>NC_046211.1:2546882-2840818 GCF_011004875.1 Balearica regulorum gibbericeps
AAAAGAGGTTAAAAATATATATGTATATATTTATAGATACACAGTTTATCTTTTTTTTTTTTTTTTTTCCCCTTTTAAATTGCTTCTCAAAACAATAAATAAAACTACTCGGGGGGAAGTGCACGTCCTGTTTTGTTTCTACCTGTGCAGCATCCTGGGAGGGGGGAGAGGAGAAGAGCTGCCTGTGCCGATACAGACGGGCTGAGCTGGGTAGGAAATCCAACTAACCATCATACAGAGAAGTTGGGAAGGGGGGGGGGTTATTTATATATATTTTTTTTATTTTTTTATTTTTTTTTTCCTTTTAGTGCATCGTTTAAAGGGTCTATTCTATTTTACAAAGATCGTTGCAGATACCCCAGAGTACGCTAACACCTACCTGCTTTACTTGAGCTACGGGGAGCCGGGGAGGGGGGGAGCGAAGGGGCTGGGGTAAGAACGAGGACCCGACCCAAAGGCCAGCGGCGGGGGGGGGGACCCGTTTGCCAAGGGGGCACAGCGGCACAGCCGTGATGGTCCCCAGCCGTTTCGGCATCCTATTTCCCTGCAAACTGCTCGGAAAGAGCCGGGGGCAGGAGGGGAGTCGTGGCCCGAGCTGGGCGATGGGGCCGGGGCAGAGCCGTTTGCCGCTCGGCCTCGAAGGGCGATGCCCGTGGGGACGTCCCAGCATCCGTCCTACGACAGCGCGGTTCCACCCGGGGAGAGGATGCCCCGTACCGCTCTGCTCAAGCCCAGAGAGCGAGGAACCGCGCCGGCCTCTACGTCTCTGCGGCTCGAGTGGCACCGGTAGGAAAATTCCCCTCTGCAAAGGCAGCCGAGGTGCAGAATTCCCTTATTTCCCGCCCTGGCCCCACCGAGCTGGCGGTTACCCCGTACCCTGCGGCAAAACGCAGGGGAGCAGCAGCCCACCCCAACCCAGCCTCGAGCTTCCCCGCTTCTCCCCACGGCATCGCGCCGGGGATGTTATAAAATCCCCAATTCCCGGAAAACCATCCCAGCCTGTTCCGAAGGCGCAGCCTGAGCCACACCACCCTCTTCTGGCTTAAAGCAAGCATCTTTCAAAAAAAGGCGTCGCTCGTAGACAACGGAGCTTGAGAGGCATAAACGGGAAAATAAAAGGGGGTTTCTGGGGGAGAGGGGAACGGGGACGATCCCGTCCGCTCCTCCGAGGTCCCCAATTCCTGCCGGGAGCGTAGCAGAGAGCCAGAGCATCCCCGCGCCATCAGGTGCCTCCCTATTCCCACGGCTCGCTCAAAGATATTCCCGGGTGTTGCCGACCTTTCTGGACCCACGGGTGACACGCCGGCGCTTTGGGGACCCTCTTTGGCAAAGCATCCCCGGCGCTCAAAGCCGTCGCCAAGCGGCCGCTCCCGGCCGGGAGCTTGGCGGGATTCGGATCTGGGAGATGGAAAATCGGGGAGCAGGGAGGGATGGGGAGAAGGGTACGCGGGAAGAGCCAAGAGGGTTAAACAAGAAATAGCTGTACAGTTCGGCCATGTCCAAAGTCAGTATTATTACAATATACTCTGACAAAAATATAATCTCATTTCATATCAATACAACAAAAAACAAAACAAAACAAAACAAAACAAACCCAAAAACCAAACCCCAAACAGTTTTCTGTTACCATTGCTAACATATTGAAACTCGCTATTTACAGTTACAGTAGGCAGGTAAAATACTACAAGTGAAAGATCAGAGAGAGAGGAGGAAAGGGGAGGACAGACAGGGGAGACAAAATCTCCAGAGAAAAGGGAAAAATAAAGGGGGAAAGGCCCTCTTACATCCCGAGCATGGCTTCTGGCTTCGGACAGGGAAGGGTGACGGAGGTAGCGAAATCATAATACTTGGTTTGTGGGTCTGGTTGGGGGGGGGGGTTGTTGGAAAAGAAAAAAAGAAAAGAAAAAATATATATTAAAAAAATTAAAAAAAAAAAAAAGTGAAGTGAAAGGGGAAGAAGGAAAGGTGGAATAAAATGATGCGAAAATGGGAAAGGGCAACAAGAGGAAACCTTCGGCTGAAGCCCACGTAACGGACTCCGGGAGAGGCGGACGGGGATGAATTTTTGCCACTTGGGGTGTTCAAAATCCCCGAACCATCCCCAAATTGTGCCCTCAGGCGGAGGGACGGGAGGGGAAGGCAGGACGTGGCACCTGGGATGGCACGGACAAGGCATGGCCGGGAAGATGCCGCAAACCCCTTCCTCCCGCCCCGCAGCGGGATGCTCGCCCTGCTCACCCCTGCCAGAAAGCCGGCAGCGCCGGGGGGGGTGACGGGACGGGACAGGGGGGACACACCGAGAGCCCCTCGCCCCACGGCCCTGCCTGCAGCCCCTTCTCCGAACCCCGGGCGGGCAGCGGCAGTTTGCAGCATTTTTCCCCAGAGCTGGTGAAAAACTTTCCAATTCCCATGAAAAGCGTTGGGGGGTGGGGTGGGGGGTTTCCTACGCGAGCGACGTGAGGGGGGAAAAAAGTGCAGGAGGTGGAATTGTCAAGGGAAAGTGGGGGGGGATTTTTGTAAATTTGTTTTTTCCCTGGTTTGCTGAGATTATTTTGGGGAGGGGGGAAGAGGAAAGTGAAAAGGAGGTTGGGGGGGGGAGGGAAGAAAATGAACTATTTCTCTTTCTCCTCGCCCCGCTTTCCCCCACGGGAGCACACGCGGCCCTTCGCCACCCGCTCTGCTTAACGCTCCGCCCTCAGAGCCCCAACGCGACGGTGACAAACCCCTTCCCCGAGAGTCACCCCGCCACCACCGCAACGCCCGCCGGGGGCGGGGGGGGGTGGGGGTGGGTGGGTTTGGGGTGCCCCTTGCACAACCGCGACCCGCTGCCGGATTTCCCCCCGGCACCGACGCCCTCAGCCCTCGTCCAAGCTTTCCGACACAGCCGGGCTCCTCGCCGCTCCCCCCCCAAAACCGCTCTGTTAGCCTGGGGTCACCCCATCCCCTCGCACCCCACCCGCCACTGGCTCGTCACCTCCGCAGCCCCCCCTCCCCCCGGAGCAGGTGAGACCGTCCCCATCCATCCATCCGTCCATCCGTCCATCCGTCCGTCCGTCCGTCCATCCACCCATCCCCATCCTCAACGCCGCCTGCTGCACCCCACCCCGCTATTTTAGGTCGGAGCATCGTTTAGGGTCCCGCTCCGTCCCCAAATCTCCTCCCGGGGTGCGCAGGCGACTCCCAGCCCCACCCCGCTGCCGTCCGAGCCGCCCCCCCCCCCCACCCCCCCCCGTGACCCCCTTTCCATCCTCCTCCTCTCTCTGCACCAGCCAGGGACAAAACCCTGGGTTATCCCGGCAACGCGCCGGCGACCTCGCCCGCACCCCGTGTCCCCCGGCACGCGGACGTACCCTTTATTCTGCGTTTGTGCCCCCCCAACCCCTCTCCCCCCCCAAACCCCACGACGCCGCTCTCCCCGGCACCGTCCCGCCGAGGGACGGCACAAACACCCCGAAACCCAGCCGGCCTCGGCTCTGCCAAACCCTGGGAAAGACCAGCCTTCCCGGGATGGGACGGGATGGGACGTGGAGCTGGGGGGTCACAGCCACCCCCCCAAACACCAGCATCACCCCAGATCCACCAGCACCAGCCGCCCCCCCCCGTCCCCCCCCAAAAGCAGCCGCCCCGGTGTTGGGCCCCCACATCCCGATCGCTCCGCGGGGATCCGAGGAGTCCCGGAGCAGCCGAAGGGTGATGCCGGCGGAGCAGGGGGGGGTGAAGGGTGGGGGGGGGGAAGTTTTTGGGGTGGGGGGGGGGGTGGGTGTCTGCACCGCTCGGCGGCCGGCCCCGGAGTGCGAAACCACCCCGGCTTACCTCTGGATCCGGCCCGCGGCGTCGAGCCCCGGCGTGCGCGTGCTCGAGGGATCCACAGAGATTTCAAGAAGGTAAAAGATCAGAAACAGACTTTGGTAAGTAACCACACTTTTAGAAAGTAATATATCATTTTTGAAACATATCAGTGCATACTTCTTATATGAAAATATACACAATTGTATTTCATTCTCCAAAAAAGGAACAATTAAAAACAAAAGCAAACTAGCCCAAACACAATATATTAGCTGTTGTTTTTTTTTTGTCGGTTTTTTTTTTTTTTCCTTGTCGTCGTCATCCTTTAAAATTTTTAACGCTACACTTTGTTCAGGTTACACTTTTTTTGTCTTTTTTTTTTTTTTTGTAAATGTTTTTTTTTTTTCTTCATGCATTTTACACCTTTATAGCCTTTGAGAATAAATAAGCTCCATTTTGCTTCCACATCTCTAAAAACTGCAGCATTTTAACTATTGTCATTTAAATCGTGCAATTTTTTTTGCAACACCCCTTTTTAAAAAATGGAAAAAATATATTTTAAAACTAAACCCTATACAACGCAAAAATTCCAAATTTAAAAAAAAAAAAAAAATATACACAATTGTAACTGTCAACAGTACAGATGAGCACGAGAAATAAAATTAGATCAGAAACGTATTTATAGAAGCACAAAGGAGGGTGTTGGTTTCTTAGATTGTCATTCTTCTTGGTGTCTTTTGAAAATTAGGAGGAGTTTACTGGATACTACAGTCTGGGGGGGGTGGAAATAAAGAATAATGACCCGGACCAAAAACAAAAACAAAAAAAAAATTTTTGGAAATAATAAAATAATCCCAAGCCCTCAACAAAATAAAGACCCCCGACAAACCGACCCCCAAAACCGTTTCACCACGACGGTGAAGCTAACGCCGGATCCGACCCGGGGCATCCCCGCTCTTCCCACGAGCCGTACTTGCCCGTGGCACCAGCCCAGGGGATCGTCGAGTCCCGCCGCCGCCGCGCTGCTGCGGATCCGCTCCGGCACGGCACGGCACGGCACGGCACGGCACGGCACGTGCTCGCGCCTTCCCCTCCGGGTAGATCTAAACCCGCATCTCTACGTAACCCAGAGCGTTTCTACGTCTTGGTTTTTGTGGGTTTTTTGTTTTTTTTTGTGTTTTTTTTTTTTTTTCCAGGCTCTCAGCTTCAAGGTAGAAGTGTGACCTTGGGAGTCAGGGCATGAAGTTAATGAGCAAAAATGGGTTTTTTTGGTTGGTTTCCGGTTTGTTTGTTTTTTTTGTCCCCCCCCCCACCTCGGGGTTGCTCCGCACCGATGTTCTGGCGGCGCGGATGGCGTCGAGTACCGGAGGCAGGGGGTGGGGGGTGGTCTTCGCCGCCTCCTCCCCGCCGGGGTCTCCGGAGCAAGCCGTTCTGCCGGCACCTCCTGCCGCGCCGCTCCCCATCAGGGGAGAAACCGTTTGGTTGGGTTTATTTTCTTTTTTGTGAAGAAAAAAAAAAAAAATAAAATATATATATATATATATATATAAAATGAGACCAATGAGACGTCGTTAATCCCACCTAATTTCCAAAGCAAGGCCGTGCAAAGAGCTCAGGTGCGTGTCCGGTACGCCCGGCTTTGCCGGATCGGGGAGGTCGGCGTGGGCGAGGAGGATCGCGGTCCGCAGCTTCTCTCCCGCTTTCCCGGATGGACAAACGGAGGCGGAGGGAGGAAGATCCGCTTTCGCCGCCGATGCTGCGCCGGCGTTTCGGAGGCGAGATCCGAGCATCTCCCCAGCACACCGCGGTACCCGCAGGGTACGGCCCGGGGAGGGGGAGATGGGGGGTGGGGGTGGTGGTGGTGGTGGTGGGGAATTTAACCGCACAAAACCTGCCAGGAGCCCTCCCCGGCACCGCCGGGCTGCCATCGCCCGCCCGAGGCCCTCCGGAGCATGTGAATGGGAGAGGGAATTAAAAATTTATCAGTAAAAAAAAAACCAAACCCCCAAAAAACCCCAAATCACCATTTGGAAAAACTTCCTGCGGCAGCAATTTGGTATTTCAAAGATTTTGCACGGGGAAATCGTAGCCGGCCCATCTCTTGGAGCAGGGATTTTAGGGCAAGGTGAGATGCCGGTACCCAGACAAGGCTTGGTGTGAGTTGGCACGACGGCGCGTTGGCTCACCGCCGGCTCCGGCCGGTCATCCCCGGGGCTGAGCATCGGCCGCCCCGGTCCCGCTGCCGGGTCGCCGCGCCCGAACCGATTTCATGGCCGCGGAGAGGAGGAAAAGTCAGGGTAGACGTTAGCTCGGAAGGGACGCGCCGGGCGACTCTACTGCAACGTTATCTTTAACCGGCGGCTCGTGCACCGCGGTGCCCGACCGGGCAGGATGCGGCCCACATTTTGCCTCTCTGGTGATCGTTTCTCACAGCTATTAATTTTCACCCAATTTTTTGGAGGATTTCCTCTCCTCCTCCGACCGCTCGCTTTAAGTTGCCCCTGTTCATTTCATACCAATAACAAGCAACTTTTGGGTACTGTTTTTCCAATTAAAAACTTGGGGAAAAATGCTTGGTTGGGGAAAGTTTCTTAAAAAAATACCAAAAAAAAACACCAAAAAAAAACCCCCATAAATTTGCTTCTGTTTTGCCATCGCCCCAGTACGTTTGTATGCAACGGGCTGAGCTGGGTGCTGGATGCTTGCCGGAGGGCTCTAGGAGGGGTGTAAATCCTACCGTGACTTTTTGCTCCTCTCTCTTGGCACCGGCTCGGGGCGGGAAGCGGGGGGGACACACGCCATCCCCAAAGCAGCTCCTGGCTCCACCGGAGTCCCCGGAGCCCATCCAGGCTCCGGCTCCCAAAGGAGCCGTTCGGCAAAGGCGGCATCCGGGCAGGTTTTGTACCGGTTTGCGACCGAAACCCCAGGGGCGAGCGGGGCCGGGGGTGTCCCCGCGGCAGGCGCTGCGACGGTGACAAGGCGGTAGGATGGGACGGGGGACGAGGGACCGGCATCCCGGAGAAGAGCGCCTGCAGGGAGGAAAGCCCATCCCTAAAACCTACGCCAGGAACGGTCCTTTCTCCTCCAAATCCTTGTGTCCTGAGCTGGCCGCTGCATTTTGGGGTCAGGGTGTTAACGCCCGTCCCTGGGAAACCGCTGGAGCAAGCGGCAACACCAGGAAATTCCTTGGTTTTTTCCTCCTTTTTCCTTCCACTAAATCATTCCATTGAGACTTCGGCAGATTTTCCGCCCAACTCGCCCTTTGAGGCCTAGAAACCTTCAGGCAAAATCCCGAAGGATAACGATTTCAGTTGCATCCTTCAATAAAAATCATTTCTTCCTATTTTTCTAATTTAAAGCTTTGGCCCACGTGGAATGGGAATGCATTTTTAAAACGCATTTACAAATTTTGGTTGGTAAAACCCGCCGTTTTCTTTAAAAGCGGCAATAACGCATCCTTCCTCTCCAAACGCGCCGCGCCCGGGCACAGGCACGACTTTTCCCTCTCAGTTTGGGAAAGGTTAATTTTAAAGGTCAATTTTAAAATGACCGTGGCCAGAAATAGTGGAGTTCCCTTATCTGCCGGAAAGGATGCCGTCTGTCGTCTACTTTTCGGGAAAACAGGATTAAGCCTTAAAAAATCTGCCTCTTATTCCCCCGACACGCCTTTACGGGATCCGGGCAGCACGAGCGGGCTGCGGCTGCGTCCCGTTGAAAATTGAAGCCGGGCTCTCCGCGCCACCCTCGGCCGATGCCAGCCTGCCTTCCCAACCCAGGTTTAGGAAAACCGGTTTAGGAAAACTTTTTTTTTTTTTTTTTTTTTAGGAAAACCGGCACTTGCCAAATCCCTTCGCAACCTTCCCAAGAGCTGGATCGTGGCCGAACAGCCCCTCCCTGCGCGTGGACCTCGGAAAGCCCAGGCACTTTTGGGGATGCTCCGTGCCCCGTTTCCCCTGGGAGCCCATCCTGCCGTAGGCGCTTTTCTCCAGGGATACGGTCCCACCTCCCGGGGCGGGGGGACACACACACACACACTCCCCAACGTCCTCGGGGTCTCGCCGGTCAGCGGGCACCGACTGCCGCCCGGTTGCCGGCTTGCGGGGATGAGCGTTGCCAGGGACTGCTTTTTTTTTGGCGAGGACGCAGCTATTTCATTTCCGTCCCGTGTCCCCCCCCCCTTTTCCCCATGCGCCCGGCTATTCCCGAGCCTGCAGCCCCCCGGGCGAGGAGCGCCGTATGTACTGCGTGCGTCACCTGCTGCGCTAGAATGAATGCCTACAAAATCCTAAAGCTATTTCTCAGGCAGTTTATGATAATCCCCCCCCAACCCCACCCCAGCCCATCCCGTCCCCGTAACCCGTTTCACCCCCCCACACCCACCCCACCCCTCCCGCCCCCTCCCCGCGGCCCCGCTGCGAGCCGGCGGCGCTCCCAGGGACGGCGGGGACCGGTTATGTGACCCAGGTATCCAACCGCATCCGCTTTACGGAGGGGCTCTCCCCCTCGGGCTCGCTGGTGGGTCGCAGGAGGCCCAAGGATGAGCCGAAATCGGGGCGGGCGGGATCGTCCCGCTCGCTGCTGCCTTCGTAGGAGCTGGTGTTGCTGCTGAGGCTGTCGACGGGCGAGCGGCCGGTGGGCTCGTGCCGGGGCTGGTGGGGGAAGGTGCTGAGCGGGGTGGCAGTGTTTCTTTCCCGGTTGGGCGAGACGGGCTCCGACTTGATGCTGATGTTGGGGTTGGTGTTGACAGTCAAAGTGGTGGTGTGGGACAAGTGACTCCCTTGTCTGGGCATCCAGAAAGTCGGGGAGTGGGGGGGGGAACACACGGGATGAGGTTGGGAGAGGAGGAGGAGAGCAGGAGGGGAGGAAGGGGGAGAAACAGATGGAGGAGGAGATAACGGGAAGTCTCTCGTTATTCATCTTTTTGGTGGCCTTTTACCCTCCAATGCACAGAATTCATAACCTGCACACCCCGCGGCTGAAGGAATCCAGAATGATGACTCTGGATTAGATTACGAATCTGGATTAGATTACAAATCTGGATTAGATTACGAATCTAGATTCATAATTAGAATTAGGAATTATTAGGAGTCCAGAACTCATAACCTGCACGCTCACCATGACGCATCACTGCCGAGCCAGGATTAGACCCCGCACAGCCCTGCGGGAAGCATCCCTCCTCCAGCAGCACCCTGCGATCCAGCCCCGATCCCACCCGACGTCCCCGCAGCAGCGACCCAAAGACGCGGAGAGGGACAGGCTGCAACACCCCCGTCCCGTGGGCACCCCCATGGCTCTGCCCCAGCGTCCCCCGTGGGCTGCGTAAATCCGGTGGAGGACCCGGACGGGCAGTTTTGCTCCAAGCCGGGAACCTCTTTAGCCTCAAAATTCTATCCGGGGCTTTCTGCACACCCTGCAGCCCCGCTGGTGCAGGAGGTCCAGGCTGGGGAAGCTGCTGCCTGCTCTGCCTGGAAAACGCGCTCCGGGCAGTGCAGAAAAGCACTGAACTCACTGTGCAAAATCCCGGTGCGCAAAATCCCGGCGCTTCAGAAGCTGGGGATGCGAGAGTCTCGCTCCTAAGCTGGCTTTGGGGCAAAGTCACCGAATCCTCCCCTTCAATTCCTGCCTCTTTTTGTCTCACGGTCTTAAGAGCGATTGCGGGCAAGTTGCTTAACTTCATTTTGACTAATATACTCTGGAAAAGCTCTGCGTGTGGAGGCTTCATTCCAGACTAAAAGCGGGTCCGCTTCAGAAAACTTGCTCCAATATACAACTGCATATGTTTTTTTTTTCCCCTGGAGTAAAGCAATTCATTTTCAATTTTAAAAGCTACCCATGCCCTACACTAGCAGGACCGCTATTTCCAGGCATCTTACTCTGCAACGACCATCCCGTTTAACTCCGGCTCTTGCTGGATCTCAGCTCCCCGCCCCCCCCACGTGAGGTGAAGGGAACAACCCTGCGGACAGACAGCAAGAAGACGCTCTCCGAGAGCATCGCCTAGCACACGCCACCCCAATCTCATCTGGGGACTCCAGGGTGACTCCTACGACAGTGGGAGGGACGAGATTCCCCAAATTTCACGAGCTGGCTGGTCTGGCTGCTCCCGCAGCTGCGGGCACGTCTGCTCCTGCCTCCTAGGAGCACGGCGTAAACCCACTGTAATTGCCGGGGCCCCGCAGCGGGAGGCTGACGATAACCCCGCGGAGGAGTCACAGCTCGGGTTCTGCAGGTTTGGCACCTCGGAGGGATTCCCCGTTTCCCTCTTTCCTTGCACAACGTCATCCGAGCGGCCCCTGGTACCCATTTCACTTACATTAAATTTCCTAGTGATACAGGAACCAGGTGCTGCTGTTGCTGCTGTTGCTGCTGTTGCTGCTGCTGCTGCTGCTGCTGTTGCTGCTGCTGCTGCTGCTGCTGCTGTTGTTGCTGCTGCTGCTGTTGCTGCTGCTGCTGCTGCTGCTGCTGCTGCTGCCAGGCAGAGATGTTGCCAAGGGACAGCCCACCAGGTGAGCTGAATGCCGGCAGCGAAGACAACTCAGCGCTCGTCAGCTGATAATCTGGAAAGGAAGGAGCCCTTCAGTCATTTCAGCGGCAGAACTGCTCCAGCCCTGAGCACCGGAGAAGATGGAGACCCAGAGACACAAACCAGCCACAACTTCCAGAACATCAGCTATCGCTGAGAGCTCCACAGGGATGCCGGCCATAGCACACATCTCAGAGGAACAGAGAATGATAGATGGGGTCGGCTTGGAAGGGACCTTCAAAGGTCACCTAGTCCAACCCCCTGCAACGAGCGGGGACATCTTCAACAAGATCAGGGTGCTCAGAGCCCCGTCCAACCCGACCCTGGATGTTTCCAGGCATGGGGCGTCCGCCGGCTCTCTGGGCACCCTGTGCCGGTGCCTCAGCACCCTCACCCTAAAAAACTTCTTCCTTATACCCAATAACTTCTTCCTTATACCCAATAACTTCTTCCTTATACCCAAGCCTTCTTCTTGCCTCGAGGCGCGAGCCGCTAACAGGACCCCCCACCTCCACACTACCCAAACCCACTGGTTACCATCGCCCCCCCCCCTCAAAGCGCAGCAAACGCAGCCGTGCGCCGATTCCACTCAGGACGGACCGTGGGGCGTGAACAACCCCCCACCCCCCCAGACACCCACTGGCGGAGGACGGCCGGGTGTAAAACCCACAGTCGCGCGTTCCCCCCCCCCCCCCGACCCCCGGGGCAGCAAACCCCCCCCCCCCCCACCCCGGTAGCCGCTGAACCCCACCCGTGTGTGCCCTGTCCCCACGCCGCGTGGCCCGTGCCCGCGTGGCAGCAGGGGGCGCTCCCCACCCACCACCGGGGACACGCAGCCCCCGCCGCTCCCACGCACCCCCCCCCACGCCCCCGGCCGGGCACCCCCAGGCCGTGGTACCCCCCCCCTCACCTCACTTGCATAGGGGGAGGGAGATGCTCTTCCCGGGAGCATCCCGAACCCCAGCCGAGCATCCCAAAACCGGGGCGGGGGGTGTGTGGGGGGGTTGCGTGTGTGTGGATTTTACAACGGGTGGCAAATCCTGCAGCTAGGCAGCACGGGGAAAGGGGGGTGGGTGGGAAAGCAACTGCTCTTCCAGGAGATGGTCAAACCCTCGCTCGGCTGCACCCCCCCCCCCAAGAGCCGCGTCTGCATCTGATAGAGACACCCGCAGATCCTGAGCGTCTGAGCGAACTCTCGCCTTCCCTCCCCCTTTCCTCGCCGTCATTTTGGGCGCCTTGCGGTTCGCAACCTTCCCCACCCCGGCTGGGGCCAAACTTGCCTGCAGCAGCAGAACACGAAGGTGGCTGCCAAGGCGCTGAACCGCTGCCAAAGCCGCCGGGCTGATTCGAGGCACGCCCTGCACAACGTCCCCGGACTGGGTCCTTTACCCTACGCGAGTTCTTTTTCCCCCCCCCCACCCCACCCCGCACCCAGCACCAGCCATTCTGGTTTAGGAGCTCCTGCCACCCACTGGTTACGACAGCCGCCTCCGCAGCTAACACCAAGAGCTTGAACCGGAGCCATCCCGTATCTCGAAGCTGCAAACGGTCGGATTTGACTTAATCAGAGCAAGCACGGGAAAGGGCGCGTAAGCCCGGCCAGCGGAAAACTCCACGCAACCTCACCGGCCTGAAATCAAGACAATTCCCACCCAATTAATAGGTGAGCCCTGGAAAGAACAAACTCGCAACACCCCAAGGCTCGGATTTTGCTCCGGGCATCTGCGCCCTCCAGCGATCTACGCGACGATAACCCCCTGCTGCAGTATCTCTAGCAAACATCCCAGCCACAGACACCCAAGGCGTCCGAGCGGGAACCGCTCCTCTGCCTACGGTCACCTGCAAGAGAAAAATAAATACAGAAAGCTGAATTTCAGCCACCCGCCCCTCCCCGGCCCTGAGCGGTAGCAGCGCAGGGCTCAATTAAAAGCTATTTTAGGGAGTTTGGCTGGACACAGACCGGCCGGTGGACTGTACGGCCGGTGACGGGTTCCAGGCAGGGAGAGGAGCCTACTCGTCACGCACAAACAGGCATCTTCAGGGCTACACCTACTAATTAGGAGAGGGAGTTCCCAACACGCCTATTCTGGGTTCTTCCAGACAAGCAGCTTTTTACGTTTTTGCAAACTTTTCTCTGAGCGAATGCCAAAGCCAATTACGCAGGAAACCGGCAAGTCCTTAAAAGATTTCGCGGAGGTTTGACAGGTCGCGGATGAACAACCCCTTCGCTCGGGCAAAGGCGCTTGTAACCGTTCACCTCGGGCCGGTTCCAACCCCGCCAGCCCGAATCTGCTATGCCTACGAGCAGGCTGGTTTGCATTCTTCCCAAACTTTTTTAGGCTCGGTTTCTTTAAGCCGCTGTTACGACATCACCCGGAGCTCTCAAGAGCCTGGAGATTGGTGTAGTTGTAATTAGCATCCGCAGAAAAGCACCTTCACGCTGCCAGCGCGGCGCAACGGGCTACAGGATCAGGCCCTCACAGACCTTCCGGATGCGACAGCGAAATCTCATTATTTATATGAATTTCCCCCTTGATTTTAACCCTGGGAAACTCTCGGACTTGACCACGTCTTGCGGCAGCGACGCCGCTCGGCCAGAGCCGGGCACGCGCTCGCAGCAGCCCGTTTCCCCTCTCGTATTGAATCATCCATCGGAAAGCTCGGAAGCCGGGTTGCGCGCTCTTACCTGTGTTGTACGCTGTGGGCATGGCAGAGAAAGGCAGCCCCTGCGTCAGCAAACTCGGAGTAGCCACAGAAACAACCGGCGTGGTTAAAGAGTGAGTTGCTTGGGAGACACCTAACCGCTGCGTGTTCTGCTGGGGAAGCAAACGGAGAGGGAGTTACAACCCAGGTTGCATTTTACTCCGCCGTCCTCGTGGGTTGTAGCCCCCCCCCTGCCCCCCAAAATCTCGGGCATGCACCGGCCGTTGAAGAGGCCGAGGTGCAAACCAACCACACCGGTTGCAGACGTTTAGGACCCGTGTGACGTTCCCTTGCAGGTCACTTGGCATTGACCTTGGGTCACCCTTCTGCCCAGGGCTGGGGTTTCACCCGCGAGGACCAGCAACGTCCCTGCGTGCACGGAGGGGGACCAGCACTGGGATGCCCCAGTCCGCATTCCCCCTGATCTAAAAAAAAAAAAAAAAAGCGGAGTTGCTATTTTCTGGAGGATGCACGGGAGGTTTGCCGTGCTCCTCAGGGAGTAAGAAAGGTACCAAACAAAACCAGGACCGGCTAACGCAGCGCAGAGCTGAGACATCCTCCTCCCTGCAGCGCCTGTGTCCGAGAACGAGCCTCCTGCCTCTAAGGCACGCTGCAGATGCTAAGCGCCGCTCCCAGGACTCTAAAGGCACTCTGGCATCCTTAAACCCCAAATCCAGCGCTCAGCAACCTGCCGGCTCGGTGCCCTCATGAGGTTTGGGTGACTCAGGCATTAGCAGGTCCATCGTGGAAAAATTCTGCCCTTGGACGGGTGCACGCCAACCTCTCCCCCCCCACTCCTCGCCCCGTGGTTTTCCAGGGAGTTACGTGGGCGGATCTACGGGTCAGATTCAGCCCTGTTTACAAGGCAGATAATCTGGGCTGTCTCTGCTGAGCTGATTTCAATCAGATTCAAGAGGCTTGACTCTAATCTGAAGCACCCCGGCACACGTCACCCTGTGAAGACTGGGGCAGTGCCCCAGCTTAAATCACGCCTGGCACGAGGCTGGCCGCGTCCCCGGGGACACGGCAAGGAGCCTTCCTCCCGGCTCGTTGCGGGGCCCCAAGGGCTCCCAGCACCACGTAGGGCTGAGCACAGGACCCCCGCGATGGTTCACGGCCGGCAGGATAAGGCTGGAGGCTAAAACTTCCGGAGGGTGACAGCACCCTGGGGTGCTGGCTTTGCAGCGCCCTGCGCCCACATGCTGCCCAACCCACAGGTCCCTCCGCAGCACCCAGGGAAGGCGATTACCAGGGCTCTAATTGCTAAAGCCCCGGGGCCGTAGGAGCGGGTTTTCCTGGCGTGCGTCCGTC
Organism: Balearica regulorum gibbericeps; assembly: GCF_011004875.1. Taxonomy (NCBI): domain Eukaryota; kingdom Metazoa; phylum Chordata; class Aves; order Gruiformes; family Gruidae; genus Balearica; species Balearica regulorum. The sequence goes on from NC_046211.1 coordinate 2,561,206, forward strand.
CTCCTGCCCGCTGCGGAGAAATGCCTTCACGGTGGGCAGGATTCAGCCCCGTCCCTCTCCTGCCTGCTTCGGACCCCGAGCCAGCCCAGCAGGATGCGACCTGGAACGCCATCCCTGCCGTCCCACCGGGGCTCTGCGGCTTTCCCGGGAGAGCGCGGGCGTGGGGATGAGTCCAGGGCTGGGGCGGGGGGACGCCGGCTGAAGCAGGGCTGGATCGACGGCGGGAAGGGGGCAGCAGCCACCCTCGTTACACCACGAGGTGAGCGCGGGGGATGTCAGAAGCACCCAAATTTCCAATCCCAAATCATGCAGGTGCTGAGGTGTGCAAGCTGCTCCCCCCTCCCCGCCCCGTGCCACTCACACCGTCGTGCAAAACACTCCCGGTTGCAAACTGCCATTCCGGCCGGTTACAAAACCATGCGGGCATGCTCCCAGGTGAGATCGCTCAGCGCCGCGGGCTCGGCGAATGCATCCTGCTCTACCCTTCAGCTCAGGAGCGTGCAGAGAAACGGGGAGGCCGGGGGGGGAAACACCTCTCTGACCCCACTAAAAGAGCAGACCGCGCTCGGAGCTTAAAGCCGCCGGGAGCAAACCCCCGAGGCTGGCAGGGGCTGAGCCTGCGGGCAAAGGGTTACGGGCAGCGGGGCAGGGCTCAGCGGAGGGGCAGCTGACTCATCCCGCTGCCTCTGAGTGTGTAAAGAGGTGGGAGTTGCCATTTAGAGAGAAGATCTGGTGTGTAGGTTGAGCAATATGGAGGGAGCAAATCTGGGGAGAAGGTTAGCAGAGCTTGGGGTGGGGTGGGGGGGGGAGGCATCTGCACCAGGCAGGATGAATCCGCAGAGCGGCCGAGGCAATGCTCTGCTTTCCCCTTTCCGTCACCCCTCCGTCCTGGATTTCATCACACCACCCCCCCCCCCCAACCTCCCTGCTGCCAGCTCGGTTTGGGCGAGGACTGTACTTCACTTCAGGCAAAAATCAGCCGGGTTAGCTCAGCCTAACAATTAAAACCGTTGATGCCAACCCGGCTGATTTTTGCCTAAAGCAAGCTGCTCCTCCAGCCCGGAGACAGGCAATGCCCTCTGGCAGCGGGAACGGTGCCGAGCAGATGAGGAGGCGGGCGGTGACTGGTTTCACTCTGCAGATGGGGAAACTGAGGCACGGAGCTGCTGGGAGGGAGGCCGTTAAGCAAGAAGGCTTTTGGGGCATGGAGAGAGGCAGAATTCAAGTCTGCCAAAGCCCTGACCGATCCTTCCCCTGGCCAAGAGTGTCTCCTTGCAGGCTGCGAGAGGTATCGGCTTACTCCTGTGTTTTTGGAGAGCTTTTCCCTGGCTGCATTAGCCGCATCCTACAGCGGCTCTCGCCCTTTCCTCGCTGCGCTGACCTGTCGCCCATCTGCCCTGCACCAGAATAGCAACAGAACAGGGTGAATCATTGCCACAAACAAGGTGGTGTTCACTTTGCTGGCAGGGGAAAAGAAAGAGCGGAGTGGGGGGGGGGGGAAAAAACCCAACAACAAAAAAACCAACCCATAAAAATAACACGGCAAACTGCCCCCCGTGCACAAAGGAGGTTTAGGGAATGCACTAGCCAGCCAGTGGATTTACACGGGCTTTAAATAAGATCCTTAATATGGGAAGAGTCTCGTTTACTCCCTATCTCTCATGTGGTGGCAGTGGGCCAGGTCTTCCCGTGCTGTAAACTGCGGTGGCTCCAGCAAAGCCCAGGGGACGGGTCCGCGGCGGTGGCGGTGCCCGGGCTGGCTCCACGCAGCGCCGGCCCCAAAAGGGACGCGGGCCGACGTCCCTCGGGGAACCCAGCACACCGTTTTTGGCCTTAGTGGAGAAACAGGCACTTTACAGCTCGTGTCAGCTCCTTCTTTTCCATAGGGAACCTGATTTTCCTCAAAGCGCGTTTTTTTTCTCGGGATTGATTTTCTGCGGCAGGGCTGGATGTGACATTTGCACCGGCACCCGCGTCCCGCCGCCTTCCCAACGGAGGGCAAAGGCGTCCACCCCCCTCCGTGCGCCCCCACGCCTTCGCCGAGTCAGGGCAGGGTGCGGGGACCAAGGGGACAAGCGGCCCACGTCCCACCCCGCCGCGCCGCGCGCTCACCGGGGAACTCACCAGAGCCAAGTGGTCCTCCGTCTGCCCGCGGGACAACAGAGAGAAAACCGAGAGGCACCGTTAACTCCACAGCCCCGCCAACCGCCGCGCCGCCACGCTCGCCGGCACCGCGCCCTCGCCTACGACGGGGCACGTACGGTGCGCACGGGTCAGGTTCGTGCCCGGCACGGGGTTTTGCACCGTGTCGTTTGCAGACACGGGGTTTTGCACCGTGTCGTTCGCAGACACGGGTTTTGCACCGTGTCGTTTGCAGACACGGGGTTTTGCACCGTGTCGTTCGCAGACACGGGTTTTGCACCGTGTTGTTCGCATCCAGCACGGTGCAAACGGGAATCCAAGCTTTCCTCCTTGGGTCTCCCCGCCGGCACGGCCCCGGCCAGCTCCCACCGCTACGGCCACGCTATAGGTGCCCGTGCTGCATCTTGCTCCAAGGCAAAGTCCACCCTGCAACCGGTCTGCTGGCAGGGGACACGTTCCCACCCCGGTCTCCTCGCCGACCTTTGCCGGGCACTCACCAAATGGTGCATTAACCCCTTCCCGCTCTGCGAGGTGATCACACGTAAATCTGGCTTGCGGCTGTTGGTGGCGAGCTGCGTGCTGTGGGAGGGCGGCGGCGGGGACTTGGCCGGGATGATCTTGCCCAAGCCGCTGCCGTTGGAGACGGGAAGGAGACCTGGGGAGGCTCGGGCACTCACGTAGCCGTTTCCTGCAGGAAAACGGGTGACAGAGAGGAAGGAGGTGGTGAATGCACGGCGGTGGTGAACGCGTGCACGGCGAGCGGGGCCGCGGCGGGGCTCCACGCGTGCTCCTCCCCAGGAGAGCGACACTGCACACACACACCCCACACACCCCCCCCCGGGGCTCCCCAAAACCCTCCCGCACGGCAGGCAGGCTCAGCCGTAGCCCCCGGGCAGGTACGTGCCCATCTAGCCCCGAGCGAGCTCGGCAGCGCCGGCGGCCGCTCGAACGCCCGCAGCGGGTGCATCCTCCCCACCAAGACCAGGCAAACCTGCCCCGGGCCAGGCAGGGGTGCAGGCAGGGCAGGCAGCCGATCCCCCAGCGCCCCGGGGCGGCTCCTGGACCTGCAGGAGCTCACGATCATTACCGCAATAACAACCAATAAATATCACAGGCTTGATTTGCAGCAAGGCTTCTTTACGCTGCTCCGGCAGGGTACTGGGGCCCGAGCAAGGGGGATAATTACTGTTACGTTCACTTTTAAGGTCTCTTTATGGTACCCGGAGCAGCGAAAAGGGGCTGTGGCAGAGCGAGGACTCGGTTCACTGATCCCACTGCCCCTTTGAAGATCTGAGGTTCCCTCCTCCTCCTCCTCCTGCTGCCCCACTTAAGGATTTTATGTGCAAAGAGGGGGGGGGGGGAAAAGAAGAAAGGGAAGGAAGAAAAAAATTTAAAAAGGAAAAGATTTGATGAACATCAGGAAAGGAATAAATTGGATCAGATTACTGTTCTGATGAGGGTTTTTTTTTTTTATGAATAGGCCCCAAAGATAGAAAGGCGTTTAGCAATCACCAGGATTCAGCCCTCATATTCATTGCACGTTAGACCGGGAAAAATAGGTCGCTGATTGCATTATTAATCACATCTACCATTGCGCTACATCTGCATTTCAGCAGGCGGCTGGTGGCAGTGACGCCGCAGCCGTGGCGTGTGTTCATCGGGGGCCGAGCGCCAGCCGCTGCCTCTCCCAGAGCCGTCCCAGGGCCGGACACGTCGGCGACGGGGTAAACCGGGTACGGGGGGGGACGGCCACGCACCCCGGGAGCTGCGGGTCTGGTGCTGCGCGGGGTGCCCGTGGTGCGGCCCCGTCCTGCAGCTCCCGTGCTGGGTCCCTGCCTGAGGGAGGCTCGGGCTGTCCTGGCCCCAGCGAGGTGTCCTCCCAGCCCCGAATCACCGTGAGCTGCCGCGTATCAGGTCCTGGGTACCTCCACAAACCGGGAACTAGGTGCGCTCGGCTTGCGAGGCCACTGGCTTTTTTATTTCTTACCAATGAAGGGGCATAAAATTCCCCGGGTGACCTTCGCTACCCGCAGTGCCGGTGGCCACGCAAAAACCGACGGAGGCAAAGCCAAAAGAAATGCAAAACCCCTCGATATCCGCCTTCCCGAGGTGGCACCGACACGGATGCAGATGCGGCGGCTCTTACGGCAACGGCCGCTTTGAGGTACGGCACATTATGGTGCACGTCAGTTGGGGCGCGGGTCGGGGTGACCCTGGCACGGGAGGGGAGCAGGTTTGGGTCCCAGCGCCGCCACTCACCCCCAAAGGCTTCCCTGCCATCGGAGGAGTCCCAGTGCCCCCAGCCTGGATCCAGCCGTCCCCGCCAGCCGCATAGAGCAGGGCTGCATTCCCGCCAGGATCTCAGGATAACCCTGACTCCCAAAAAAGGGGTCCAAAAGCGGAGCAGGCAGGGTGGGCGAGGTGCTTCCCACGCCCCAAGGCACCAGGGATGGGGCACGCTGTGGCGTGCAGACAGGACACGGGGACGCAGCCAGCATCGCTGCAGGATCCGGCCAGAGCACCCGGCGGCTGATGACTCAGAGGCAGCAGGTGATCGCTCCGTGCTGCAGAGATTGCAAGGGAGGAGGAGGAGGAGGAGGAGGAAGAAGAGATGTCCCAGGTACCGGAAAATGGCAAGCGCTGTGCCAGAGCCAGGGCCACGCTCCCCTCCCGCAGCCGGTGCGGGGACCCCCGGGGACGGGGGGGGGTCCAGTGCTGGCGGGGGTCCGGGGCTGGCCACGGCCGGGCCGTCCCTGCTCCTCGCGCCCGTTTCCTGGAGCGGCGGCAGGAACGCGGGGAATGCTCCGGTGACGTCAATGCTGACATTCACGGGCCCTGCCAAGCTCCGCGCCGCCACGGCTGCTCCCAACAGCTGACGTGGGGGCGGCTTTGGGGAGGGGAGGGGGAGAAAAGGGGCCGCGAAGGTGGCCGGGGGGCTGCGGCACGACAGCCCCTTCCCTCCGCCGTGGAAGGAGCAGCGAAGCTCCGTGCTGGGTGCTGCGAGGGTCCCGAGGAGACGCCAGCCCCACAAACTTCCCCGGGCAGGGTTTGCTCTGGACGTGCAGCCGGGGAGAAACATCCCCCGGCGCTGGCACGGCCGCTGCCAACGCAGGGAAAAGGTTATTCCCGGGAGCAGCCGCGGTGCAGGGGATGGGGACGGGCGGCCACGGAGCTGCCGAACCGCAGCTGGACCGGCCCCGTCCGCGCAACCAGTGAGACTTGGGCTCCAATTTGGTTTTAATTGGGTCAACGCCGAATTCCACACTCCTCCTCCGTGCTGTCGGCTGAAGCCCCGCTGCAAAAAGCTCCCGCGGGGTTGCCGAGCCAGACTCCCGGTGCGAGGCTGCCTTCCCCGCTCCGCCTCGCCCGGGGATGGACGGGATCCACCCTGGACCGCAGCCCACCCTGCCCCAGCCCGCAGCGGCGGTGCCGGTAGTGGCAGCCGCTTCCCAGCGGGACCCGGGGGGGCCGTCGTCGGCTTTTGGGTTGTATCTACGCAAGCGCCGGCCCCAAAGACCTCGCTCTGCAGACAGCGGAGGCAGACCGCGGGGAAGGAGGTATTATTAGCGCGTTTTATAGCTGGGGAGCTAAGCCACAAGGTCTGAGCCTCATTAGCACGGAGGTTCTCGCAGTGGAAAGGGACCTTAATGAGCTTTTTTCCTTGCAGTAAAGTTCCTTTATAGGGCCCAAGCGCGACGAGGAATCAGGTGTTAAGTGACTCACCCGAGGTCAGGGGAGGAACCGGTTGCAGCGCGGGGAGCTAAACCCAGAGCTGCCCAAAGCACGGTCCTCAGCGACCACCTCACTTGCTCCCTTGAGTCGCCGCTCTCCCAAAAACCCAGGGGTGCCAAACTCTCCCGCTGCCAACGGCAGCCAAAATCTTCCCTAGCGCTTCTCCATCGACCGCCGGGGCCGAACGGCACAGCAAAATCCTACGTTACGCTTGGGGAAACTGAGGCAAGGAGCGGCAAACAGAGCCAAGGGCGCGGGTCCCGGCACCCGCACCGCTTGCCGAAAGGCTACGGCTCCTCACTTACCCACGGGGCTCGGGCAGGCTCCGTTCGTGTTGTTCAGGTCTCCCCCAAGCATCGCCCCTGCAAAGCAATCGGAAACACGGGGTCACCGTCCGCTCGGAAACGGCGTGAGCATCCCTCCTTTCGGGGGGGGGGGGCACGGAGGAGGAAGAAGGAGGGGGGAGCAGGAGGGAGGAAGGCAGAGGAAAATGAACGGTGTTGCCCTCCTGGGGAGAAAGTCCCGGGCGAAATGAGCAGCATTCCTGGTGATCAGGTTGGGAAACATTATCCAGGCAGATCCGTTTCCTTTGGGCAGGAGCCAGGCAGCACAGGAGCCCGCTCCAAAGGAGGCGGCTTGGAAAACACTGCGGCTATTTTATTCCAAGCCCCCCCTTTGGGGGACACGGGGCCGGTGCTGCCGGGGAAGAGAGCCCCAGCAGCAAGACGTGAAACACTATCTCCCCTGTAATGTTCGCACCGAATGGAAACCATCCCCGCGCGCTGCCAGGACGCTGCTACAATTCGGCCTCCCACGGTCCCAACGCTTGGAAAGCGCCGCCGCTCCCCGCCGTGCCGGGAAAAACCGTACCAGAGGCCTTTTTATCCCCAATAAACTGAACATTTTGCCTCGCCTACAAGAAGATTTCTTTTTTTCTTTTTTTTTTTTTTTTTTCCCCTTGCCTTGTTATTGAGCTATTTCTGAAAGCCACCTATTCACAGCCCGGGGCTGCCCGGCCACGCCGCAGGCGATGATTTCGGCCAACAGTCGGCCCGGAGGCTCTGGAGCTGTGACCGCAGTCATTCCGGAGCCCTGGATAGGGGAACGAGGAGCCTCCGATCCCAAACCCCACCTCTAACCACCCGCCCGACCCTTCTCACCCCAGATGGGGAAACCTGAGACAGAAACCTTTTTTCCAGCCCCGGTTCTTGGGTCTGGGCTTGCAGCGAGAGGAGTCCTGGAGGGCTGAGCCGCTGCCGTGCAGGGAATTGCGTTTGCTCCCCACGCTGGAGCACGATCGGGGATGGCGGGGGGTCCCAAAAATGTTTTACGGCTTGGAAAAGGGTAAGGTGACCCCCAAAACGCGGCAGCCGCGGCACCGCAGCATCCTCCCTTCAAAGGATGGGGATGTAAAGACAGAGGAGGGACCTCCCCCAAGGATTTGGGGGCTGTGCTCTGCTGCGGGACCCCACTTGCACCCCAGATCCAGCGCCCACGCTGCTGAAGGGGGCTCACCCCCTCGGGTGAGTGATGCTCGACCCCGTAAGCCCCCTCGGTTGCCGCCCCCAAGCAGACGGCATCGGCCAGCGCCGAGATACCGACCCAACCCTCTGCTGCGCGTTTGCTTTGGAAACAACGCTGGAGCGCTCCGGTCTCAGCTCAAGTGCCTTGCTAAAAAAAAAATAAATATAAAAATTAAGGAAAAAAAAAACAAAAACCCCCTCCTCTAACATGCAAGGGCCTGGCTCCTATAAACAGGATTTCTTCCGTGTCCCAGGCAGCGAGTGAATGAGACGCAGATGGCCGGACTTGGAACACCTCTGCGCTTGCGACCGCGAAATTATCCCCCTTCAAACGAACGGCAAGCGAGCGAGATGGAAACGGCGAGCCTCCAGCAGATTCTGCGCTACAACGAAGCCTCTTTTTTTTTTCTTTTTTTCGGCAGAGGGGCCTGTGAGAGGGCAGGGGAGATCCCTGGAGCCGGAGCTACGGCCCGTCCGTGCCCGAGGAGGGCTCTGCCGCCCAGCCTGGAGTGAGACATTGCTCCCTGGGACCCCTCCCAGAGCAGAAAGACCCCTCTCCCTGAGGTCTGGGGGCGGCTCCCCCCTGGTATCTGAGTGCTTCGAGCCATCCCCAAGAACATCCGGGGAGAGCAGGAAGCAAACGAGCCGGCTTCAAGCCACGGCTCCTATCGCATCCCAGCGCAGGCACCTTCCTGCACGCTCTGCCCCAGCACCCAAACCTGCTCCTGGAGGCACCTCCCAGCCCTTCTCCCACCCCTCCAGCCCCTTTGCAAACCCCCCACCCCCGGAGCTTTCACAGCCCCCGGGGGGGCTGCAGCCAAGTGCCCACCGCTCAGATGTCTGGGCGGTCAGAGTCACCGGCTCTGCCGCTTCCAGCCCATCCGACTTTTTTACGGACCATCTGCGACAACCGAAATAGCAGGCAGGGGCTTTCTGCACGCTATTATTATTTATGATCGCACTGCGGGAGAGCCGGGCTGTGGTCACACGTCGTTGTGTGTGTCCCCCCCCCCCCTCCCCAGCCGCTGCAGGGGACACGGGTGATGAGCTCCTCTCCCTCAACCTGCCCTCCGCCACCCATCGCCGGTCCCTGCTGGAAACGACCGCTCCCTCCGATCTGTCAGCAGATCCGCATGAGTAATCGCTCGGCGACCAACTGCAACCAGCACAGCCCGACTCAGAAAAGCCCTTTTTAGGCAGCGGTCCCGTGTCACCGGAGTGCCACCGGCGAGCGGGATGCCGGCAGCCACCCCCAAGCCTGGGAACGGCGCCGGGTGACTCATCTCCTTGCGCTGCCCAACCTCGAAACAGATCCCTGCGGGGATCCGGCTCTCGAAAAGACCTTGGTAAGGTGTGTATGGGGGGGGGGTCACCCCCAGTTTGAGGCCGAGACACAAACTGGGGGCATCAACCTCTGGCAGGAGGGCAGGAACGAGCACCCACGGGCTTCCCAGGCTGCTCCTGCCACCCACGGATGCAGGGACGCATCCTGCCCCCAGGCAGGGGATGGAGGCAGCAGGGGTGTCCCTGGCCACCCCCCCCCCACACCCCGGGACGCTCCGTGCTCGGTGTTGCACGCGCAGCAAAGCTCTAACCGGGAGGATGAGGAGTAGGAGGCGCGAAGGGTCACGACGTCGCTCACCTGCGCTGGCCGGCCTCTGCGGCAGCCCCGGGGACACGGTGTTTCTCTGGAGCGCCGGCTGCTGCGGCGAGAGGAGCCGGGGGTCCGTCAGCGAGGAGGTCACCAGGGACTGGGTCACCAGCGAGCTACCTGGGTTGCTGAACTGCAGCGTGTTTTGGTTGGTCACCGGCACCGTCACGGGCATGGCAAAGTTCGGAGCGGGCACTGCAGACTGAACAGAGGGCAGGGGGTAAAGGGGAGCAGGCGCCAGCGGGCGAGGAACGGGGGTGAAGTTCCTCGTTTTGCAGGCAAAGAGCATCACGGCGGTAGCAACACCCCACTGCTGAAAAAGGGGGGGACAATCCAGGGTCCCCCAAACCCCCCGTCTCACTGCTGACCTGCACTGCTGTGCTTGCGCCCTGCCCGTGCTGGCATCTCGGAGGGATGCACCACAGCCCGGATCCCACCGGGGAGGACCGGGAAGAGCAATCGGCTGTCCACTTGGACACATCAAACCTTTGCAACCAGTTGCTTTGGTCTCATTTTCAGGCCGTATTTATTTACCCGCAGCGTTTTCAGGGCAGCCCCCAGAGAGGTGGCCGGAAAGAACCCAGAGCATCAAGGTGGGCAACAGCGTGGTGGTCTGACCCCACCAGCACCGAAAGCGGCCGAGCTTGGCGCTGCCCTTCATCCCACCGCAGAGGCCAGGCAGCCTGCGGGGATTTTATGAGGCCGTTGCTCATCCAGTGGGATGGGATGGGATGGGATGGGATGGGATGGGATGGGATGAGCCCTCCCAAAGATCCGACAGCGGATCACCGATTCGGGCTGGCACTGCTGCCGGTAGCCGAGCGTCTGGGAAAGGCTCCTTCTGCTCCGCACAGCCCCCCAGGTGACACCGGGATCCATCCTGACACCTCCGGGAGCTGCTGGGAAGGAGGAGGAGCTGACCCCGGGGAAGCAGGAGCATGGCTAAAGCCCTAACCTTGGCTGCAGGTCGAGGACCAGCTTCACCTACCAGCGTCCCCGCTGGAGCCAGACTCGCCGTGATTATCCTGGCCGTCTGGTCTTATGTCACTGATTTGCTTTTCGTTAACAGGAGCAGGCACCTGCTTAGAGGCTTTAGCAGGGGCTTTGCTAAAGTCCCGCTTTAATTTGTTCAGGGCTGGAGAGGCGGAGCAGCCCAGCGCCGGATGGGACCTTGCACCAGCGAGGGCAGAGGGAGCCGAGCATCCCCCCACTACAGCCCTGCACCCCTCTCCCCTCCCGAAATCTGCTCCTAGATGGGTGATTTTCTTTTGGGGGGAGAGGGGAGGATGGGAAGGAGGAGTGGGATGGTGCTCACCCACGCCTCGCTGCTGGAAACCCTCCCCACCAGCCTCTCAAGGGCATCCTGTCCTTCAGAGATATCCCGTGGCCGCAGCCAAGCTCAGAGGACGGCGGCTCTGAGCCTGCGCTGCGGCACCGCTCCGAGGGCCGCCAGCCCTCTGTTCAAAGGGACCGGGCTCGGCGTTTCCCAGACCTTTACGATTGCTCGGGGGGGAGAGCTGTAACGCGGAGCCCTCCCTCATTCTGCACGGCTGCAAAACCGGGAGGGGGAAGGTTTTTCGGGCGCTGCACGAACACCGAAGCAGCGTTGTGTAATAAATCACTGCAAACGTGTCTGCGCGTGCGCACGTTCCCGGGAAAGGAAAGGAAAAGCTAACCCCCCCCGTGCGTCGCATCTTAAGCAACGCCGTGAGAAAGCCGGGAGGTTGATAACGCCAACCGGAGAGCAGAGTTTTGCTTTTAATCCGTTATCTATCCCACCGCACCTTCAAACAAGCGTCAGGCGGACGCTGCCCCGGCGTGCAGCGAGACGCACGCCCAGCCCACCGGCTAAGCGGTCCAACGTCCCCGTCGTCCCCCCCCTCCCCGCCCCAGGGAGGACGCACAACCGGGGAAGGCGGCTCACACATCAGTCCAAAATCTGGGGGAGAAGATGCACACACCAGCCAAACCTCAACGATCTCTGCTTCCATTAAAAGCGATTACAAAGGCCAAACGCAGAAGCCACGCCGTCTGTCTCTTTAGCGAACAAGGCTGTTGTTAAGCTTCCCCCGGCCGCCGAGCCTGGTTAGTTCTCGTCACACACAAAACCAACCCAGCTGGTTAAAAAGGAAAAGCAGCTTCTTCAACTGCACGCGCTCCGCCTGCATCGCTCGGTCCCTTGCTGCACAAGGGAGGTTTAGTGGGGGAGCCAGATGCTACGCCCTGACTACGAAGCACCCAGCACCTGAATGCCACCGGCCGAAATGACTTTAGGGCACGGGCTGTTCCTTTGCGGCATGTCCGGCTGCTGCCTCCGGTGACGGGGAGCCCGCTCGGATCCCTCCCTTCGCGACAGAAAAATACAGATGCTAAGCGGTCCCTGCTTTCTGAGGTCGTTTTGCACCGAGGAGAAAGCTCTGCTGCCTTTGTGACCTATTTTGCACCCGCGGCAGGGCTCGTGCGAGGCACCGCGAGGGTGTGCATCCAGCCGGGGCCGTACCCCCACCCCGCGCCAGCCCTGGCGGGTGCAAACCTGCCCCCCCCCCACTAGTGAAACCAGGGAGGAACCTCTGGGAGGACGAGGCAGGGTCAAGCCTGGCAGGAGCTAATCCTGCTCTAAAGCCGCCCCGGAGGGCTGGGCTTTGCTGTCACAGCAGAGCTGGGAGCGACCATCGCTGCCTGCACCCCGGCTTGCTCCACCTCCCCAGCTCTCCCAGGGCTCGGGGTAGCCACACACAACCCCCCCCCCCCAAAAAAAAAAAAAAAAGCTGCAGGGGGTGGAGATGCAGATTTTGGGGTCCTTGGGAGGCTCCGGGAGCGATGTGGCGCTCACCTGCTGAGTCAGCAAAACACAGAGCCGTGGATTTCACAAAACCCAATTCTCAAGAAAAGCCAGAATTTCAACTTGTGGGGGCTTGCAAAGCACGGAAGGGCAGATTATATTTTTGGGGGGCGGGGTGTGTGTGTGTGCGTGTGTGTAATTTTTGCAGCTCTGCATCCTGCCCTTGGAAACGAGCCTCCCTTCTGCTCTGGCACCATTAATTACGGCTGCAGCGACACGGGGCTAATCCCCCTGAAGAAGCCTTGCCTGCATCGATAGTCTCTGCTCCCTTGAACTAACGACTAATTTCAAACGTGTCCTCCTCCTCCTCCTCCCATCTCCTGACACAAATCCCTTTCGGCGCTGTCCTGATGCCACCCCGGGATCACAGGCTAAAACCTCCCTGGATTTCTGCCACCGCCACCAGCTGCCCCGAGGGCTTGGTGGATTTGGGGGGTTGGAATTAATGCGGAATAGCCCAAACCGGGTTGAGTCTTGCAGGGAAACGAGTGGCCGGCATCCGCCGCCAGCTCGCGTGAACGCTGGGGTCTTAACCCAAGAAAAAAAGCCCTTTTTTGGGGGGGAAAAGGGGCAAAAAAGGAGGCTCCGATCCAGTATTTCCAGCAATATCCTCCGGCGCTGCCCGGCAGGAGCCAAGGATGCTCAGGAATGCCGGAGCTAACGGGAATGGTTTTCCCAAGGGTTGTTTCTGTTTCTCCGGGTGGGAAACAGGAGGGAGACCCTCCAGCCCCCTCGTGCATCTCACCCATCAGAGCCGGGGTGCATTCGGGGCTGCGGGGGGGGGGTGGTGGGGGTGCGGGCGCTGCACGCATCGGCTCCCCAGGCACAGCACGGCTCCGAAGCAAAGCCATGCAAAACCCAGCTCCCTCCCCGCGCCGCCGTCACCTGGACGCATCCAGGAAGGGGCAAAGTGGGGGTGGGGGGGGCTGCAGACCACCAGCTACTCACTGCGAGCCGGTAACTCTGCATCATTTTATCAAACTCCTCATCAATCTTTTTATATTTCTCTTCCGTCTGCGGGGTCAACGCAAACACTTCATCCCCTTCCGGGCTCTCGCACTCCCTGTGCTTCTTGTTCAGCGCCTGTTACGGTTTTGGGGGTGGGGGGACGACACGGGACGACGACACGGGGGTGGGGTGGGGGGGGTGGGGTGTTGGGGATGAGATTGGGGGGGAAATCGAACAGAAGAAAAACAAAACAAACAAAAAAAAAAAAAAAAAAAAAGAAGAACATATAATGAAGGTTTTCCGGCCAAGGGGCAGGTACTTACACCGTATCGCTTGAACAGGATATCCAGATCCTCGCTGCCTTTACGGTATTTATCCTCCATCAAGGGGCTCTGGTCTATCGAGTCATCGCCGTCGGGCTCCGGGCTGTCACAGCCGTTAAAACCTTTCTTTCTTAACGTCTGAAAACACAATCGGGACAGTTTGAGATCTGGGAGTGGGGATGGGGAACACGGGCGGGTCCCCTCCCACCACCACCACCACCACCACCACCCCCCCCCCGAAAAAAAAAACCATCGCCCGGACCATAAAGCCGAGGACTCGCCCTTGCACGAATTAACACGTTCACCCCCAAAATGTCGATGACCTCGGTGGGGTTAAGGAGTCAGGATTCGGCCCTCAGGTTTGGACGCCGGGGTGTCTTTAATTTAGGAATTCCAACGTGGGGAGGGATGGATGGATGGATGGAGGGATGGAGGGATGGATGGACGGAGAGAAACTTCTTTGCTTTCAAAGGATCTGTTTACGCCGGAGCCGAATTTGGCCCCGTACCAGCTCAGACGCGTTCGTCACCTCCGATTACTACCACACCGAGGAGGGGAAATAAACCTTAACGATATCTGCTCTCCCGCTAAAAATAGAGAAAAAGCTGCTTACAAACAAACCCCAAAATAAGATGCCAAAAAAAAAAAAAAAAAAAAAAGCAGCTCGGCCCCGGCAAAACCAGGTGGGCGGCAATCGCCGAACGCCAAGGTACCGCGGCGAGAGCGTCGCGCGAGGCGGCACCGGAGGGGAGCGGGTGACGCGGGGTTGGGTTGGGCAAACCCCGCGCCGAGAGCAGCAGCGAAGATCCCGGGCGCCGTCGCGGAGGGTTAACGATGCAACGGCTCCTCCTTCGTTTAACGGGAGCCTGGTAATTGGGCTACGCGTAGGGGACGGCGAAAACCCCAAAAGTTCCTCTTTCGTGCTCAGTAGCCAATTTGCGGATTGCGTTACGCGCACGCACATTTAATCATTCTATTTTCAAAATACCAAAAGCAATTAGGCGTTATTATGGAATTATTATGGAACCAGCACTTGCCAATTTCTTTTTTTTGTTTGTTTTGTTTTGGTTGGGTTTTTTTAAGAAGTCAAAGCTACAGAATTTCCTGGAAGTCTTGATCTCTTTTCATGCCAAATTCAGCAGGGGGAGAAAGAAAAAAAGAAGAAAAAAAAAAGAAAAAAAAAGAAAAAAAAGAAAAAAAAGAAAAAGAAAAAAGAAAAAGAAAAAAGAAAAAGAAAAAAAAGAAAAAAAAAGAAAAAGAAAAAAGAAAAAGAAAAAAAAAGAAAAAGAAAAAAAAAGAAAAGAACCTTCACAATTCTCCTCTGTCTCCCTAAACAGTAACAAACATCTCTATTCTGAGCCCAAAACATATCCTGGAGTTGCTCTTCATTTACCTGCGAGCTCCGGGAAACACGGAACTCGTATGGGAATTTTTGCCGGAGCGGACAAAAACCAAGCGAGGTCTCCAGAAGGGCTGGAAACGCCGCGGGCGGGTTTTGCTCGGCATCGGTACGGCGATGGTTTTTCCATCCGGCTGACGCTTTTCACAATATTTTCAATTAAAATTACTCCTTCACGGTCATAATTTTAACGCTCGTTATTTAGATTTCATCTGCAGAGGGGAAGAGTCCTCATCCGCATCCAGCTCTTGACCACGGCGGCGGCTGAAGCCCGGTGTGGTGTCACCAGTAATTCCTGCTACCTAATAATTATTACCTAATTACCTAATAATCAGTCCTGCTACCCCTAACTCGTCATTACCTCGTGAGAAGGGTGGTGGGAATCCGAGCCGTTGGCACGAACACGAGGTTCTCAGGGCTTTTTTCTGCAGGTTCCTGAGGATTTTTCCCTATTATTTTTCTATTTTTGTTACGTGTCCCTGTTTGTTTTTAGAACGGGCCAAAAAAAAAGGAACGGGTGCTGCCGGTGGGGAAGAGGAACGGCTTTGGGGTTGGGTTTTTGTTTTTTGGAAACCGCTTTTTATGGATTTTTTTTTTTTTTTCCCCCGAAACCTTTTGTTTCACCGAAAGATGGAAAGTTGAGCCCTTCTTTTAAGGAAAAAAAAAAAAATAAATTTTTTTTTTTTCCTCCTTCTCTTTCAGAAGCAAAACGGAAAAAGTTGTTCCGTGAGCAGCGGAAGGGATGAAGCCGCGTTTCCTTTGGGTGCGTGCGAAGGGTGCCGGCTGCGGAGATTCTCCGGTGTCTAGTATGGGGCTGTGCCCACCTCACAGCGGTTCTCTCTGCACGGGCAATAACTTGATCTCTCGCCTCTGCCCTCCCATCCCCGGTCGGGAAACGGGAAGGTGATCCCTTGCATCCCTGGAAGCTCGTCTCCTCTGCCGAAGGTTGCCAGCGGGTTCAGGAGATGGGGGGGGATCGGATGAGCATCCCCCGGGACCCTCGAGGAAGGGAACCTCGCAACTACATTTTCAAGAGGTTTCAGCCCAGCAACAACATCCTTCTCCTAAAATCTGCAGCAACAGATCGATTTATTTAACGCCACCCGAATTTTACCCGTATTTACCGCCCGAACAAAGCGCAGGGAAGAGCACCAGGCAGATGCTGCCGGCCGCGGCATTTTACCATTTCTAAATCCGTGTGAAATCATCCCGGGGATTGTTCCCGCAATAATTCCGTCGAGGGAAGCGGAGCAGCGGGGCGAACGCAGCTCTGCTCGCCCAGACCCAGCAAATCCCCTCCAAGCAGCGCACGGCATCGCCCCTCTGCCTCTCCCCAGGTCTTCCTCCTCCGGGCGGGGGGGTGTCGAATATATTTGGGGGCTAATACAGCTCCAACTTAGCCAGCAGCTCTTGTCTCGGTCTCTTTCCTCTTCCCGGCCACTAACTTCATAAAATTAGTCGTAACTTAATTGGCTTTGAGAGCCGCAGCTCCCTGCCGGCTTCGGTTCGCAGCATCCCGAGCTGTGAAGGGCGGCCGTGGTGCCACCGTCCCCGCTCCCATAGGAAACTCGTCGGCAGCCCCAGGAACCATCGAACCAGTTGCGTATGGGGGAAAAAAAAAACCAAAAAACACCTTTTTGGGAGCTGCGGGCAGGGAGGGGAAGAAGGGGACGGGGATCGGCGCCGGAGGTGGCACAGCGGAGGACAGGGACGATGTGCAGCGCGGTGGGACGGGAAGCGCCGGCGGCGGTGGGTCACCGGGTCCGCAGTCGCAGCAGGAGACGTGCCAAAGCAGCGCGGCTCGGAGCAATCTGCTGCTCAAAGAGAGGTTTGGGACAACAAAATGCCATTTCCAGCCATACCAGTGTTGGCTGATGGGGTGGGGGTTTTTTTCATTTTTTTGACAAAAAAGTGTGTATACCACATTTTCTGCTTTTTGACAAGATGATATAAAAGGAAAACAATTTGACTGGAGCGAGAATCAAACCCAAAGATTTTCAGGATCTCTGCAAGGTCTTTTAGAAAAGTGCTTTCCTTCTTGTTCCTCTTCGTTCCCTTTTCCGGGGAAAAAAGCAGAAGACGCGAAGAGGCACGAAACTTTTTTTTGTCACTGGATTGCATCCCCTGGAACCCGACTATTTTTCATACGAAGTAGCTTGAAATTCAATTCCTTCACAGCAGAAAATTTTCAAAGGCGAAAACCAGGGTGAGAACTTTACGTGGCCAAAATAAAAAATAAAAATAAATACTTATCATCTGTCCGTCTCCCTGGCACCCTCAGGTTCCCCACTCTATCAGGAGTCCCCCGCCCCCGTGGCAGGACCTGCCGCAGGTCCCGCTTTTCCAGGCAGCGTTCCCATTGCCACGATCCCAGCTCCTACGGGAGCAGATGTCCAAGGCGAAGAGGGTGAGAGAACAGCAGGAAACACGGAACACGTGAGAGGAAACGATGCTCGACCAGGATGCGGTCGACTTCCCTTAGAGGAGGGAAGACTCAACCACCCCGGGGCTTTGGGGAAGTCTGGATGAGGATGAGGATGAGGATGAGGATGAGGATGAGGATGAGGATGAGGATGCCTCTGCACTTCGCCACCTCCCCAGCATCCTGAAAAATACCTGATTTTATGCACCCTGGGGAACAACAACTCCAGGAGGGAGAATTAGGGAAAGATCAGCCCCCCCTCCCAGGATATTCAGCCAAGACAAGGAAAGAAATCGCTGTGTGACTTTAACTGGCTCCGGAGCATCCCCGCGCCCGGTCAGCTCTGCTCTCGGCCAAGTCCCTTATCAGAAACTGGCACGTCAGCCGGGCTGCGAGGAAACGAGAAGCGACAGCGAGGAGCAAAGCCGGCGTGATCCCAGCCTGGGCGCGCACGTGGCACCCAGCGTGCCTGTCTGGGGGCCTCAGCTGTCCCCCGCCTGATTAAGGAAACCCCCCTCTCTGCATTCACGGAGATTTTCTCAGACTTAAAAGCTTGCAACGGCCAGGACTTTGGCGGGCACGGAGAGAGCCGCAGGGGTTGCGTGGCTGAATCCCGCTCCCGACAGCCGCCGCCGATCCCCGGCACGGCTGAAACGTGGCGGTGACCCGCTCCCCCCGCATGGGATGGTCCCCAAAAGGTAGTCGGGGTGCTGAACCCCTCTTGACCCGGGGCCGGGTACGCTCATCCCGGAGCAGCTCTGCCTCTCGCTAAATATCCAAGGGGATACGTGATGGGGTGTCCCCAGTGACCCCCTGCAGAATGTGTCTCCCCAGGACTAAAAAAAAAAAAAAGAAAGAAAAGAAAAAAAAAGAAAAAAAAAGAAGAATCCCACATTTACTGTGGTTTTAAAACATAATTTGAACAGATCGACTTGTCTGTTGGTCTGCGTGGTGGGGCCTTTGGTCCCAGGAGCCCCCCAGCTCCACCAGAAAAATGAAATCGAGAGGTTTCGGCCTCGATTTACCCAGGTCCTGGTTGTTCCTCAACCCTTCTGAGATGCTGCCAGAGCCGTTCAGGGTTGCATCCCTCCGGCAGAAAAAGGCCACAGGCATTCCAGCGAAGGCAGGTGCACGCGACAGCCCCTTAAAATCCACTTAAAATCGTATTTGGTAGCAAATTCACAGCCTGGCTCTTCATGGCTGAATAAATGCTTGGTGCTGGGGAAGCGTCGAGGATTGGAAGATGTCCTTGGAGGAGTCAAGTTCAACTGGGAGCCACCAAGAAATATGAGATCAACTGGGTCTGTGTCTGGTGGGGACAAAGCCAGGCCGGTGGGACCCGACCTGGGCGAGGGGAGATGGCTGGGGGTGGGGGGGGGGACACCTACAAATCAGCGCCGGGAGCAGGAACGGTCTCCCAGGGGTGGGAATTTGGGAGAGAAAACAGTAAAAATCTTAAAGCAGCCCTAAACCCACTCTAAGACCAGAGGAGGATGGGGAGGGATGCTCGAGCAGCCTCAAAACCCGTCTGCACCCCAGCGGGTTTTGCTCCGAGGTCGCTCTGCCGGTGAGACGTGCCGAGCCCGGCGCGTTTGGGTTCTTTTTTTCTTGCCATCCACCAACATCCTTCCGCTCCCGATGTTCCTCTCCTCGGCTTTGGATGCGGATCCAGCTTTTCATGTGGTGCAAACACAGCGTTTCTTTGGGTGCCAAGGACTGCGTGTAACTTGTCGGCTTGGGAGTGTTTGCATCTTGGACCATAAGGGAACAGAGAACGCTGCCCAAAATGTTTACAGTATTTTTAGGCCAAGACAAATCTGTTCGCCGCTGCGAGCGCCGCAGTCTGAGCATCCCGGAGAGGCTGGGTGAGGTTCTGCCGACGAGCGCGGCGGGGTACCGCGCCTGCAAAAACCCCGGCCTTTTCACCGTGGACGGGCACTATGTGGCTCAAAATGGGCCAAAAAAAGACATTTTGGAACCGGTCCTAAAGCCCGCACACAACCGTGCGCTGGCAGAACAGTCTCCAAACCCCGGTGAGGTGCTGCCGGGTGCTTGGCTGTGGCTCAAGCCACTTCTGCTGCGGCAGCACGTCGGTGGGAACCGGCTGGACAAGGAGGTGAAAACCTCAAGTCCAAATGTCTCAAAAAGACACGTTTCACAGAGAAGAAAAAAAAAAAAAAGGGGGGAAAAAAAAAGGGGGGAAAAAAAAGGGGGAAAAAAAGGGGGGGGAAAAAAGGGAAAAAAGGGGGGGAAAAATGGGGGAAAAAAGAAAAGAAAAAAGGGGGGGAAGGGGGAGGGGAAAAAAAGGGGGGGAAAAAAAAAGCAAGATTTAGGAGGTAGATTGTGGGGGTTTTTTCCCTTCTCCTTCATGAAACCGAAGCCCAAGCGCGCTGCCCAAGATGCACCAAAGGGATTCAAAGGCAGACGCGGCACAGCCCGAGCGGCAGGAGAAGCCGATTCCTCCAGCGGCAAAGCTTCGTGCCGGCGAGCTCCGAGCCAAGCGGCTGCCTCCGACCCACCCAGGGCCCTCCGCAGGGGCCGTGCCGCTCCGCTCCATCGCTAACGGCTCTGCGGGAGTTAATTCCTGCCCACCCGTAATGTCAATAATTAATTTCATTTGCCTGAATTCGCCCGGGCGTAAAGGCAGCCGCCCACGTGCTGAAAAGCGACGACCGAGCGGTTCCCGTCTCCGCGGGCGCTGCCGAGGGAGGGGGGGGATGCGACCGACGGCCGAGATGCCGCTGGCATCCTCCCGCGAGCCCAACCACCCCCGTGCTCGAGCCCGGCGATGCTCTGCCAGCGCCAGGGACGAGGACAAAGCAGTGGGGAGGGCCAGCGCGGGGTCACCAACAGCAAACGTTGGCCGAGCATCTCCTGCCGGCGCGAAGAGAGCAGCCTCGGCGTCAGCAAGGCTTGGACGTGGTGCTGGGGTTGGTCAGACCGGACTCGCCATCCTTGGAGAGCCACAAAACGCAGTTGGACAAGCCTCGAGCAGCCCCACCTACCCGTGAGGTTGAACCAGAAGCACCCGAAGGTTCCTCCCAACCTGAATCACTCTGCGATTTGTAGGTGCCCTCCTACAAACCCACCGTGCGTGTTTGAAACGACGGGCAGGGGCAACGTCGAGGCAGCCCAGTGCAGAAGCCCCGCGAGATGCCTCCAAAACCATCCCGTGGTTTGCCTGGACCATGGGAAACTCCCACAAAGCAAACCTGCACCTCAATATAACTCGGAACAGCTTCAAACTCTACCACCCAGAACCGAGTATTTTTGTAGGTTGGACCAAAGAGATGCAAAATCGGGCCGGAGATCTGCTCACTCCCATCCCCACCCTAGACCGACCTCCTGCGTCCGGCTGCGGTGCCAGACCCGACCCTGGCTCCACCACAACGGCAAAGCCGGCGGGAGGATAGGCGACCTCACCTCGATGATGTCCGCGTTGGTCCGGCTCTCGTGGGGCTCGTTGTACTCGGTGTACTTGAGCAGGACCTTGTCCATGTCGGTGCTGGCGTACTGGAACAGCTTGTTGGAGTGGTTGAAGATGATCAGGGCGATCTCGCAGTCACACAGGACGCTCAGCTCGTAGGCTTTCTTCATCAAGCCGAACTTGCGCTTGGTGAAGGTCACCTGAAAGCAAGGAGAGCCGCGGTCAGAAGGCGTGCCCGTGCTGCCACGGACCCAAAATCTCCTGGAAAAAAATCGGGATGACCACTGGAGGAAAAGCAAAAGGAAGGGGATGGCAGAGGGAATCTTCTGTCCTCGGTTTCCCCAACGGGACAACCACCCCAAGCTCTCCTGTCTCACCTCCCTCTTCCAACCGGTTCACATCGCTGCCTATTTTGGGATCCTCCAAAGGCAGACGCTTCACAAGCACAAAGATGATTATCAGCGTTGGAAATCACATATTGCCAAATCAAGAGAAAATAAATTTCAGCAAAATCCCCAGCAGAGCTACCATCTGTCCGGGGGCTGCGGGTTGTTGGGGTTTTTTTTTTTCCAAGTCGAACACTGAAGCAGCGGAGATCTCGTCCTCGCTCGCTGCAGTAGCGCTGCGAGCCCCCCGACCCCGGGAATCACAGAGCCGGGGGGCTTGGTCACCCCGAAGCAGGTTTGGGCGTTGCTCCGCATCACCCACCCACCCCATCCCACCCCATCCCCGCTCTCCTGCTCCCCAGCACCCCACTTCTCTCGGGAGGCTGCGCTGCCCCAAAGGCGCCCAAAGCACTGGGTGCCCGGCCGGCCGCTGCGTCCCCCCTAACTTCGTCGGGGCATTTTTCCACCCAGGGTCACCGCGCCGTGTCCTCCCAACCTGCCCCTGCCTTGAAAGGAGCTCTCATTAGAGCCGTCAGCTAACGAGGCATCTTTTGCAAGTCTGATCCTTGCCAGTAGTTGGCTGGAGGACGGCGACGGAGTCGGGCGCGGGCTCCAAAAGCCGCTCCAGAGGCCGGGCAGAGGTTGGGCTGCATCTCCCAGCCCACGCTCAGCTCCCACCGTGATGCTCCTAACGGGACCCAGCCGGTGGGGAGGGACCTGGCTCGGGGTTCTCCAGCCCGGCTGCAGCCGCTGAAGGTCCCTCACCCCCTCCCCGGCAACGAACGGCACGATGCCGGGGATAGGCGCGATGCTCGGCCAATGCCCTCTTAGCAAATAAAGAAAAAAAGGAAAATAAAAGGCAGGGAGGTCAGCGCTTTGCTTGAAGGATTGCTCTCGAGGGCGAAGCAAACAGCCCGAGGAAGGGCTGGAGAAGAGCGGAGATGCCCTTGGGTGCCGAGAGCTGCTCGCTCGCCGTGCGCCAGAGGGCTCGACCCCACTTAGGGCCTCCGCCACGACATCGATTTTGCAGCTGAAGAGCTTTAATTTGCGGCGTTGAGGGAGGGGAGGGGAGGGAAGGAGGCTGTCGCCTTCGCTCAACTCGACTTAGTGGCGTTACAGTCGCGGTCCAAAGAACCTAACGCGGAGATTCCCCGACCGCACCGACGATGCCACCAGCAGCACCCGGCACGCACCCGCTGGGGTCCCGCGCCCAGCGCCAAGCACCCCGAGAGACGGAGCCGCGTCCCTCCGTGCAGCGGGAGGGCAGAGCGGGGGGCAGCCCGGGGCGCGCAGGGTGCGGGGAGCTGCCCGTCCCTCCCCGCCATCTCCCAGAGATGATTAAGCACTAACGAGATTCGGCTCTAATCGCCTCATCCCCTGGAAAGTGTGGGGCCGGCACCCCGCGCCGCTGCTCCCCACCACGTGCGCCCGCTCACGCCGCAGTCCGGCTGCAAGCGCCGGCGCTCACGTTGCCAGCGCCCGCCCCAGCTCCAGCGCGCTACGACGTAAATTAAATTACTTGAGGGCCAGCGCCGGTGTCATCGGCGATTCCCCCTCCCTGGGGGCATCCCGGACCTCTCAGCCACCCAAAATCGCTGCTGCTGGGTGCCAGCCCTGGCTGGTCCCAGGACTGAGATCGAGCACCGCAGCCATTGCCGCGCCGTACGACTTCAGATGGGACCCAGCTGCGGTTTTGCTCCTGCAGCCCACGGCAGGACAAGCACTAAAACCAAGCCGGGGCTCGCCGGCACCGTGCCAGCAGCGTTTCTGGTCTCACGTCCCCGCTAGAGAACGGCTGCTCTGCCGCAGCCCGGCGCGGCGTGCCTCGCTGTCCCCCGCCAAGACGGCCCCGCTGCTCTGACTCACGCTCGAAGCAGCCCGAGGAGCCCTCGAGAGGAAAACACACGGCATCTCCGCCAAGACAGAGGGAACAGCCGAGGGCGGTTGTTTCGGCAGCCACCGGTGCCGGGGACGCCTCGCCAAAAAAACATCTCGGCGGGTGCCACGAGCCTGCTCGGCCACTGAGATGGGAGGCGATGGGGCGAGGCCGAGGCGCGCGAGCAAGGGGGCAGCTCTTGGCCGTGAAGACTAGAAACAAGCGTGGTTTGGGTACTGCCCTCGAGCAACGAAGGAGAACACGGGGTTACCTGTCCAAAAATCACCCAACAACCTGAGCAGAACCCAAAGCACCAAAACATCCCTCCGCGGACGAGGGGACGTTCCCTCTGCAGACAGGGACAGGGCAGAGGAGCATCCCTCTGTCTTGGCAGCCCTTCCTCCTTGCAGAGAAAAGCAAAGATCTGCCGTTTAGCAAATCCGTCGCACAAAAGCATCGGCTAACGCCGCCTCGCACGCCTACCCGTCACCCGGGACAGAAACCCCGAACCTTCCCCTACCGTCGCGCACGAGCCTCATCTAGAAGAATTAACCTCCTAAGTCTAAGAGGGTAATCAAATCTCATGCTTCGGGGCATAAGCCGATCACCAAAGGGGTCAGGAAGGAATTACTGCCCCACGCTAGCGGGGGATTTTTGCCTTTCGCCCGATGCAGACCATATTGGCCGGTGCCAGAGTCAGCGGGCCGGCCCTGAAGGACTGATGGTCTGATCCGTTATGGCAAATCCTCTCCAGTAATTCCTCTAATGACATTAGCGACTCTTACTTGCTCTCCTCGCCTGGTTTTGGCTTCTGCTGTAATTCTGGTCCCCTCCGCGCGGGCTCGTGGTCCGGGCACTCACGGGAGACAAGACCCCGCGGCGTGAGCAGGGTCGGACTCACTGACGCTGCCGGTTGGATGCGAGACGCACGGGAACAGCTTCACCTCGACTCTTCGTGGGCTTCACAACGCCCCGAACCACCATTACTGATGAACTCCGCTTACGGAGCGAGCAGGACCGCGAGCGTCGAGAGCCGCTCTGCCTCCAGCTCCTCGCACGACCACTGGTGACCCCCTCCTTCCCCAGCGCACCCACGCGCTATTCCCACTCCCCATCCCTCTCTCCCCCGCCGGGATCCGGCGCACGCCGAGGACGGTGCGTGCTTGCCCGCCGCGGCCGAAGCGGCAGGACCTACGTTTCCAGCGGCGGCGGCGTGAAACCCCACGCGTAATTCAGCGCCGTCGGGCTGCTCGGCTCCCGGGTTGCGGCACAAGAGAGCCGAGCCGAGCCGTGCCCCCTGCACCAAACCTCGGAGCTGGGGTGAGGACAGGGATGGGCTGAGGATGCTCCCGGACCCTGGGTTTAAGCCAGCTTAGCAGACAGCCCACGGCCACGGCGGCGAGGCGTGCGTGGACGCTTCTCGCCTCCGATCTGCGCCAACATTGAGGAGATGAAGCAAGGCGGGACGTTTCTGAGCCCAGGGAGCAGATCCTGGCACTGCACGCATACGGTGCAGAGCAGGAGGTTTGTCACCCCCTTTTCAGAGGTGACGGATGCCCCGGCCCCACGCAGCTCCCACCGCAGTGGACGGAGCAGATCAGCAACGCGCTGCCTGGAGCAGCCGTTCGTCACGAAACGTCCTCTCCTCTTGCTGTGTCCTTCTTTCCCAAAGAAAGGGAGCAGCGAAAATAACTGATTGCAAAGCCTGTGCTGGTGACCAATTAAACAGCTGCTGCTTCGCTGACACCCGGCTTAAACAAGGCTGGGTTTAGGGAAAAGCAAAGCGTGGCAAGCCCGGGGCAGGGAGCGACGCTCCCGCGCTGGAGTTCGGAAGAACCGACCCGGCCGAGGACGCAACCGCTGTCAAGGGAAAAACCAACATCCCCCCGACCCCGGAGCTGGGCTTTGGGGCCAACACTTGCCATCCGAGATGTCCTAATCCCACGGCACGCGGTTGCGCTAAGCAACTCCCGCTGCTAAATCCCACCCGGGCTCCGCTCGGCCGGTGAGACCCCGGCATCTCCAGCCCCCTCCACCCCCACCGCTTTGGCCAAGCCGAGGAGCTTCTCAACGCCCCCCAAAACCGCCTCCCACCGCCTTGGCTTCTGCCTTTGGCAGAGAAACGCCTCTTTCCTTTCCCGAAGGCTTATACAACAGGGCTAGGCTGTGCCATCAACCTCCAGCATTACCAAATATTTTCCGTTCGTTCGAATTTCTAATGGGGCTCCAATAGCTGCAAATACCTCTCTCCCCTACGCCAACGCTCGGCAGCGCTGCCCCATAAAATACACCCCAGCTTCTTTACTAACCCCTAACGCCCCGTTTCCTGCTACTTATGGAAATAAACGGTGCCACCAGCAACTGGGACGGTACCAAAAAACATCCATCCCATCCCCCCCCCCAGCCACCAAATAAAGCTGTAATGAAGAAAACCTGCAATTTTCTATTGTTTTGCCGTGGAGCAATAAACCCGTTCATCCAATTCTGTTATTTGCCGCTTTTTAAGCGTTAAGAACGTATACGGGGGTTTTTTTGGGTTTTTTTTTTTTTTTTCCTCTTTTCTGGAATAAAAGCAGTAGAAAAGAAGCGTGGCAGGACACGCCGGGGCATCTGCAGCGGTGGCTGGACTAAAGGCAGAGGCTTGGATCTGCTGAGCCAAATTCAAGGACGGCGGGAAGCCACGGAGCAAAGGGACCCGTCTGAAAATCCTGCGGTTATACGGAAATACATCGATGGAGTCATCACAGAGCAAACCTGGTCCAGCAAAGAGCTGCCGCTCAGCCGGTCCGACTCAAGGATGACGTAAATTATGTAAATGAGGGGAAAAATCTGTTTTGGGTGGGTTGTTTTTCCCCCCCCCCCCCTTTGAGATACGCACGTGTGTTTCTACAGACGTGCGTGTCTAGGGCTTGGCTTCAACGGAGCACAAGGGAAAAAAACCCTGGACCCATATAAGTTTTCAATTGAAAAAAAGAAAAAAAAAAAGAAGAAAAAAAAAAAAGAAGAAGAATTTGGGTTGTTTGCGTTCAGAAAAATGGATACTTGTTGTGGCTGTTTTTTATTGGAAAAACCTCACGGAAAATGTCAACTGAAATATATTTTCTGCAAGACACACACACACACACACACAAAAAAAAAAAGAAAAAAAAAGGGAACTAACTGGAGAAGATACTTTCTTCTGGAAAAGCGCTTAGATGGAAATGGCGTGAAGAGCTCCAAGACGAAGAGCAACGCCTGGGTGGGGGCTGCGGCTCCCCGCCACGGTAAATCGGGGCTGTTTGCCTGTTTTGGGTATCTGCCTGAATCCGGCCCCTTGGTGCCGAGTTTTGCCCATCTGCTTATTTTATGGGTTGGGGGAAAAAAAAAACCAAACAAACCCAAAAAAACCAAACCACCGGTTGGCTCAAAATGGGATGGAAACGGGTCGTTTTGAAGCAGAACCCTTAAATACCCGACGGGAGCGGAGCGGGTGAGGAGGGAGCGGAGAGGCAAAGGGAAAGCACCGACCTGCCGATTGCGCTCGTCCGTGATCCGCTGGATCTGGATCTTTTTTCTCCCCATCTTCTCCGGAAATCCTCACCGCAGCCGGGACGACTTCGGTTCAGGGGAGAGGAAAAAGTAACCCCGTTTTAAAACGCTTTCATTAAAAAGCGTGGAGGGGCTTTTTTTTTTTTTTTTTTTTTGGGGATGAAAAACAAACCAAAAAAGAAGCACCAAAATTTAAAAAAAAAAAAAAAAAAAAAAAAAAGAAGAGTTCTGGGTTGCTCCTTGCTCAGTTCATGGTATCCTCGTGCACGGCCGGATCCAGCGGCTGCTCAGAAACCTGTGCGAGGAGAGAAACAGGAGTGAGACCGTCATCCAGGATCCGACACCCTTCCCGGCATCCCTCCCCACCGCCGCCGGCACGGTTCCTACCCCCGCCCCCAACCCCAGGGGAGGTCTCTGCTCCATCCTCCCGCTCAGTTCTGGGACCAGGAGGGTTGCAAAGAGATTTATCCAACCTGGTCTGGAGAAAAAAAAAAAAAAACCCAACAAAACAACAAAAAAAAAAAAACCCCAAGCGTGGAGCCCAAAAAACGCCCGCGCCGCAGGACACGTGTGGGCCGGGCACGGCGATGCTCGTTGAGGAGGAGGAGACGGCAGCAACGAGCCCGTGAATCATTATTCCTCCGTGACACTCCAGACTTTTTACTTTTTTTTTTTTTTTTTTCTCTTAATAAAGTCATAAGCAGTCGAGTGGCTGGTGATTAGCTTGGGCAATTTAAATCCGTCTCCAATTTCTGCATTAATCTTCAATTTGGAATTTTAAAATGTCTTTATTTGATTACTTTAAAAAAAAAAAAAAAACAGAACAACCCCACCCTGTAATCAGGCACAGAAACCTAATTCTTATGGGCGAGGGAAAGAAGGATTCCGAAAGGAGCTGAGACATCCCGGGGTTCCGCTGTCACCCACCGACACAGCCCCCCCCAGCCCCCTTTCACCCCATTTTTTCGGCAGGCGCTGCATTGCAACGAGGGGGGATAAAAGGTGAAAAGCGACCGGTTTGGTTTTCTGCCGGTATGTTTTTCTCCTGGTTCTGTCTCTGAGCAGCCGGATAAGAGAGCGATAACGTCGCGTTTAAGGCCGGAGCGCCCCGTGCCAAGAGCCGGGCAGCGGGAATAGCCAGTCCCAAAATAACTCCCTATCTGCCTCGACTTGGCCGCCCCCACTTCTCGGGTTTGGTACAAAAAGCATGAAAAAAACCAAAAATAAATCCCTTTTTCTCTCCTCCCATCATCCCAAATTCACCCAACCGAGCTCCCCCTGCTCCTCTCCCTACCCCAGAGCACGGAGCCCCCCCCGGACCCCCCTGAACCCCCCCCAGGACCTTGGCCCCATCCTTCGCCTCCACATCAGACCACGCTCTGACAACAAACGAGCCCCAACGGTCTCGCTCCCACACTTGTTTTTTCGGGGTTCATTGAGTTGTGTGAGTCACTTAATCTTTTTCTCTGCTTTTTTTTTTGGGGGGGGGGGGAGGGGGATGTGTGTGGTGTAAAATTATTCATCGCGCATCGTGCTCTGTGGTTTCAGCGCTCGTTCGAGGGGAACGGGGAGACTTTTCCACCCCCGACATCCACAATTTGCCCTCCAGGGAAGATGAGCAATGGGGAACCCAGGAAGGAGAACGGAGAAACGAAAAGCAGCAAAAAAAATCCCTTTTTTCTCCTCATAAATCCCACCAAGAAGACTCTTTGCAAGGACAAACCATACAGGGATGGCATTTGCTGCTTGAATCATGATTTCTCAAAACTGGTGCCTGTTTCCCCTCCCAGCAGCAAATGGGAGGGACCGTCCGGCTGCGAGGAGCACCGGCGCCGTGGGGGATGCTGAGCCAGTGCCGGGGGGTGCCCTGCGGCTGCCGCTCCCCGTCCCTCTGCAGGCAGCCCCGAAAAGGCCGGTCCCAGAGCATCACCGGTCCTGAGCATCACTGGTCCCAGTGCATCGCCGGTCCTGAGCATCGTTGGTCCTGGAGCATTGTTGGTCCCGAGCATCGCCGGTCCCTGAGCATCCTTGGTCCCAAGCATCGCCGGTCTCGAGCATCACCGGTCCTGGAGCTTCGTTGGTCCCAGAGCATCGTTGGTCCCAGAGCATTGCCAGTCCCAGAGCATCGTTGGTCCCAGAGCATCGTTGGTCCCGGAGCATCATCGTTCCCGGAGCATTGCCGGTCCCAGAGCATCATTGATCCCGGAGCATCGTTGGTCCCGGAGCATCGCTGTTCCCGGAGCATCATCATTCCTGGAGCATCACCGGTCCCAGAGCATCGCTGGTCCCGGAGCATCGTTGGTCCCGGAGCATCGTTGGTCGGGCTGGCACCAGTGAGCAGAGGATGCAGGCACCGGGCTGCCGTGAGAGCATCCCTCAAAGGCCAGTGATACGGGAAGAGCCAAACCCGAGGATTTTTGTTTCATCCACCTGGGGTGTCCGCTTGGCATTTCCACCACCGCAAGCCCACGCAGGAGAGTCCACAGCCCCGAGTCGAGGATTTCGCACGCGTGGAGAAAATTTGGCAGAGGAGGAACTTTCCACCAAGTCTGCTTTGCAGCTTTTCCCTTTGGAGTTGCCGTTTCTTTAAAGTGGCTGAAAAATATTCACCTTCATCATCTTCAAAACCGCCAGCAGCAGCGTGAAGTAGCAACAGCTTTGCATCCAGACCCAGGGCAAGATGCTAATTCTTTCCTTGTGCTGAAGCTCTTGGACAGAGAAACCCTCTGAAAAGACAGCGGATTTACTGTCCAAACCAGAGAGGAACTCTCCAGAAGCAACAATAAACACTGGAGAACAACGGGCAGTAAATTTAAACTGAGTGAAAGGAAACATATTTTAACACAATTCAGTTGTGGGACTTCTTCACAGGATGCTATCACGGCCAAAAGCTCCACGGCATTTGAAAAAAAAAAAAAGAGATGGGATGTTTGGAGGGACGAGGGGAAAAAAAAAAAACCCGGCGCTGCTCAGCCCTGCCCCGGCGTTCGCGCAAGCCGGTGCTTCTTGCACGGGAGCGGTGGGATTCAAACCACATTCCCCTCCCTGTGCCGCAAATAAAACCCAGGTGTTTTGATAGAAATCACCTTTTTCAACCACCAGACCACGTTCCTCCTGCTGCTCTCAAATCCCAGCTCCCGGGTCCTCAGCACCCTGGCTGGATGAGGACCATCGTCCTTAGCCTCGGGGTTTGCTTATGCCGCTTGATAAAGTCCCCCGCAGGAAAAAGGCAACGTAACAACATCTTTTTTTGCTTGTCATCGTGGGGAGAAAAGGAACTGGCGGTGTGATGCTCTTGGTCCCTCTCCCCTACGCGGGAAGGAAAACACCCCGCGGCGAGCGCGGTCCTCGGATGGGACCAAAAGGAGGGATGGAGAAAAGCACGGCTGCCCTCCAAACTCATCCTGTGGAGGGGATTTAAAACTCCTCCCTTTTCTCTTCATGGTCCTGGTGTTGGACTTGGGGTTTTGGGGTGGGTTTACTTGGTTTTAGATTGGGGGGGCGGGGTGGGGGGGGAGTTTCCAACATATTTTTAAACCCAGGTATTTTCAGGTTTCCTACCCAGGTGGCTGTTTCAGAAAGTCCAACCACAGGCTCGAGTTTCCGATCAGCATCTGCAAGCTCAAGAAACCCGGAGAGACTCCCCCTCTCCTGCGCCGGCACTGCCGCCGCCTGCTCGGACCCATCCCAGAAGCTCCCACTCTGCACCGTGCACCGAACCCAGCCGCCTCGGAGCTCCCTATCCTTCGCCAGCAAATTCCTCTGGCTCCCTAACCGCCCACCCCGAAGCATCGGGATCACCCACGACGCTCCCCCGTGATCAGGTGGAGCACCTACACGTATGTATAGCCAAGCACCCAGAGCACAGGACT
The DNA here is from genome assembly GCF_011004875.1 of Balearica regulorum gibbericeps. Lineage (NCBI taxonomy): Eukaryota > Metazoa > Chordata > Aves > Gruiformes > Gruidae > Balearica > Balearica regulorum. The sequence continues at coordinate 2,591,277 of NC_046211.1, forward strand.
TCTTTTAAAAGGCGCTAAACTCCTCAATAACTTGGGTGGGTTTATTCAATGTAATATCCGCAGTCATTAAATCATCTTTTCCTCCTTCCGAGGCAGCAGGTTCTTTCTCCTTAGCCTGGTTTTCCAAGGAAACAAGGTTCACGCCATCCCGTGGCGCACACGGGATGAGAAGGCACCCACTCCTCACGGCGTCTGAGCCCACGGGACGTTTCCATCCCATTTGGGATGAGACACCGACATCCTCAAGCCACGACACCGCAGCGAGTCGCACGAACAGCGGCGGCTGGGTTAAACCCAGCCCTTACGAGACACCAGAGAATCTCCGCAGCCCTGTAAGGCGGACTGCCTCGCCCGAAACGCGACCCAGCGCCGTCTTAAACCGGGCTCGGGATGGCTCAAACATCACGGGGCGCAGCTCAGGGCCACCCCGGGGCACCCGCAGTCTCCCCGTTTCGATTCCACCATCCCCAGTGGTACCCGTCTCCATGGCGACCATCTCCACGCAACCGCCGAGCATCTCAGCCGCCTCACCCCGCGAGAAAGAACCGCCGCGGCGCAGGGGGTCCAAGGGCATCGAAGGGGACCTACAAACCTGCTGGAAGACAAACCACGGGCGTTCCGCCGAGCGAACGGCACCGGCAAAAACTCATCCCGTCCCTCTTCGGCACCCGGAAACCTCGGCGAGGATCAGGAAAGGGGAAATTCGGCATCGCCGCGGGGAAGCGGCGAGAAGCGCTGGGACGGAGGCAGCCCGTTAGCGCCCGCATCCCTCCCTCCTGCCCTACACCCCCCCTCCTCGCGCGCTCACACAAGTATGACTATCACAGCAATTAACACACATGCCAATTAACTACAAGCAGGTGCTGGTTAACTCTGTGCTGAGTAATTCATACCCGGCTCCAAGTAAATTGCTTTAAATTGGAGAGACGGGTGAGGGAGCAGAGTTAGCATTTTGCAAATGGGGGAAGAAAGAAAAAAAGCAAAGAGGAATCTCAGCTGGGAGATGTTTTTACAAAACAAGGAATTTGGGGGTGCTGAATCCACAGCTCCAGGAGCCGGGGCGGCAGGAGAGCTGATCTCTCTTCCAAGTCTTTACTTCTGGATTTTTCTGATCTACATATTTCTGATCTATTTTACCTATTTCTACGTGGTTTCACCTTGGCATTGCAGGAGCGGCAGGGTTCTGTGCACCGCTCCATAATTTGTCGCTTTTCCGTTCCTACTAAGTAGCCTCATATTTCTCTCCGCGCGAGTTAGGGCCACTTCGAATCTCACATCCGCTTTCCATGGCCGTTTGCTATTTTTAATATCCTTTTATTGCCCCCCCTTTTTAGTTGCCTCCTTACTAAAGTTAGCCGTGACACGGCCGCTCCTCTCGAAGGCGATGCTATGAAGCCGTCCTTCCTTAAAACCCCACCTTGTAAAGCCTCGCGCTCTCAGCACAATGTCAGCTTAAATAAACCAAACGTTGGCCGCGCAGCTGCAAAGGAAAGATCAAAAAGACGAATCCAAAAGCTTTAGGAAGATTTAAATAAAGGCAAATAAATGCATCCTTTCCAAAAATCTATTTTCCTTTCGAGCTCTGCACGGCCTTGCTTTTTCCCCCCCCACCGCGCTGACGTGCGGCACCGCGCTCCCCGATCCACCCGTGCCCCGTGCAAAAATCCGCGGTAGAGCCAGCGTTACGAGCGACGGCAAAATTTAAACGGGTTCAGCGCGGCATCGGTTCGAGGGATGTTTTCCCCATCTCCATCCCCTCAAAGCCGGGGCCAGAGCCGCAGCGACATCCTTGGCTGCAAAAGCGGCTTCAAGGGACAGTTGGGGGCAAAAAAAAAAAAAAAAAAAAAGGTAGGAAAATAGGAAAAGAAGAAAAATGCTCTCCTGCGAAGATGCTGAAAGGACCGACGCGGCTCATCTTAGGGAGGAGATGAATGGGGGGATGCCCGATAACGGCAAAGTCCCAAATTGAAGGGAGAAAAGCAGGAGACGGGTACGGAGGAGCACGGCCCAACCCAGCAGCTCGCTCTGCCCGCACGCTCTCCCTGCAGGACAAACCCCCCCATCTCCCCAGGATCTGCAGGATTCCTCCCCAAAAATGGGTTTGTCCTGCCTCAGTTCCATCAAGCCAAGGGGCCGGCTGAGAGTAACGGGTCCGAACGTGGCGGGACGAGGGGGCATCCTCCCTCGGGGAACAGGGCACCCGACGGGACCGAATTCACCGAACCCAACCCAGCGGGACCAACGTTTCGGGGTGGCGGGGGGGCTCGGGGTTTATCCACCTACAGAAACGACGGCGCTGACACCTTCTCCCATCTCGGAGCATCTCCAGGCAAGGTGGGTCACTGCGAGAGAGCTTCAGCACGTAACCGGCTGGCGCGTGGGTCACAAGGAGCAGGATTTGTCCCATCTCTCTGCCCACGGCAGGAGAGAGCCCACACCGGGGAAACGCTGCAAACCAGCCTGCGAGCTCAGCCCGCCATGGGAAGTGGTTTACACCCACCGTGCCGACGGCGCGCCGAGCCGCTGCCGAGCCTTTCGCTGCCCCGTGCTGGGGTAAGGGCGCAGGGGGGAACGGGGTCGAGCGAAGGGAGGGACCGTTGATGCTTCGGAGGCGACCGGCGATGCTTCAGAGGTGGCGAGAGCAGCCCCCACGCCCTGCTGCAACGCTCCCCGCTGCAAACTTGCAGCTTTTACCAAGAAAAGCGGTTGGGTCGAGGCGCGACGCGGATGCGGTGCCACGAGGAGCGGCCCGGCAGCGCCCGCGCAAAGCTCGGACTCTCCACCCGCTGCAAAAGAGCCTGAAAAAGCGATTGCAAATCAAACGGCAAACCGCAGCCGAGGTGTCCGGAGCCTCCCGGGTCTTGCGCCGGCACAAACCGACGCAGCCTCTTCCCCACCCGTGGACAGGGCTGGACTTCCATCCCTTAAGGATATGGATTTAGCTCGAGTCACCTCTTGAACCCGACTGTTTAACTGCAGTTCTTCCTTCCTGTTTCCTTTCTCGCTGACGGCCAGGCCTGCCTTTTGTGACTTAATTGTTGTTTTTTTTAACGTATCCTCCACACTGCCACCAAGGACTTTTAGTTTCCTTCTCGGCGGTTTCTGGATCTGCAGGACCAGCTTCCTTCTCCTCTGCAGAGAGGGAAAAACCCCCCTTCCCTAAAAATCCAGCGCCTATATTCACGTGAACGGTGCTTTTTCCTATCCTGCAAAGCCATCGGCGCGGCGCTTGCCATCTCCCCGCTGACGGACCGAGCCGGCCTTTGCTGCGGGATGGGGGCAGGAGCAGCCCCGATCCCGTGTCCCCGTCCTGTCCCCCCCCAGCCCCAGAAGGATGCAGCGAAGGGGAGCCGCATCCACGCGGAGATGTCCTCGGCATCGCGGCGGGCGGCGAGGGGCAGGTGCCTGCGCTTCCCCGGTCCCGCCGCACACACCCGTGAAGGACTCCAACTCGCCAGCTTAGCATTGTTTAGCACCTCTTTATCTATAAACCGAGATCAAAACCACACAAACATGCTGAAGTCTCCTCCAAAGCTTCTATTCTGGTTTCAGGATGATGCTATCTGGGTTCCTGTGTCGAGCCTCCAGATGCAGGCAGGGGGAGGGGAGAGGAAGGCGGCCGAAACACGGCTCCGGAGCAAACCTCCTGCTCGTGAAACAAAGCTGCAGGGCTCTGCTCGGCCAAACCCTCCCCAGGGTCGAATCCTGCTCGGCAAGCAGGTGCAAATCCAACGCCAAGCCGCAAACCCTCCCCGCTCACCCGACGCCCGCGGGAGGGTCCCCGTTTCCCCAGGATCGGCGACAAAACCAGCGGCTGGGGTCGTCCTGCTCTGCGCAGGATCCGTCCCGCCGGCTGCAGGTCCGAACCTCGGGAGGCTGAGGAGAGCAGAAGCGAGGTTGGATTCAATCGAACCCCCGAGGAATTTGAAAAAGACACATATATTCCTGACCCAGATTCAGGCGCTCTCTGGAGAAAAGCGGATGCCAACGGCGCAGCCAGCTCTGCTGAGCTGTAACAAAACCACGCGCCGTGCCAAGACCGGCAGAGTCTGGGGTGGGGGGGGGGGGAAAGCACAGCCTTTAAATGATGCTGGAGGACTGGTATTTGCCTGTGCAAGGGAGGGGGGGAAGAAAGGATTTGGGGGAAATTATTAAACCGGGGTCGATTTTCTCTTGCCCTGCAGCTCGTGCACCTCTTTGCACCAGCGTGGACCCAGACAACACCCACCAAACAAGGGTGACAGCCCCAACGCTGGCACAGGGACCGGAGGCACCGCAGCAGCACCCAAACCAGGCACCCTGGTCCCCTGCACCCCAAATCCCAGCGTTTCATCCCATGCCGTGGCTAGCCAGGGATGCCATCGCATCACGTCCCGCGCTGGGGATGGGTGCCGCAATGGTCGGGTGACGGCAGGCACGGTCGGGCACCTTCCCCGTGCCACCGGCGCGGCCAGAACCGGCAGAGGCTGGAGGGGACACGGGGCAGCTGGCGGGGGAAGGAGGCCGGCCAGGAGCCCCGGGCAAGGTCACCGGCAAGCCCACGGGGGAAAAAAGCCGACCAGGGAATCGTCATCACCCGGTGCCAGGGCGAGGACACGGCCTCCGGGGGAAAAAGCCCACGGGACGGGGGCAAGCAGGGACCCGCAGCCCCTCACGCCGCGCCGTTTCCCAGGGCAGCAGAGGGTGATGCCGCAGGGAGGGACCGGTGGGGACGCGCGGCACCGCGTTAAATCAGAGGGGTCGGACAGCCCCTTGCTAAAGCGACCTTTAAAGCGCCCTGGGAACAGCAACGTGCAAAGGCTGACGCAGCCGCCAGAAAAGCCCCGCGACCTTGAGCGGCGACCTTGGAGGTCGCATCCGCGCAGCGGGGGGTCACCCGTCACCCCGAACCTGGCTGCGGTCTCCTGGGCAGCTTAGCGAGCCCCGGCACACCGCTGCAGGTAGAACATCCCCTTTCCCAGCTGGAACCAACCACTTGCACAGGGCAGCCCTGTGCCACCCCCATCCCCCTCCATCCCCATCCATCCTCCACCTCCATCCCCCTCCATCCCCATCCCATCCCCATCCCCATCCCATCCCCATCCCCATCCCATCCCCATCCATCCTCCATCCCATCCCCATCCCCATCCCATCCCCATCCATCCTCCATCCCATCCCCATCCTCCATCCCATCCCCATCCATCCTCCATCCCCATCCCATCCCATCCCCATCCCCATCCATCCTCCATCCCCGTCCCCAAATCCACCCTCCATCCCCAGGGAGGAGCATCCACACCACGCGAAGCTCTTCCCCTTTCCCTCCTGTCCTTTATCCATCACCAGCTCCAGAGCTGGAGACCGGGAGTAATTTTCCCCTCTGCACTAAGTAGGGTTTTCTAAATGAAGGGAAGCGAGAGCCCATTATCCGGCTCCATCGCCCACCCCCACGGCTCCCTGCAGGGCATGAAATAACCACCTGCCAGCTCCCCGTAGCCCCGTGCCGTGGCAATGATATCGCAGCTTCCCCTGTCACTATTGTCAGAGCAAAATTTAGATACCTGGTAATGAGGAGGTTTAATATGACAGATGAGAGGTTGACTCATTAAAAAAAAAAAAAAAAAAAAAAAAAAAGAGCGAGAAGGAGAGCGAGCTGAATTCGGGGTGGGATCCTGCGCTCGTAAATCAGGAGGCTGTCAAAGTCGTCCCCGTGCCGGTGGGGGAGCCGAAGCAGCTCTCAACCCCAAACCAGACCCACGGCGGGAACTTTTGCCTGTGCTGAGGCCGCAGGGAGGAAAAGGAGGGGACAGAGGGGGAGGACGTGGCTACAGTTTTGGGGGCCATCCAGCCCTGCTCCCCACCGAGCTGCCTCCTCCAGCCCAGAGTGGGGGGGGTTCAAGCCCAGGAAAAGCCTCAGCACCCAACAGCAGCAATGTTTCGCTTTGAGGTTGGGGTTTTTTTCTTCTTTTTTTTTTTTTCCTTTTTCTCTTCTCTTCTCTCAAATGTGAAACTGTACGGCAAGATGCAAACCTGGGGTGGGGGCAGCCGAGGCTCCCTGCATCGCCAGCACCCGGACCCCAACATCGCACCCCATTTCCTCAGGCACCCCCCCACCACCACCCCGAGGGTGCACCCCAGGGTGCGTCTGTCCCCCAGCGCAGCCCAGCAAGGTCCCCGCTGCCAGCACCCTCGCTACGGTCATCGGAAGGACGTCAATGACTCGCAAGTCCCAAAACGCAACGTGCCAAAGGGGCACGAGCGTCGCCTTCAGCTCCGGCGTAGGGGGCAGGATCCCACCACCGGACACGGGAACGTCCCCAGGGGCGGCTCGGCAGGGTGAGGGGGGCGAAACCCTCCCTGCAGGGAATTTAGGGGCTCTCCATGCAAGGGGACGGGATTTCCCTCGGTAGCAGAGGGGACGACTCTCTCCCTGCGGTGGGTTTTACCCAGGGGAAACTCCATGAGACCCAACTGCTCCGCCGGGTCCTCCGTGAGAGCAATGGAAACCCACGGCAGCCCCACGGGACACGGCAGAGAGCGGAACCGTCCCGGGGGAAACACTCCTCTTCCCTCCCGCGTCAACGGGACGGGATTGGGGCTGCATCCTCCGCAGCCAGCCCAGGGCATCCTGCAGTCACCATCCCCTCGCCCAAGGGCGGCGTGGCGCAAATCTCCGTCCCCACCCCAGCAACGCGGCCGGGGACCCTGCACCCCATCCCCACCCCAGGAAGAGACACCCCAGAGCAGCTCTGCAGACCCTCCGGCACCCAAAGTAGGGGCTCAGCCTGGGAGCCAGGGCTGCCGAGGGGCCGGAGATCCCCAGCGCCATCCCAGAGCTCAGCCCTCGAGCACGATCCTCCCTCCCAGCGCAGGACCCCAGCAGCGCCATTCCCAAAGGCTCAACCCTTCCCCAAGGGCCACCAAGATCTTTCAAACTGGCCTCCCAAAACCACTTTTTTTTTTTATTATTATTATTATTTTTTTTCTTTCCACCCCCAAGCACTGGTGAGTAATAGCAGCAATGCCAAAAGTCACGGGGCTGCTGATTTTATTTGCATCTGTCAACTGCTAACCGCATCCATGCCCAAAGCAGCCGGGACATCCATCGGATCCAGAGACGCGAAGGCAACATAGAAGCAGATGTTGCTCCTGCGTTGCCCCATCCCACGCTCTCGGGCAGGGTTTACGCACCCTAAGCTCCCCGGAAGGGACCACCGGGGTCCCCAGGGGCTGCAGGGTCCAGCGCGCGGCTGGGGTGCAGAGGAGCCGGTTGGGAAGGGGATGGTGGGCACCAGCTCCACTCGACCACGAGAAGAAGGATAAGAAGCAAAGGAGCTTAATTTGTCACTGATGTGACAACGTGAATACCGGGAGGGTGACGCTGGAGCAGAGCTCGCCGGAGTCCCTTGGAGAGATGGAAAGGTCTGGACGACACCACCAGGAACGGGCAGGACCAGGCTCCTGCCTCCATCCCAGTGCTGGGATTCAACCACCACGGCTCCCTCCAGCCTCTGGCACTTCCAGCCTGGCAACCAAACCACAAAAACTGGCCTCCTGGCCGTCTGCTTTTCCCAGCTGCCTGTCCATCCGTACGCACCCCCACCATTCCCACCCCAAAACCCAACTTTGCTCCGCAGCCCCGGGCTCACGCTCGGAGCACGCTGCCATCTAACAGCTTCCCGCTGGACACCACTATTTTTTTTTAATAAGCAAACAAAGGTCCACAAACAGCATTAATTATTTGGGACTATATCAGCACCACGATTCGCAGAGACCGAGGCCCCGGGCACGAGGAACCGAGCAGAAAGAGCCGTCCGTTGGCCACGAGAGCGGCAGCCCAAGTGCCCGGAGAGGACAAGGTGCCACCGAAGCCCACCGAGAGGCACGGACCGGGGTCCGGCCACCGCCGAACCCAAACCGGACTGGCTCTAAGCGAGCAGGAGGAACCGGGACGAGATGCCACACAGCAAACCCAGGTTTAACTTCCTCTTCCCCTGCGCCGCCTTGAAAACGTGGTGGCTCCAACCCGGCACCCGAATAACGTTGCATCAGCCGCCGCATCTGCCGCCTGGCACCGGCGTTCCCGGGGGATCTGGAGCCCAGGCACGGCACTGCCGGAGCACCCCGGGGACCGCAGGGCACCCAGAGCTGCTGCAGCCAAATCCGGAGGGGGGGACGGGGGGGGACACAAACCAGCTCAACGTCCCTCGTCCCCGGCGTGACTCAGGGCCGGTGGGGCTGGGGGATGCTCGCCGCACCACCGAGGGTTTGCCGTCTGCCGGGACGAGACACGGCCCCGCTCCCCCAGCTCATCAGCTGCCGGCACGGACGCGCGTCTATAGGCAAAAGGCTGACGAGGGCCGGGGCCGGATCCTCACCCCGCGTTCCCAAGCCGCGAGCCGGCAAGGCGGGTGGGTGAGGATGCGGCCCCGGCTCGTCAGGCGGCCGAAATACAGCGAGAGACAGCTGGCTCTCAGCTGTCGTCGCTCACTCACAAGACGCACATTCTAGACGCACAACCCCGTCCTCCCCGCTCCCCGGCACGGGCCGGGCCACCGAAATCAAGCCAAGGCGCAGTCTGCCCACGCCGACGGCCAGTGCCGGCAGCTCCAGCCGGACCTGCTGGGTGACGGTTCCCAGGAACCATCCAGACCCCATCCCGGGACGCATCCTCCAGGAATAGCGGGGAAAATTATTCTGGTTTAAAAGGTTGGGTTTGTTTGGTTTTTTTTACTCACCCAAAGATTGTGTTTCAGCAGGGAGGATTTGGGGGGGGTGGGGGGAGTCCTCTGCCACGGTCCTGGACCAGCCGATTCCTTCTCCACGGCTACACCAAAAGCCACGTGCCGGAGGGACGGTGATTTTGGCCAGCCCTGGGTTTTGGGGGTGCCCACCTCGGACACCCCAGCAAACCGTGGGGGTGACGCTCAGGAGAGTGACGGGCGTGCTCAGCCACTCCAGGAAAACACCAACATTTTGCACTTTCCAGAGGCGCCGCTACATCCCGGGTCCGGCACCCTCCGAGCTCCCGTGCCGGAGCACCGCCAGCACGTGGCCACGGTTGATGCCAAACGCTCGGATGAGGGTCCCAGCCCGGGTTTCCGGAGGGACGGCAGGGAAGCCGCTGGGATGCTCCTCTAGCACAGAGGAGACGGACCCCGAGGACGGGCGAGAGCTCGGGGGTGCAGAGTGTCGCAAACAAACACTAGTCATGATTCCTCTTGGAAAAGTGAAAATATTGGGAAAAAAATCCCAAATAAGGCTTTTTTTTTTTTCTTTTTTTTCCTGCAGACTTGCAAAGGGGGTGAGAGAGAAAGCGTGGTTTGCAGAAGGCGTGAGTTTGTGGGTAGAAATGAAAATATTTCAGTCAAAATTTCTGGCTTAACGGTGGGGATAGAAAAAAATCAAAATCAAATAAATAAGTAAGTAAATAAATAACTGCCCAAATCAATTGTTTGCCTGAAAGACATGCAGGAGGAGGAGGAGGAGGAGAAGGAGGAAAGGGCTTTGCAGCCACCCTTGCTCCCATCGCTGCCCGGGGCAGTACCGCCGGCAGCCGTCCGGTTTCGAAAGCAGAAATTTGGGTCCCTGCAGCGGGGACCGGACCCGTGGCCCCAAAATTTTGTCCCCAAATGGGGCCGACCCCACTGCGACAGGGTCCCCCAAGTGGAGCGGAAGAGCAGATCCGTTTCGGCCGCCCCCAGCAATGGTTAAAGGGTTTAACCCAAAGAGCAAAGTTTATCCTCCAGCCCCGGTCGCGTAAAAGCCGTTTGCGAGCATCGGAGCCAGGGCAGCACGCATCAGGGGAACACTAAAAGCGCTTCTGAAGGATGCCGCCTTCTTTCCTACGGGTTTTGCACCTTAATTTTCACAGAAGTGGATATTAAGGTTATCAGCATTATTAACTCGAAAGCAGTAACAGTGTAAAAAACCCGGGGGGGGGGAAGAAAAAAAAAAAAATCGAGATGGGAAAAAGCTTTTTCTGGGATGAGCCAAGCCCAGTGCCGGCCCCACATCCATCCCTCGCGCGGGACTGGGCGGACTGGTCTCTAGAGCAAAGCAACCATTGATGAAATAGTTACGGGAGGAGAAGGAACAGGAGGAGAGCCCCGGCGCGACGCTCCCGCCGTCACCCGCTGCTGGGGTGGAGAGGTGCGTGGGACCCAGCTCACCTCCCCGCGTGAGCTCCTGCCGCGCCGAGCACCCGGCCCCGGCCGAAAGGAAACGGCACCGAGCGGGAAGGTGTTCAAAAACCCCGGTACCGACCTCAGAGAAACCACAATAAACAACCTCCCAGCCCGAGTAAATAAATAAGGTGGGCTGCTCCCCGCTCGTCTTCCTGTTTGCTTTCGCAGATCCGGGCTGGGACAGTCACCTCCAACCGCCGGCCGCGTCCCGGCGTAGCAGAGCTCCGGCCGTGACACCACGCCTGCTGCGGCACCCTCCGCCCGCGCCGCTCCCCGACACCGTCCCTGCCGCGGTGGGACCGCGGGTGAGAGCTTCCCCCAAGGGCCGGATTTTATCCCCTGGGCACCAACCCTGCGTCCGAGCCCCCGCTCGCTGTGTTTTCCTTGCTCGTCTATATTTGTTTTTATTTTAAGAGGAGGAAATCCCGGTTCGCGCGCTCCCCGTTGGTCAGCCACGTCCTCCTTCCGTGCCTCAGTTTCCCCCTCTCTCCACGCAGTTTATCTTCCCAAGATGGGAACTCTCCCCACTGCCTGGAACCCCCCCCTCTCCCTCCCTGCCCACGCAGCCTCGGATAAAAAGCAACGGGTCCTGATTTACGGGCACTTTTTGTGCTTTACCACGAACACAAAGGAGAGGAGGGGGAGAAAAAAAGAAAAAAAAAATAATAATTAGAGGCACACTCACATCGAAGGTCTGTATCAGGAGGAAAAAGGGGGTCTGGGGCAAACAACCCCCCCCCCGGCAGGGCAGCAGCGACCGCGGAGGCTGACAATAGATAAGGGCTCTAAATTCGGCGCTGGGCTCCGGCACCGGGCTCTGTAAGGCGATCGGGGTGGGGGTGTGCCGGGGCTGTTTATTTGGTTCCAAACTCCGTAGCGACACTGCAGCGTCACCGGTGTTTAAAAAAAAGGAAGAAATGAAAAGAGGGAGGAAAAATAATTTTTAAAATTTAAAAAAAAAAAAAAAGGGGGGGGGGGAGGAGACAAATGCACGCATACGTTCAACAATAACAACAAAATTAAAAAAAAAATCAAGAAAAAAGGAGCCGGGGGCGGGGGGGGGGGAAATAAAAGGAAACCCAGTTGGGCTGGCAAGGTTTAAAGCGACGCCTGTTTTAAAAAAAGAAGTTGCTAATTTTAACTCTCCAGTGGAAAGAGTGAGAGGTACTTACAGGAGACAGGGTGGCTGCGTCCTTCTCCACGTCTGCTGCGCGCTGGCGGCCGGGAGGAAACGTACGGGATGGAGCCGCCGTCCCCGCGCCGTTGCCACCCCGAGCGGCCGTCACCGCCGGCCGGCCTCCCCCCCACCCCTCCGCCCCGATTCCCCCCCCCCCCCCCAAAATCTTGCGTGGGGAGCGCCGGGGCCCGCGGCGGCGGTGGAAGGGCAGATGTGAAGGCAGGAGGAGGTGGCGAAGCGTGCGGGGATGGGGTGACGGGGTGGGTGGGGGGAAAGGGAGCGGCCAGCGCCGATCGCTCGCGAACAGCTGCCGAAAGAACCCCCCCCCCCCACCCCCGGGATCGCCGCTTCCGCCAGCCCAAACCCGGGGACACGACGGGACGCGGACGGACCCCGCGGGCACGGTGGGACCCCCGGGGAGGACAAGCCCGGCTGCCGGGTCGGCATGGTTAGACGACATTTCTGAGCGGACCTTTCTGACCAAGTTGGCTTTTCCCCAAGGGAAAAAGGGCTTTGAAGATGGTTTTTGGGGTTTTTTTTGTGTCCCCCCCCCTCCTCGCCTGTTGGTAGCAAAATAGCGGATGAGCTCAGGAAACCAAAGCGCAGGGCAGAGCCCGGACCACGAAAGGCCACCCGGCTCCGCGGGGAGTTAAAAGGTGACCTCCAGCAGCACGATCGCGTTCCAGCAGCCACGCGGACAGCAGGAAACCATCGCTTTACCAAACCCAGGATCCCACCTCTTCCGAAGTCGGAAAGGGGCAAAAAACGGGATTTTTGCCGAGCCCACCGGCGAGTTTTTCCGAGCTCTCCCCGGAGGTAGGGAGGATCCTGACGGACGCAAACAGCTCGCTGCAAGGCGGCACGCTCGCGCCTAGAGCCCAGGAGCTGCAAACTCAAGCGCGCACCAGCGTTAAACCTCCAAGAGAACACGACGCAAGACCTTAGACAGGAGCGGAGCCGATCCGGCCGCCCAAGGGCTCTTCCCAAGCAGCTGGAAACCAGCCTCAGGCTCCAAAAACCTCATTGAGAGAGAAGCAGGTTGGCACGGACCCTGCAGCTTGTGCAGGCGGTAACGCTCACGTGATTTACCGAGCGCGGCCGCGGCGAGACGATACGACCGACTTCGGGACGTGAAAGAGTCGATTCAATTAAGGTCACGGGCCCTAGAAGAGTTTTCCGCAGCAGATGCAGTTGGGCAGAGAGAGGTTTTTCCCGGTGCGCCTCAAACGGGACAAAATGCCTATTGATCGCGGGGAGGGATGGCGCGCGTCGCGAGGACGCGGCTTCGTCGGGATTAAATCGCCCGGTGCCGGTTGTCGCGTGGTTTCCGAGGCAGGGTGGGTATCGCTCTTCTAATTGCTCGGCTCCTTTCGCTCGCCGAGCGAAGGGGGGATGAATTTCAGAGCAGCCCCCAGAGATGTTTTTCGAAATCCTCCTCCCCAAGTCGCCCAACTCGATGCACCGCTCCTCGGAGCGAGCGGTTACGCAGCTGCAGAGATCGCTGAACCGCTCCCTCCCCTGCTCAAAACTCTGCGCCCGTGCCAGCGGCAGCACGGGGCTTTGCGGGAGGACGCTGCTGACCCAAAAATCAGAATTTGTGTGAGCCTAAAAAAATAAGGAGCTGTTGTAACCGGGCGGCGCGGAGTCGGTGGAGCTGAGCATCCTGCCGCAAGCAGCAATTTGGGGGAGAACGCGTGTAATTCCAGAGAGAACCTGCCACCGCCCGCCAGCACCCCGGCCGGGGGGACGGGACGTGCGCAGAGCATCGAGAGCGCGACGCTCGGGAGCCGTGCAGGGTCCTGCCCTCCTCTCCCGGCGCACCCTGCAGCTGACAGCCCCATCGTTCCCCTGCTCCGTTTAATTATTCCCCGCACTAAAACCCGTGCCCCTCGGCTGTTATTTATTCGCACCCGAAGCAAGCAGAGCAGAACCGGTCCCGTACCACGGCACCGCGCTCAGCCGAACTGCAGCAGGACAGACCCGGCCGAACCTTCCCGGCTCCTCTCCCCTCCGGCTGGCACAAACCGAGCGTCGCCGAGATACGGCGGGGCCCTTCCACCGCTTTCACCCTGATGCAAACCTCTGGAGCTGCTCTGGGTTTCCATCAGCCTCACCGACGGCGAGGTGAAGCCCTTGGACCTGACCTTGCGGAGGGAACGGCGACTGCGGTCCCCATCTCCCAGGACCGAGCCTCCAAATAAATCACCTGCCCCTCTCCGGCACTAAAAAGCCATCTCAAAGCCAGCAAAACCGCTCGCTAAGCGGCGACGACAGAGTCCCCTCCTTCCAGGAGCTGGGCTCAGATTATTTTTAAAATCTTTCCTTTTATTGATTTCAATACCAGGTACAGAAGATACATTACATGAAACCGTAGAGCCCTCATAAAACGGGTCCGCGGTGTCGTCTCTACCACAACCTCGGGAGATGCGAGCATTTACCGTAACGGCAATAAACTGGCAAAGAAGGTCGAGAAGGGAGAAAACCTGGACACGGGGCCCTCTCCCAACGGCACCGTATTTCTGGGGAACGCAAGGGACAAAATAATAGCGGGCTTGGCCGCAAGTCTCATCCACCCAGGGAGACACCAGGGCAGGAAAAGCCTTCTTTGTGCCGACACCCCCCGTTCTAAAAAACAAAAAAACCCCACAAAAACCCCCAAACCATGGAGCCCCAAATCCGTGCCGTGGGCAGGATCCGGCAGAGCCACACCAGGCAGCGAAGCGAAGGGGAAGACGGGTGTTGGAGAACCACGGTGGCACCCGCCATTGGGTGGACCTCGGGTGGGTACCACCTCCCCGTCCCACCCCGGCTCTGCTGCCCGGTCCCGCTCACCAGGACCCCCTCGCACCCGCAGCAAGAGAGGGGTGCGCAGCCGGGCAGGGTGCTCCCTGCCAGCACCGGGACCCGTTGCTCCTCCTGCCACCGGAGCAGAGCTGTAGGGTCAAATCCTGCACCAATTTGGGAGTCTGAGCCCCCGAGCTGCATCCGGCCGGGGTGACCTTCACGGGGCTCCCCTCCTCGCGCCCAGCCCGGAGCGGGGCAGATGCACGGACCCTGACGAGCAAACTCAAGGGGGAAGGCAACGAGAGACCAAAAGTTGGGATTTCCTCCCTACCTGCTACGCAGAGTCCTGCATCTTCTGCTCCTGCCAGAGGATGAGCTGCGGCCACCGCTCCTCAATCAAACTGCAGAGAAAAAGCGAGCAGCCGTCAGTCGGAGGGGACGGAGGCAAGGACGGGGCTCCCCGCACACCCCGGCAGCAGCCCTGGCCGAGGGGACGGGAGCCGGAGGGGTGCCCTCCCGCACTGCCCCGATCCTGAGCATCGCTGCCGAGGGCCGCGGAGGCCGGCTGGGACCTTGCCGGGCTCCCGCAAGGCAACCAAGGAGCCGCGATCCTATGAAATGCGGAGAGCATCCTGGAGCCGGGAGGGAGGGGTGAGATACGGGAACCAGCGGGACCGCAAAAGAAAGGTGGGAAAAAGGAGCAAGAGAGATACCAGGAGGAAAAGGAACTAAAAAAGAGCTCGGGAATGAAAGAAACCATAAAGCAAAAATTATCATTAACGAGGGGACCGCATCCAGCCCGGCAGCGTGGCCAGCAGCGAGTCGTCCACGGTTTCAAGTGAACTTTGCGATCGCTGCGAAGACCCTCGCATGCGCCCCGCAGGGAAAAGCACCGACCTGCGCGCTCGGACGCCTTCTCCGAGGGAGCGCAGCCCGAAGCGGCCCTCACCGAGAACAAAACGCCGCAGCCCACAAGGAAACGCGGCCGCGAAATTCATCTCGCTCGCCACTCCGAGACGGGAGGCGATCCGCAGGGCAAAGCGCGGCGGTTTCAGCCAGCCTTGCGCCGGTCATTCATCTACCGGTGTCCGTCACCGTCCGGCGTGGGACAGTGCTCCCCTGACAGCGCGCTTCCCGCGAGCGAGAGGAACGGCCCTTTTTCCCCGCTGAACAAAAGGGAAACTGAGGCACGGAGGTCAGCACCCGGCTCTCCGAACGCGCCGCGAGCTCCCGCTCCCGAAGCCGAGCTACAGCCTCACCCCCGACGCCTGCAACACAGCGAGGAATTGTGCTCGGCTTTCCGGCGTCCTCATCCTCCGCTTCAACCACAAAACCAGCCTTCCTCTCCCCGGCTGCCTCCCCTCCCACGGCCAGCTCATTTCCTGACATTACAAAATTCAGCCTGAACAAAGCCCGAGCGAGGAGCGCGTGGCTCCGGCCGGGGCTGCGCCTACCCCTCGTCCCCGAGGAACGGCACAGAGGGAAAGCCACGCCGCGACGCCCCGAAACAGTTGGGGTACAAGTGGCTTTCCAGCCTCCCAAGAGCGCCAAACCTCACGTCACGCGGGCTGACGTCCTGCGGAGGGGACCGGTCGCAGGGTTTCCCGGCGTCAGGACGGACGGACGAGTCTGGCTCCATCACCTCCACGATGGGAGAGAGCAGCGGGGACAAGGATGGGGGGTTGCACCCATTAATGCCCAGGTCAAACCGCTGCCCCCCGCCCCAGGACCCCCCCCTTTATTTCCCTTAATAAAAAAGAGCGTCCCACATGGGGACAAGGACACCCACAGAAGAAGCGTCACCTCGCAAGCGCCACACTCCCAACCGGGACGGGGGACGGCGCTACCCGTGTTTCCGCTCTCTGCCTTATCCCAGCTGCCAACCCGGGGGGTCAGGGGCTGCTTCTCTGCAAACAACCACCCCCACCGCACCGGGACCCCCTGTCATTAGCGCAAACCCGGGCGTAACCCCCAGCGACGGGGCCGGCTCTGAGGGATGGAGACGTTAGCGCGAGCAGGACCACCCTTGCACCAAGGGGCTGCTCGAGATCGGCACCCGCGCCACGGACGGCGTCCCTGGTGTTTAACGCAAAGGGACTCTCGACAGGGTCCTGAGCCCCCCCCTCGGCGTACTGGCAGCTCTTGCTGGTCTTGGCATCGCAGCGTCTTGCAGGGCTGCTGGCAGAGCAACCCACGCTCCCTGCCACCGCCCCGGCGCGGGGACCAGGGACCGCGGGCTGGGCTGGGCGGAGGATGTGCGAACACGTGGCCCGGGGCTGGCTCTGCTCCGGGCAGCTGAACCCCCACCCGCCCCGGGGGGGGGAGACCCGGCACCAGCTCCACCATCCCAACGGGACGCAGCGGGGGACACGCGGCCAAGCGAGACCTCCTATGTCTGTACACCGAGCTGCGCCCCCTCGGTGGGGGACGGCGGCAGACAAGCCAGGAGCATCCCGCGGGCTGCAGGATCCCCACCCGAACCCAGAGCCCATGGCGCCGCCGCCACGGGACAGCCGGTACAGCCGTGCCAGGCACCGCTTAGGCAGACCCCCACGCCGACGGCAGTAATACCCCCGGCCGGTTACTCGCAGCAGCCTACACCCCCCGGCCCCCAGAGCCGACTGGGCTGTTACAACGCTGACCGTGGCACAACACCCAACTCCACGCAGCCCTTGGCCGCGTCGCCGTCCCCGCATCGTGACGACTAACGGCAATGCCTTTGCCGAGCCACTCCGGCAGAGCGAGGTGGGAAACCCAGGGGGGACGGGATCCGTCTCAGGGGACTGAGCCCAGCAGGGAGCTCGAACGGAGCCCGACACCCCCCCCCCACTGGCGCAGGGGCACGACCCAGCGTCACCCAGCTCTGGGTCAGCCTCCGAGATGGGGACGCGCGGCACGCACCGGGAGACGGTCCAGGGACCACGGCGCACGCAACCGCGAGCTCAAGGGCCCGATCCTCTCCGGCCCCACGGATCCAGGGCTGTTTCACGCCCGGGCCAAGCTGCAGAAGCCACTGCCCTTCGGACCCGGCGGTAACATCCAGCACCAGTAAACCCCAGTGAACCCCCAGTCCTCATTTTGCAGCATTTCCAGCTGGTGCAAAGGAGCAAAGCCCCCACCCGCCGGTGCTGGCGGTGGGCGAGCATCCTGGCACGGCTTTCAGAAACTCTGGATTCTGGGGTATTTCAAAAGGTCACCGTCCGACCCACTGCGTCACGGTTAAGACCAGGACCGGGCGAAAGGTTGGGGCTGAGCCATGCCGCCGGCAGCCCCGAGGGACCCTGCACAGCCCCCAGGTCTCATCCCCCCGGCACTGCCCGTGTTCGAAGCCTTTTTGTTTTAAAGAGAGAAATACTGCCCAGAAAAGGGGAAAAGTATTGTGTTTTATTTATAAGCTCGAGGTGGCGGGGGGGGGGAAAAATCATTTAGGGGAGGGATGGAGGCAGCAAAAGCAAGTGATTTCCCCTTTCTAAGTGAAAAAAAAAGAAGGGGAGGAAAAGGGGGAAAAAAAAGAAATTTTTTTTGTCCAGCTTTCAGACAGAAATGCTGAGCAGACAGTAAAATTGTTCCTGTTTGAAAACCAAAGCTTCAGTTTCGCCCAGCAACAAACCTTTAAAATGCCTTGGGGTGGGATCTGCCCCGAGAGCAGCAGGAAAACCTCCCTGACACGGGGGGGGGAACCTCCTGGGACCCCCAGATTTTTAACCAATGTAGTCGGGCTGATGCAACCCGCCGTGGGTGGCCGGCGAAGCTGCTCCAACCTGCAGGGAAGGATCCCTGAGGATGTGCAGGGAAGGATCCTGGTGACCACCCTGGATATGATGCTCGGCAGCCCCTGTGCCACAGCCAGTCTTTGCTAATACCCCCAAATAAATAAATAAATCCCTGTATACAGATGTACACCCCCAAACATATATACCCTCATACATACACCCCCACAAATTTATACGCCCTCTCTCTATATATACGCATACCCCCAACTACATCATATATATATATATATATATGTAATACCCCGAAATAAATAATCCCCTTGAGCCAGCGGAGGAAGGGTCTCAGGCAAAACCCATCCTCGCCGCGGGCGGGAGGCTGGAAGATGCTAAATCACTCCAACGAGCTCCCAGCCCCGTTATTAGATCAATCACCAGCCAATTAAGCCGCCGGCCTGAGCTCGCCTCGCTACCACGGCAAAGGAAAGCCTTGCCGAGCCGGGTACCGGTGTCCTCGGGGTACCTCGCAGGGTCACCGCCACGGGGACGTCCGAGCACACGGGGAGGGGGGGGGAAAGTCGAGGGGAGAAGGGGGGGATGGACGGGGAGAAACCATCCGCTCCGGGCTGAAGCGGAGCCGAAGGGCCCAAGAGGGAGGCGCAGATTGCGGAGGGGAAGAGCAGCCGACCGCAATCTCTCCTTCCCCTTTTTTCATGTTTCCTCTAGCAACGGGCTCGGGGGCCGCAAACATTTGGATACCAAACCTAAACTTCCCCCCCCCACCCCGCCAACCCAGGCTCCCAACCCGGCTCGCTGCTCTTCTGGACCCTCCTCACCCCAAACCGGGGTAACGCCAGACCCCGGTTCCCAGGGTTGTGCCGCATCGGTTTCAGGGGGTCCTGGAAACAGCAAGGATCGGCCCTGGTGGTAGCAAAAAAAAAAGAAAAAAAGAAAAAAAGAAAAAAAGAAGGAAAAAAGAAGAAAAAAAAGAAAAAGAAAGGAAAAAAGAAAGCAAAAAAAGCAAAAAAAAGAAAAGACTTTCTCCATTTCTCCAGCCCACAAAATCAAAGCATCTCAGCCATGGCCTGGCCTCCAGTTTGCACCAGCCACGGGGAACATCCCCAGGGCTTAATTAGGCCTGATGAGCCTTTTACGTTTGGGTTTCCTCTGGCTTGCCAGCAAGAGGTGGGATGGGACAAACTGGGAAGGATCCCACTCCGGGCTGGAGGTTAAACACAGCGAGAAACCGCGGCTCCCACCCACCCATCGCGCCGGATCCTGCACCCGAGTCACAACCTCCAGCGCGGCCGCGGGCTGCCAGAAGGGAGACGGGAGGTGGGAGCCGGGGAGGGGGACACAAATCCACCTCCGGCATCACGAGATGCTCGGCTGCCCGGCACGACGGTGCGGGGTTGAGCAACGAGAGCGAAGGCACGTCAGCCGTGCCGAGGACGCGTCCACGCCGTGGAGAAGGTGCCACCACCGACACTTGCACGGGGATGGGTTGAAGGTGCCACCAGCTCGAGACAGGGTGGGAATGGCGGGAGGGGAGGGGATTCACTTCCCCGCTCCTCCAGGTCACCTCGCGGAGGTCCCCTCCCCAAATCCAGCCCCTGGACAGGTGCTGGACGGCCGCTCTCCGTCCCCGCCGAGCCGTGCTCCAGGAAAGGTTATGGCGGCCGAGCACGCGGCACAGCTGCCGCCGCAGGTGTTGCGACAGCGGCCGTCGGCCCTGCCAGGACTTGGGGACGCGGAGGGGGTGCCGGGGGTGGCGGTGCGCGTGTGCGACCGTTGGAGCCGCCGAGTTTCGCTCTCGCCGCCTGAGTTCCCCCTTGGGCAGGGGAGATGCAGAACCGAAACCTCCAGCTGTTTGGACGCGGGCAGGCGGGCGGGGGCGGGCGGGAGGTGCAGGAGGGCTAGGGACCTGCACGGGTTTCGGAGCAAGGCCGCGCACCGTGCCACACTGGTGACCAAGGGACGGTGGGGGGGGTGTGGGGGAAGCGCGGGACGAGGGACGGACGCGGGACACCCTGCTTCTGCCCTCTCTGCGCAGCTGGGCCACCCGTCTCCGTGCACCCGGCACATCTGGCAGGAGCAGAAACTCCCCTCAGGTGCCTACACCTGGGCAGGGCCTGGGTTTGCACGTCCCCCCTCCGCTCCGAGAGCTTGTCCAGGGGCCGACGCTGCCACGGGACGTCCCTGCGCCATCGGCCGAGTGCCGGACCAGCAGGACCCACGGCTGCCTGCGCGGGGTGGTCCTACCTCCTCGCAACGCTGCCTGCCCCTCCCAGGGCAGGGAAACTGAGGCACGGAGAGGGGAAGCAAAGAGCAGAGCTGGAAACACAAACATCCCCCCCGCCCAAATCCCGATTACCTCCCCCTAGGCAACCCCCTCGCCTCCCTTCGCGTCCCATCCTGCTCGCCCACCGGCACCAGGAGGACCCCGAGTCCAAACCAACCCTCAAACACTCAAGGGCATTGCAGGGGCTACCGTGAGAACTGGGGGATGCCAAGACGTGGGTGCCAAGCACCCAGCTCTCGCCCCGACGAGGCAAGCAATGCTTCAGGCCACATTGCCACCTGCTGGCACCGGCCCCGGGGCCCAACAGAGCCGGTTAACCCCGCCGCCGGCGTCGGCACCTTCCCCTGCAGGGACAGGCCGGTGAGCGGGGTACAGGCACGACCGGCCGCTGCCACGTTTGACCGGAGCAGCTCCCGCTTGCTTTCCTTAACTAATTTTGCCCGATTTCATGGCGGCCCAGGACGGCGCACGCGTAAACCCATCCCGGAGGTGCCAAGAGGGGCTGTGGGTGCCCCCCCACCCCGGCCCTTCGCATCCCCAGCTGGAGCATGGCGCGGTAGGCCCCAGCGCTGCTCCAGCGAGGCGCGAGGCACGAGGCTTTGCAGCAGCAGCGACAGCTACTCTGGGTTTGCAATTCCAGCTCCTGCCGGCATTTCCAAGGCAGAGGAGGCACCATCAGCCATTTTGCCCCCCAGAGTCCCCCTAAGCCCTCCCGACTCCCGCATCCCCCCCTCCTGTCCAGTGCTGGCTCCCCCCAAACACCACGGATCCAATTCTCGCTCGTCTTCCAAGCCACGCTCTCCTTCCCGTACACGGCGGGGTCGGATCCTCTGCCACTGCTTCGCAGCCGCTTCACATCCACGTAAAACCCCACGTGAAACACGGCAGGGGGCGGGGGGGAATGCAAATCCTGCCGGCGTGCACGCCGACGTACACCGGCAGTTTATCACCGACGGTCCGCAGCCGCTGACTGACGCAACCACCCGCGGACGACAAGAGCGGAGCCGGAGGAAAATCAACACCGCGTTTGGTTCTTCGACACGCGCGTTGGCACCCGCCGCTGTCTCTGGAGGGCGGCAGGTCTGGGGGAGCGCCGGGGCAGCGCGTGTAAGGACCAGGCGGGTGATGTCGGAAGGCACCCCATCCGCAACCCCATCCCGACACGCCGGCACACGCACCTGTGCACACGTCAACACGCTCGAACACGCATCCGCGCCAGCCCGGTCACCGCCACGGCCCCGTGCCGGGCAGGGCTCGCGTGTTCACGGCGGCGCCGCCGCGGACCCGCGCGAAAGGTTTGCAGACGGCACCAGGAGCTGCCGCGCGTGCGCCCGGCCCACACCCAAGTGGGTGCCAGCTCCCCTCACCCCTCTATTCGGGAGCGACCGTGCCGCGGGCCGGTCCCCGGGGCGGCTCGCCCAGGTCGATGCAGCACTCGCCCCCTCCCTGAGCCCGGGAACGTGGCCGGACTGGGTGCCCCCCCCCTCCGTGCCCGCCGGTGTCGAGGCCGGCCGCCCGGCACAGCCCCAGCCGCGGCGGGTCCAAACTCCAGGGCCACCAGGCGAGGTGTGGCGAGCCGGGGCTGCGCGCCAGCGTGCGCCGGAGCCAGGCGGGAGGGAGGATGGGAGAAAATCATCATAATTAAGAGCAAAGCCCGGGCCCCTCACCGCCATGCTCTGCTGTCGCCTGAGTCAGCGGCCGCCGGCCCCAGGGACGTTTTACGTCGCCGTGGCCTCCCCGGGCAGCTCGGGCAGCCGCCGCCGGCTCAACCCGTCCCCTCCCCATGGAAACCAAACAAACACGTTCGCCCGAGTCCAAAACCTCCATCCCATCCGTCTCCCCACTCCGACAAATGGTGGCAGGTCCCAAGTCCCCTCCCGGCCGCCGTGAGGTGACGCACTGAGGTGGCAGAGGGCTTTCCTGGGAAAGGGGCTGCCGGCCGGCCGGCCCCCCAAAACCCCGTGCAAACACGATCGCAAACGCAGAGGGAGGAGGGACCCGGCAAACCTCCGCGTGCCCCTCGCTGCCGTCCCCCAGCCCGGGGAACGGCGACCGCCAGCGTGCCAGAAAATCCCAGCCCAGCTTCGTGGCCCTTGCTGGAAGCCGAGAGCTTTTTTTAAACCTGCTTATAAGGGCAACTCGCAAACAAGAAAGAAAAAGGCCTTTCTTGTGCAGAGGAGGGATGGTTTTGTGGTCGAGCACAGGACGCTTTGGAGATTTGCATTTAATTCTGGGTTGTGCTACAGACCCTCCTGTGTGTCCTGAGCTAAACCAGCCGTGGCCGGGGCTGCCGCTGCCCTCCAGGCACCCAGCACCTTTCAACCACCCCTCCTCGCCTCGCTCCCCCCAGCACCCAGCCCACCGGCGACAGCACCGACACCAAGCACCCACCATCGCGTCCAGACGAAATCCCTGCAAGGGGCCGGAAAACCGGTCGGCGCAACCGCGACGCGAGCAGGAGCCGAGATCGATGGTCCCCGAAAAAGCGAAAAGGGGGTTCACCCCCCGAGGCGGCGTGCAAACCCCGACCCTTCGTGGAAAATCCTGGGGCCAAAAGGCAAAGCGCCGATCTAGCGGCCGAGCGCGGCTCCACGCCGGCTGCAAACCTGGGGTTGCATCCGGAAAACCAGGAGCCGCATCCCGACGGAGTGAACCTCTGCCACCGGCAGCCTCCGAAAACCCAGCAGGGGGGAAAACCCCAAAGCCAGAGAATAAAATCAGCCCGAGGGTTACCCGAATGCACGCGTTCGAGCCCCAAAACCCCTCGCATCCTCAGCGAATCTCTGCGGGGAGGACGCCTGCTCCCCAAACTTCAAATCCCCTCCCTTTTTTTTTTTTTAAAAAAAAAAAAAGATTAAAATATTTCTCTCCGGCGAGGTGCAGAGAAACACTTGCACATTCGGTGCCGTCGTCAGCAACTCCCACACTGCCCCCCACGTACGCCGCTGCGAGGGGAAAGCAGAAGGGGGATTTTATAGGCACCTACAGAGAGAAAAGAAGATTTCTGTGTAATTTGGTTAACCAGTCAACCGAGCGGCACAAATCCGTAGGAAACTGTCCTGCCGTTCCCCAAATGACTCGGTCCCCCGTGGGGCAATGAAACGTCCGCGGCCGGTGCAAGCATCACCTCCCGGCACCTCCCTCTGATGGATCCCCCACCCCACCCCGCTGACCCTTGGAAAATCCCAAACGCAACGCCGCGTATGAACCTGCCGGCACCGACAAACACCAAAAAAAAAAAAAAAAAACGTAAAAAAAAGGCAGGGGGGTGGTTATCAAGTCTTGCAATTGCCGGAAAAACTCTTGGTGCTGCAAAAAGGAGCCCCGGCAGCAGCGTCACGGACCTCAGCATCCTCGGTGCTTTTCCCCCTTAAAACCCCAGCCCCGCAGCCCTGTAATTTAAAGCGAAAATCACAGTGGTCAGATTTAAAAGGGAGGGAAGAGAAGCGGCTCTCTGGCCTAGGAGCCAATTAAAACAAATGGAAAGTGTTCTGCTTTTTAATCTCGTGATTTTTTTTTTTTTTTTAGCTAATCTCTCCATTGGAAAGGGAAGATCAACTCGGCGGCGGGATGCTGCCGGGGGGGCAGTCAGCACGCGTGGAGTCCTGGGATGGCAACGCGAGCCCTTTCGCTCTCCATCCCTGTCCTTTTTGGTCGTATTTATCCTGACTTTTTCTGAGAATTACTGTACAGGGGTAGAGAAACAATAGCAGGGCTTTGGGAAACTTCTTAACAGGGGATTTTGCTGTATTTCTGTCTCTGTTACGAGGAGGGGAGTTTTCCATTTTAAAAATACTCTTTTCGCTTTGAGTTTTTCACCAGTTTTCACGGGAGGGTTTGGAGGCAGGAAAGCGCTCCCCAGCCCCAGCAGACCCCTCTGCTCCCGTTTGCTTTGCCCCTTTGTGGGAGAAAAGTGGGGTCCTATTCCTCACCCGGCTGGAGACGATGCTTTCCGGGCTGCGAAGGGACCCCTGCGCTCCTGGGAAATTCCTAAAAATAGGAAGTAGGACCACAAACACTCAGGAACGGCGTTTGTTTCCTTCTCCAGCCCTGGGCAAGACCTCGGATGGGATGGAGCAGAGGGGACAAACAAGACGCAGGAGCTCAGGAGAAGAAGGGGGGGTCTCCTCGTGTGTCCCCCCCCGCCGCGGGGGCAGCGGCTGGCAGGAGCTGGTTTGACCCTCTTTGCCGATCCAGACGGATTCATCCATTCCCCTAAGCAAGAAGAGAGCCGGAGCAGGGAGGAGACCGTCGGATGCCATGCCCAGAGCCCATAAATTACGGGGGGGGGGGGAAGTAAAAAAAAAAAAAAAGAGTCGCATTTGTCCTATTTCTTATCTGCTTGGAAATTGCACCGCTTTCCCAGCTGCAAAGGCAGCTCCGTTCCCAAGAATTTCAGCAAAGCCATGACCTCTTTCCAGGATCGTACAGTATATGGTGGCGGGGAGCCAGGGCTAATTATAGGCACAGGAAAAGGGAAGAGAAGCGTTTGGAAAAGTTCTACCTTCCCAGCGGCGGGGAGCGGGGCGACACGGCCCCGCCTGAGCCCCACGGTTGGGAGCACCCCGAAAGGCTGCGAAACCCAAGGCGGAGTGATCCAGCGCTCCCAGACATCGCTACTCCCCTTTTCTGGAAGGATAAAAAGCCAACGCGAATCACGGCTCCCGCCGTTCCCCGATTCCGACGTGCTCCGGTGCAGGAGGGAAGCCCCACGGAGGGGGAACGGGACCCGTCGCTGCTCCGGCACAGGCTGAGCGTTGGCACAAGCGCCGCGTCGGCTGGAGAAATAAATGCAGCAAGAACCAAAGTCACTCGGTGCTACGTCGAGAATCTGAGCGTTTAGGGTTCCCTGCGGACACCCCGTACTCCTATAGCCGAGCGATGCCACGAGCCCCTCGCCGTGCCCTCGCGCCCCGCTAAAAAACAAAAAAAAATTTAAAAAAAAAATAAATAAATAAAAGCACGACCCGCAGAGATACCCTGCAACCTGCAGGCAAATAAACGTGCGTTAAACTTGAAACGCCAACAAACGCTCTCAAGCGAACCACGTGCAATTTTAGAGCCTGGTTCGTTTGCGTTTGCTGGGCAATGTCAGAGGAGTCACCTCCCTTCTCCCGGGGACCCCACGCGCGCAGAAGCAGCCGAGGACACGGTAACGTACGTGCCTGCGAGACCTTCCAGCAAAGAGGAGGCTGGACAGGAAAAAGCGCTAAAACAGGCAGCAATTTTTTAGCCACCAAGCTCCTCTTCCGAGCCACATTTCTAGACCAAAACAAAACCCAGGGAAGATAAAAATCCCAACTAATTTTTTTTTTCTTTTTTTTTTTTTTTTTTTGAGGTGGGGGGGGAAGAAAAGCCAAGAACCCTCTCGCTTGCCGCAATGGTTTTCATTTTCCACCAAATCAAATCGAGTCTCAACGCCGGCTGCTGGCTTATCCCCCCCCCCCGTACGCTCGCTTCCTTGTTTGCCTGCGCATGTGGGAATGTGTGGGTGTGCGGTTTTTGTTTTGCTTTTTGCAATCGCTCTGCAGACCATCTCCTGATGTCTTGCAGATCGCAGCCTGCAAAGGCAAGCGTGCTCAGCCCGGCTCGATTATCTGGCGACGCAGGCTTTCCGCCTCTCCGGCTTTAGATTCGTGCGAAGCCGTTCTCCTCCTCCACGGCAGCTTCCGAAAACGGGGCTCGCAGGTATCCCGACTCCCTCGGGTGCTGCAGAGCTGTTGCCGTCACCCAGTTGCCCCAAGAAGGTCCCCGCGCGTGGGGGAAGGATGCAAAAAGCCGGGTGCTGCGAAGGGAAGCGCGGTTGTGCCGGGACAGGCCGGGGGAGCCGGCGGCACGGAGCAGCGGGGCACCAGCTCCAGCTTCCCAGCGGGAAAGCGGCCGCTCGCTAAGGGAAGGAATCCGCCCGCGGCACGCCGGGTCCAACCGATGCCCTTTTTAAGGCTCCTGCGGCAGTGGGAAGGGGGTTAAGCGCACACCGAGCTCGCCCGGCTCCCGGCGTCCCGCTTGGGGTCACCTCCTGCGAGCTCGCCGGATAAATCCTGGCTAAAACCTCAGCCCCGGCGGCCGGGTCGGCTGCAGCGGGGGCACTCAGGAACGCTCCTGAGGAAGACCTCGGTGCAAACAAAAACCAGCTCTGCTTTACATCGCGCCCCGCTCCCTGGCACCGACCCCCCCAGATGGGCACATCCAGCGACGGAGGGGAAGAGAAACGACGTCCCCACGGTCCACACCAAAACCACCAGGACCGCAGGTGCCCAGCACCCGTTCCCGCTATCACCCGCTCCTCTCCGAGCAGCCAAAACCAGCGGGACGGAGCAGCAGCACCCATCCCCACGGAGCAAAGCCCACCTCACCCGGGCACCCAGCACTGCCGGCACGTCCCGGCGGAGCACGTGGCACCGGCGGGGACGACACAGCCCCTTCCCGCCCCAGCGCCGCGGGCGACGCCGCCCCGCGCGGCTCTAAGCCCTAACGGGATAACAAGCTCACAATGAGATCCTAATGAAGGATTAGCGAAATACAGTTTAAAGAGATTAAGGCAGGGTGCAGCACTGAAACCCTTTTATTTTTTTTAATTTTTTTTTTTTTTTTTTTTGGAGAGCCCGGCAGAGGTGAGACCCAGATTTCAGCCCCTGCCAACGCGAAGGGAGCCGGCATCCATCGCCAGCTCCGGCAACTCGGGATGGCTTTTTTTCCGCCGCGATTGTGCAAAGAGGGGCCGGGGCTACAAAAAAGATGGGGGAACACAAGAAAAGAATTGCTCGTGGCGCCTGAAAGCCCTGCCCGAGGCGTTTTAAAAGCGAGCCAGAGGCTTCCTTCATCTCTCCCCTCCCACACCAGTCCCTTCCCATCTGCATCCCAGCTGCGCGCGGCGAGCGATGCTCTCGGTCCTATTCGTAATGACTGTTGATGTTATCCGCCCGAGCCGGAGCCTTCCAAGGAGCCCCGGGGAAGCAGGTACTCAACTCTCATTCAGGGAAAGTTATTAATATTAATTTCTTGGCTCTACACAAACAGTGCGAGAAGTCAGCCCTGGCCTCGAAGCGCTCGGCGTGACTGCCAGCCTCACGCGCTTCAAAAGGTCAGGAGTCTGGTTCGCCCCCAAATCAAACGATGCTGGTTTAAAATAGAAAGCAACACATCTGGGGTTGCTTTTTGAGGTTTTTTTGGCCGCTCGTATTTTTCCTTCAACCACAAACACCAGAAACTTTCTCTTCCCAAGAAAGGGTAACGTGATTTTCGCCCCATCACGGGAATCCAGGAGCTGGGAATTTACTAAACCAGCTCCAAGACCGGTAACGCCCGGGAGGCGAAGGGGTAAAGGAGGCTGGCGCCGAGCGGGCAGCGCCTTCGCGGGCAGGGACGGGCTCATCGCGCGGGGCAGCTCGAAGCCCACCCCTAATTTCAGCCGAGTCGTCCAAAGCCACGCGACGAAAAGGAGGTGGGGAGGGGATCTGACAAACATCCCTGTCGAGAGACTACAAAACAAATCAAATGAAGATGTTTGGAGCGGATCCAGATGTTTACTAGTGACGCACGCGGAGGTATAAATAATTATCCGGTAGGAATTTTGTTCACAGGCAGCTCTCCCTTATCTAATCAGATCTCAACGCAAGGCGCCCCCCCCCCCCACCCCTCGCTTAAAAAGTCTTGAGAAAACCAGATGCAAAATTAAAAAAAAAAAACCCCTCACGAGGAGCACCGGTTTAATCCCATTAATCACTGGACATTCGGACCAGAGCTGCCAGGGCTCAGATCTCATCCAGGCACAGCTCTAGGAGGGAGGATTTCTTCCCCCCCCCCGACGCCACCACGGCAGGAGCGCCGGTGGAGGGCCAGATCCTGCTCAAGGGTGCGGAGCGGGGCCGGGGAGCCGAATCCTCTCACCCTGCCCCATGGGTGGCATCGGGTGCAGGGAACGGGGCATCGGTGGGGACAGGAGCCGGCCGCGGCACGGGCCGGAGCTTTCCACGCCGGCGGCTCTCGCCTGTAAAAAACCAGCTGCTTAAAATACACTCGCGAATAAAAAACCTCCCTTGTCCGCCTGCGCCTTACCGACCGGCCGCTGCAATTACCTAAAAATAAATGGACCGCAAACCCCGAGATGCCGAACGGCAGAGGAGGATGAAGACGGCAGCGAAGGCGCCTCGGCAGCACCGAGCCCGGCAAAGCCGGAGGGACCGTGGCCGCGAGCGACGGTTGCGGCATCGCCGGGAAAGCCCAAGCCGAAAGGTTCGCACGGAACCGAAAAACAGGTAGAAAGAAAAAAAAAAAAAAAAAAGGCTTTAACAGCTCCAAAAAACCCCACCTGAGCCGATTTTTCCCGCCCATTAGCATCACCTAACCCACCGGCGCTGCCGTGGGAGGTGCCGGCACACCGAGCAGCGTCGCCGCCCCCCCCCCCCCGCCCCCCCAAGCCAGCATCGCCGATGGTTTTCCAAAAATTAAACCAACCCACCGTAGGCGAGGCCGCAGAGGGTTTCGCACAGGCCGGAGAGGAGCAATGTTGGAAAACTTACTGTAGCAAATCAGCCACTCGGCTCCGGCTCCTCGTCCCTACTGGTGGGAAAGTCTATAAATCTCTAATAAAGAGAAAAAAAAAAAAAAGAAAAAAAAAATCCCCTCCCATTTTATTCCTTCTTCTCTCTCTCCCCCCCCCCCAGCCCACCCCCCCCCCAAAGGATTGCGAAACCGAGAGGGCAGCCGGGGCTTGGATCTGCAGCATTTCTGAGTTCCTACGGAGTCTGGGCTCCCTGCCACCAGCAACAGCGGCTCTGGGGGTGTGGAAAAAGGGAGGGAAAAAAAAAAAAAAAAAAAAAAGAAGAAGAAGAAGAGAAAAAAAATTAGGAGGGGAAAAAAAAAAAAAAAAGAGTCCTGTTTATTTTGGGGGATGAGAGAGAAAAGTTGCAATGCATAAACCGGGGGGGGGCGGGGAGCGCGGCTCTGGCATTCCCGCAGGCACCGCGCGCTTTGTAATAGAAAAGACTTTTGGTTAAAGAGCCTGGATTTTGGGTGGGAATACCGAGCTGACAGAGGATGCTCTTTCCTGGGGTACACACAGGCACCAAGCAACCTCCTCTACAGGGAGCGGGGCCGATGGACCTACCCCAGGGAGCACCCATGGGTGCTAACGGCGGCTCTGCCTTGCCCTGCCGCGTCGCCCCCCCCCCCCCCGGTCATGGTAAGGGGAATTACCGAAGACAGGCTGGAAGAAAAGCCTGCTCCAGCCATGACCCAGATTCCCCTCCAGCCTGATCCCTCACTGAAGTCATAATCCTTGGAGGGCTTCTGGTCCTTTTTTTTTTTTTTTTTTAAAATACATCCCTGCACGTTGCCACGGCAACGAGGGTGATGCTATAATTTCAGCATTATAGACTTCAGCGCAAGAACGGGAGGGAGAAGAAGGTTGGAATATGGACGAGCTGCACCGGTAATGTATTTAGGGAAAAAAGAATTAAAAAAAAAAAAAAAAGAAAGAAAGAAAGAAAGAACCGAGGCGGCACCTTGGCTTCACCAAGCAGGCACGGGAGGAGCAGAGCTGACCCGCGGCGGGAGAGATGCGGGGGGACGGGGGGGTCAGCTCCTGTCCCCAACGCAGGGTACCCGCTCTTGGGCATCGTTTGGGCACGGATGCTCCAGACCCTGCTGCAAGGTTTTGGAGGATGCAAAGTCCTAAACCCCCAGGTGGCCCTTGCAGCACCCAAGGTAGTCCCAGGCGGGAACACCCTATTTCGGGGTGGCCTTAGCTCTGCCCACCATGGTTCAGCACCCACCCGGCAGCAAAACCAACCAACTCTGCAAAGCAGCAGCTCCCAAAGTGCTGCCCAGCCCCTTTTTTTTTTTTTTTTTTTTTTTTTTTTACTGTTATTTTCCACCACCTTTCCTTTCCACCTTGCTCTGCCCCGGCGGCATCCCAGCGCCAACGGGATACGGGAGTCCCTGAGCTCCTCTCCGGCTCCCGACGGGAGAAAAACCCACCCCTGCTCGGTGTTTTTGCAAGGCCGTGAGATACCTCCGGGTGCTTTTAGCATCACGGCATCGTGGTTCGGCCCCGAAGAGCCCCTGCACTGGTGGCACCGAGTTTTCAGACTGGAAGGCGACCCGTGACACCACAGGAGGGATGAACCAGGACCAGAGGCAAAGCCCCGAGGGCTTCAGCCCCCCCCCCCCCCCCCCCCCCCCCCCCCCCCCCCCAAAATCCCAGGAGCCTCAAGCTCTCCTGCAGCACAGGAACAGGAAAATCCCACGAGCAGAAGCCAAACCACTTTTAACCGCGTTTCCACCCCCCCTCCCCACGCCCCTTCCCGCCCCATCGCCAGGCACCGAACCGGCACCCGCCGTGACGAAAAATTTCCAAAAGACGCACAAATAAAAATAAAATCGTACACAAACACCTCTGCCTAAACGCAGCCCAATGGCCCGTGACACCGACACCCCCCCACCCCGCCACGAGGGAGACGGGCTGCCAGCGGGCTCACGGGGTCCCAAAGGAAGCCAGAAAGCCCCGGGGGGACGCCTCACCCCACGCCACGCTCGCCCACGCACCCTTCCAGCGCACGGCTGCAAGCGGGGAGGTGAGAAAAGGGCGCTCCGGTCCGGTGCACAGCACCTGGCACAGCGTCCAGCGTTGCTCCAACCGTGCAGCCCGTATCCCCCCACCCCCCCCACCCCGGGCTTTTCTCTTTGCGAGGAGCGAGAAAGACCCCGACGGCAAAACCTGGGTGGAAATCACCGTCGGTCCCGTGCCGGAGCCACGGTGCCTGGACGTAGCTCAGGAAGGTGGTTTAAAGTGGGGATCCTTGGAGGGCGGCGTGTTGTTGGGACAAAAGGGTGTCCCGAGTCCATAAACGCTTGGCAGGGGGGGAAGAAAAAAAAAAATCACAGCACATCACTGCAAAAGTGGGAAATCCAGGCGTGGGGCAGCGGGTGCCGCACACCAGCCGTGGGACCCCACGCCAGGGCTCGTAACGCTCCTCGGTGCAAAAGAAAAAAAAAAAAAAAAAAACCCCAAAAAAACAACTTGTATGACCTCAGGGGGAAAAAAAAAAAAAATTCAGAGCGTTTTGTTTCAGTCCCCAAACCGCCAGCCTTGGCCTCCGACCCGGCAGCCCTCGAGCCATCGGGGTTGCTTTTAGCAGTGCCCCGAGCTCCATATTTAGCCTCAAAGGTATTTATCTTTGAGAAGCTAAAAACAAAGCTGCATTTGCATAACAAAAAGACCCCGTTGGCTCCTGTACATGTGTAGCGTGGCAGGGAGAAGGCATGCAAAGCAGCCCTCCTCCCTCGCCAAGCAGAAGGCGCTGAAGGTCACCCGAGCGGATGCTGAGCTCGCGGTGGCTGGTCCTCTCCGCTGGAAAGGACGAGGCCAGAACATCTTCCCTTACGGGAAAAAGCCTCTTCCCGACCTTCCCACTTACATCTCGTCCAGCTGGAGCAACCCCTTCTCCGGCGCAAAGGCAGGCGTGAAATTCTGCTTGCTAAAGCACGCGCTCGCGTCTGGCCTTAAACCTCAAAGATCAGAGGGCAATTAGCAGGTTTTTTCCAAACTCTCTTGATTCCCAACCAGAGCAGCTCTCACCGTTTCCTCTCCCGGGTGCCAGCGGCCGGCCGGAGCGAGGACGGGCGGTTTCGTCGTCCCCACCACCACCACCACCACCCCTGGGAGCAGCGGGGCGGCGAGGAACCTGACCCTTGGCAGGGTGCAGCGAGGTGCTGCGGCTCAGCCGGGCGCGGTGAGCCTTGCCCCAGCCGCGCTCCGTCGCAGGAGGGAGAGGTTGGCCCGAAGGCGGCTTCCCGCGACACCCCGGGAGCACCTGGGACCTCGTCCCCGCCGGGACCCCCCCCCCCCCCCCCGCCCTCCCGCGGGATGGGGGGTAAGATACGACGGCCCCGCGCTCACCCGTCCAACACGCCGAGTCGGCACCCGCTGCCACGCCATGCCCGAGGCTCAACCCGGCCCCTACGTCATTGTTTTGGGACAAAGTCCCTTCGCGAAGCGGTGCCGCTCGACTCCCCGTCTCCTTACCTCGCACCGGCGCACATCGCCGCGGCACCGCGCCGCTACCGAAACCCCTTTTCCCACCCCCCCACGGCTCCGATTAAAGCTCAAACCATACCGAAAACCAAAGGGCGACGACACCGAACCCCAAAAAGCCCCGGCGCGCCCAACTCCACCCCAAAAGCCAGATGCTCGCCTCTCCCCCCGCCCCCCCCCCCGCAATAAACCGCCAGCTCTGGGGAGAGGATCGATGGAGGGAGCAAGAAGCGGCATAGCAGCCACCAGCTGCCGCGGGAAGAGGCTTGGCTGCCTTCGCCACCAGCATCCTGCTCCGACCATTTGTTCTGCTTCTATTTTAGAAAGCGATGGGGCTCGGCGCTACGCGGCTCCCAACCTCCCCACCGCCGAGCGAGGCGACAGATTTCTGCAAAGAGGTAGCGCCGGCTCCGTTCCCCATCTTGGCAGCGGCATCCGTGCGGGGCCGGGGATATTTTTGAACGAGCGAGTCGAGAGGTGCTAGTTTTCCCGGCGGCTCGGTGCTGGCACGTGGGAAGGACGGCCGTGCCGAGTCAGGGAAGGTTGAGGATGGATCCGTGATTGATCCCTGCGCCCGAAACCCAGGAGACGGGGCACCGAGTCCTCATAACTCCGCACAAAGGCAGATGTCCAGCGGCTCGTCGAAAGCATCGCCTGGAGAGAGCAGCCCGGCTCCTGCTGCGCCCCGGCCCCGCAGTCCTGAGCCCTTCCCGGGAGCCTCCACGCGCTCGGAGGGAGCCTGGCGTGCCCGCGCGATCCCGAGCGCCGCTCCTCACCGGACTTCAAACCTCCCCGAGCCCAGGTCTGAGCAAGCCCTACCTTCGCCCAACTCTTCCACCCCCGTTCCCAGCTATCGAAATAAATTTGCTGCTACCACAAGGTTTTCTTAAGGGCAGGGACACGTCTCTGGGGAGCTCGTGGTTTATCCCCAGGGATAACCGCTCCCTGCCACCGCCACGACCTCCCCGGCGCTGGGAGCACCCGAGGAGACGCTTGGTGCCACACGCAAACGCTTTGCTTTCCCCCACGGTTTTGCCAGCAAGTCCTCAACCGGTTGGAGCTCCGCGGGCCAGGCTCCGCACCCGACGGCGGAGCCAAAACTTAAAGTTCCCTTTGGCAGAATTTTAAAAGGCAAAATTCCCCCCAGGGAGAGGATGCCGGCTGGCGGGGTTTTGGGTTTTTTTTTACCAAGCCACAGGTTTTTCAGCTGCTCCAACGTGCCACCCCCTCGTCCAGGGTCCCCTCCCGGACAAGGTGACGCAGAGCCCAGAGACGCCGGGGACGGCCGCGGTCCCCAACCGCTGGCGCTCAGGCGAGACGGGTTGTTCTTCCCAAAGCTGAAAGCTCGCTCGCACGCCAGCGGGAAGCCCGCAGGTACCAGCTCTACGGGGACGTTTATCACGATAGTCAGACAACGCACGACAGCTCAGACCCCACCTATGGTTACGCAAACGCGCAGCCCCCGCAAACACGCGGACCGCCTCAAGATTGGTAAAAAAAAAATTAAAAAAAAAAAAAAAAATCACTCATTTCTTTGCAGCCCGGAGCTTTTGCAGTCCTCTTCCACGGATGCCACCAGGAGCACCAGCACCTGGAGCCCGATCCTGACCGTTCCGCCCCGCAGCCCCTCACGGCGCTGGTTAATCTGCTCCCAGGAGAAGATGCTCACGGCGCAGACCACCGCAGCCTGGGGCTGAGGGACAGGACGGGCTCGGTGACCGCACTGGTGAGAGAAAAAGAGGGGGAAAAGAAAAAAAAAGAAAAAAAGTCTAGCTGGTCAAAATAAGTCAACCACATTTGTTTTTTATTTTTTTAATTTTTTTCTTCCCTGTCAGTGGAAATTCCTGCTATGGCACCATGTCTCAAGGTTACTGCTTGGGGTGGGGGAGGATTTCAGGTTTTACAACCGAAAAATTCCAGACAGAAACCCAGAAATGTTGCCAGTTTTTTACTAAACAGAAATCCTTCGTCCAATTTATTTATTTAACTTCTTTCTTTTTCTCTAAGCTTGATGCAGCAGGTTTTAAGCAAACCCCATTTTTTCAGCCCCAAAAATTTTGACCACTTTGATAGGAAACCGTCACTGATGCCGTGAACATTTTTCCAGTCTCAATTTCTTTTTTGAGGAAAACCAAACCAAACCAATTTGACCCCACATATTTTCCCCACCTGCACAACATGGGATGCGTTCCTGGGTATTTGTTACTATAGCGCCTAGCAATTTTTCCCTGAAGTCTTCCAATAATCGGAAAGGAAAAAATTCTCCTTTTAAAAAAAAAAAAAAGAAAAAAAAAGGTTTCATCTTAAAAATAAGAAAAAAAAAAAAAAAAAGATGCTTTCCAAAAGGATGGAGAAAAGTCACATTGTTCCAAAAGGCACTTTCATTTAAAAAGGAAGATGAAAACTTTCAACCAGGGCTATTTATAACCGCTGCTTATATCCATCAATAACACCTTCCACCCCGCAAGCTCCACTGCATCCTCCTGGGCAGGTAACACCCTGCCGCCAGCCCCCAGCACCCTGCCGCCGGGTGCAGGATCCGGCCTCGCAGGCAATGAAAAGTGTATCCCCTATTGCAGGAGGAGGAAGAGGAGGAGGAGGAGGAGGAAGAATCCATTTGCTGCCTTCCCAGATGAGGCTAAAAGAGGTGAGCCCCTTCACAGCCCCAGGGTGGGCTCGGGTGGGGGACCCAGCCCCATGGGTGGGTACTGCCTCCCAAATCTCTTTACTATGTTTTTGGGCTGGGGGAAGAAAAAAAAAAAAAAAAAAAAAAAAAAAAGAGAGAGAAACTTTACAAATTCAGGAGCTGCTGCTTTGCCCTGCCTGCTCCCAAAAAAACAAAGGGCGATGCGGCAGCAGCGCTGCAGCGGGAGGTCGCCCTTCCCCACGGCACCCGCTCCTCGAGCATCCCGGCTGGGGGGGCGATCGGAGGCACCTCCTCCTGGAAGCGGTTTTGGGTTTGCGCCGGACGCTTGCTGGAAGCTGTTTGAAGTTCTGGAAAGAGAAATGATTCCTCCTCCTCCTCTTCCTCCCTGCCCAGAAATAGGTCATTTAATTACCACCTTTCCAACCCCAAAACAACACTGACTCAAGACAGGAGGTGGGAACGCTTCAACCCCGCGTCGGCTCGTGCCCAGCAGCAGCCCAAAGACACCGCGGCACGGCTTTGACCTTGAGACGTTCCCGCCGGCAGGACCCGGGCGTCAGGGCGATGTCAGCACGGATGGCGAGGACTCGGCTCTCCCCTTCTGGGTTTCAATTAGCGCCGTTCAATTAAAGCAAGGAGGGTCGGGGAGGCGGGTGCTGCTGAGCCCCTCCGTGCGCAGCCACCGGCCACGGCCGTGCCCCGGCTCCAGGAAAACCGACGGCTAATTGCACGTTGTGAAATAATACGTGTCCTGCTCGGCGTGGAGCACAACGTGCGGCCGCGGTCCGGTCCGCCTGCTTCGGGATGGGACATCGCGGTGGCTCCTGGGTGGTGGCCGGAGCCTGACACATCCCAGCGCGGGCATCATCCTGCCCTACCAGCTTGTCCTCAGCGCGCGCGCCAACGCGCCCGCCCCGGCACCGCTCCTGCCGATTCGGGCTTCGCTTCTGGCGGGCCGGGGAGCAGCGGCACTGCTCGTCCGTTCCCGCGGGGACAGGAGCGGCACGAAGCCGTTAAAAAACCCCATCGGGTGTCGCGGCAGCACCCGGCATCGGGAACAGGCCCCGGCAGCTGCTCCGGCATCCCGGTGCTCAACCGCAGCCGGGGCATCTCACCGCCAGCGGACACCCTCCGGGTGACATGGACCCCGGCGGCGAGGAGCGCCGACACCATCGCACGCCCCCCCCCCCATCTCATCCACACCTACCTAGGGGACTCGGGGCGCTGCATCCCCCCCTCGGCCTCAGCGCAAACCACCCAAAAACGGGCCAAGCTTCCCCAAAAAAAAAACCCCTCACCCCGTGCAGCTCAGAGGCCCCACTCCCCCCATCTTTTTAGCCACCATTTAAGAGGGAGCAAGGGTACAGCCCACCCCCCCCCTCCAAAATAAATCGCTCCAAATTGATTTCCCGCATATTTAACGAACCCTCGCTCCACGTGGGCGCGCTTTTATTTATTTTTTTTTTAACATTTTTTAAAGGATGCAAGCTCTCGCCTGTTTTTCAAGCGGTGGGGAGCTACAGCGGGGAGACACCAGGAGCGAGGGAAAAGGAAAAATTAAAGAAAAACCACCAGCAAACCGAACTGGAGTGCAAGATGAAAAGCGACAGATCTGTGGAGGTAGAGCTGCTGGCAGGCAGACGGCTAGATCCATCTTGAAAGCAAAAGCAAACTGCTGCTCAAACAAGGCAGAGGGAA
Organism: Balearica regulorum gibbericeps; assembly: GCF_011004875.1. NCBI lineage: Eukaryota > Metazoa > Chordata > Aves > Gruiformes > Gruidae > Balearica > Balearica regulorum. Next base: position 2,627,795 of record NC_046211.1, read on the forward strand.
AAACCTAGAGGTCTTCCGGCACTGCCTAAGCTCTGATCAAACAAAATGATTAACAAATTTCGGCTTTTTATTGAAAGCTTCTCTAATTAGAGGAAAAAAAGGAAAGAAAAATACAATTTAAAAACAAAAAAACAAAAAAAACCCCAAACCCCAACCCGCATCGGATGGTAAAGGACTAAATACCGTCTCGGGGAGGCGAGGGGCTGAGGCGTCCCATAGTCACAGGGAGGGCGAACGCGGCCGGGGGCACCCGGCTCCCACCCCGCGACACCCGGCACGGCCGCGGGTTTCTGCGCCTGCCCTCCCTCCCTCCCTAGCCTTCCTCCTCCTCCTCCTCCCTGCCCCTCTCTGACTCACTTTGCTTTTCGCTCCCCGCGGCCGGCTCCGTGGCAGAGCCGTACCTTCCCGGGGAGGGGGAGGCAGGACTGTCATTTGCGATAGTCACCTCGGAACTCCGGATGGCTCAACCTCTGGGAACTGCCAAAAGAACTATAAAAATAAGGAAGAGTCCCTGGCCCCAGGAGCTCACCCTCCGAACAGATGGGACGGCTACGGGGAGAGGCAGAGGGGATATTTTTAGCTCTGCTTGCAGATGGGGAAGTCCGGCACGGCGTCTACACGGCACCCCCCGCCGCTGCCCACGCCAGCTCACCGCGGCCCCGCTCCGGCCACCTCCGCGCGCGCTCCCGAGTATTAACGGGATTTAACGGGATGCTGCCCGCTCACTTCCCAAGCCTCGGGCACTGGCTAGGGCCGGCTCGCACCGTCGCGGCTTTGCACGGCATCTCCGCCGGCACCCGGTGGGGCGGCAGCGGTCCGGCGAAGCGGGGACGATGCCAACCACACGCGTCCCTTTCCCCCTTTCCCCTCCGGTCCCAAAGAAGCCGCCATAAAACAGCCGCGGCCCTGCAATCCGTCGTGGCGGGGAGGGGGGGGGACACACGTCACGCAGCATCCCAGGGCAGATCCCTCCCGGCACGCTCCGAGCGATGCTGGCCTGACCCCTGGAAACACTCTGGCTTGGAAAAAAAGAGGGAAAAGCAAATTCTGCCCCTCACCGTTGGTGCTTTTTTTAGGTTTAAATGACTCGCCCGGGGTGACGGTGGCAGAGCCCATAACCGAGCCCTCCTCTTCTGGCCAAAACCTTCCCGCTCCTTCGGGATGAGCCGGGCGACATCACCCCCCACCCTCGCTTTTATCCCTCCTCTGAGAGCCGGGGCCCGCACCAGCATCGACACCTCCCCGCCAGGCAGCTGCCGGTGGCGGCTGCCGGCACACGCCAGCACCGCGGCAGCTGGGTCCCGCTCCCGTACTTTTCGTCCGACACTTTCGGCTTTGTTCTCCTTCGCACAAAGCCGCCGTTACGCTGCCCCGGCGGCACGGAGGGACCTCGAAGTGGATGCGGTTTATGACCATATTTAGGCTCCTTTACGTTGCCAGAGTCACAGTAAAGGGCTGCGGCGATAAATGAGAATCAGACCCCACTTGTTTCACTTGGCAGCCTGGGAAAAATCCACCCGGGGTGACTCCGGCACCGTCCGCGCCTCCACCCTGCCCACTCGGGGACGGGATGAAATAGCGACAGCCCTTTCCAGCTCCGCGGTTGCACTTCCCAAGCGGAGCCAGCGAGGAAAGGGGGGGGGGGGATTAAACACATTAAACACCAGCCCCCCCCCCTCCTGAGAGCTTCGTGGGGAAGCGAAGGGACTTGCCCAAGGTCACCCGCTGACAAAGCCGGCACTTCCCAAGGTCCCCGGAGCCCCCCAGCAGGACCGAGCACAGGCGGGAACGCGACCGCCCGGCACGGGGAGGCCCCCGAGCCAGTTTGGGCTGGGGCGGGGGGCGGGGGGGAGCCAGCAAACGCGGGAGCTAACGCCCCTTCAACACCGAGCACGTTAAACCCCTGCCGCGGCGGAGGCGACGGCGCTTTTCCACTGCGCTGGCAGCACCGGCGAAACTCGAGCGGCGGCCCCCGCCGCTCCGGGGACATCGGCCACCTGCTCGGAGCCGAGCGCAAGTGCGGATGCCTCAGCCTGGCAAAGCCACGACAACTGCAGGGGCTGAAGGGCGAGGTGGAGGGGGGAGGAAGGAAAGGAGAAGCCGTGAGGCCTGTCCAGAGGGCCGTGACCTTCAGGAGCCCACGGGCAGCAATCCCGAGGGCAGGGCAGGCAGCTGCCGCGGGACGCAGGCAGCACCAGCACTCCCCAGGCTGGGGCCAGCGGCACCGAATCAGTCCGGAGAAGGAAAGAAAATATCCAGAATAAACCTTACCTACGCCCAAAATCTGCAGCCCCTTGCCTGGGTGAGGGGACGCGGCCGTCACAGCGTCCCCATCGCACCGAGTTCAGCGCAGCCCCGTCCCCGTCGGCAGCGAGGTTTTGGGCTGGCTGTCCTGGGACAGCGGTTTAAGAGCATCCACCTTGGTGGAAGCAACACCAGCCCGAAAATCCACGCGGAGCCACGCGTGCTGGAGGAGAAGAGGCTTTGGAGGGGCAGGATCGGGCCTTCCCGGGGTGGCGGGGGGGAGGGGCAGGGAGAGGCGGTTTGCCGAAGCGCTGCCCTGCGAAGAGGCGCTGGGGGAATTCACAGTAGCTGTGTTCCACTTACCCGCGTCTGCCCCCCTGCCCAGACCCCTGCCTGCAGGCGGGGGGGGGGACGTCGCCGGCCAAAAACGCGTGGCAGCTCCCGACAGCCGGGGAGGATGAGGAGGGGACACACGCACACACTGCAGCCTGTGGCCGTGCAGAGCCGCGGGGTGCCACGAGGCTCCCGGGGCGCGAAGGGAAGAGCTGTGCGTGCGCACACGCGTGTGTGTCGCTGGGCGTGCGACGGCTCTTGTGCGCAAGGGGGGGGGTGGGGGGGGTGGGGGTGGGTGTGGAATAAATAAAAAAATAAAAGCCAACAACAAAGCCAAGGGGGCGAGCTGTTGGGATGGAGATAAGCTGCTGGCAAACAGGCGCTACAGATGCTGAACGGCACCCAGATGCCGGGACGCCCCGTCCACCGCATCCCTCCCCCGGCATCGCTCACCCCTCGCCGCCTCGTACCGCCAAGCCGAGGAAACGCTCAACGTCCCGGGGGAGGCCGCGGCGGGATACCGGGGGTTTTGCCCCCCCCCCCACCACAGCACCTCGCTCCGGTCGCTGTCAAATGGCAGCCGCAGCGCTGAGCCCCCACCGCCGCCGCCACCGGTCCGGAGGAACAAACAATCACAGCTGTCAGCTCCAGAGCCGGCACCCGGCCAAGTCATTGAAGCTCCAGGACTCGATTTACCGCCGCTCTCCCGAAAGCTGCTCTTGCCAATCAAAGCACAGCCCCCCCCACCCCACACCGGCACCCCGAGCCCCGCCAGTGACCCCCTTCGCCGGTGGATCCCCGCACAGCACCACCCCGTGCCCCACCGGGGAGGGCATCCCCCCCACACACGCTCCCCAAAAGCTGCTGGGCCCCACTTCTCCCCCGGTCCTTGCGAGGCCGCTCCAGGTCCGGCTCCGGGGGTGGCCGCGCTGTCACGGCCGGGGCTCGGCGACTGTCACCGTGGGGGTCCCACCGAGACGCAGCCCCCCCCCCCCCCCAACCCCCCCGGGCACTGCCCCAGAGTGGGCTCAGCACCCCCCCCAGCACCAGCCGCCCCCCCCCTCCATCGGCAGCACCCAGCGGGCAGAGGGCCCCATCCCCTTGCATCACCCCCAGCACCCCCATCCCACCCGCATCCCACATCCCACCCGTGTGTGTGTGTGTGTGTGTGTGTGTCCCCAATCCCCATCCCGCCCCCTCTCACCTGTCCCCCCGCAGCGCCCAGGCCGAGGCGACACTTCTTCCCCTTCCTCCCTCTCCCTCCTTCACCTCTGCACCATTTTGGTGACGGTTTGTTTTGAAGCGGCGGCGGGGGGGGGGGGGGGGGGGGGGGGGAGAAGGGGGGGTGGCGGGGGGAAGGACGTGCTCTCCGCCCCCGCCTGCTGCGCGCTCCGGCCGAGCTCCGCCGCCCATCCCCGCCGCCTCGGGGCGGCACCAAGCAGCCAGGGCCGGGGGGGGGGGGGGGGGTTACCGGGGCCCCCCCCCCCACCCCCAGAAACACACACACACACACACAAGACGGAGCTCCTCGCCCTCCCAAAAGCGAACGGCACGGCACGGCCCGGGGCGGAGGGGGGGGGGCGCCGTTTCTCGGAAGTACCGCCAGAATCTCAAAGAGGTTTTAAAAAAAAAAAAAAAAAAATATTTTAAAAATAACAATGAAAAAAACACACACGCCAAAAAAAAAAAAAAACCCAAAACCAAACCCCAATGTTTAAAAAAAATAAATAAAGCGCGAGAGAAGGACGGGGACCCACCTCTAGCGGGGCGCGGAGCCCAGCCGCCTCCCGGGGCTGCGGCGGAGCCGGCGGGGAAGCGACCATGGCCGGGGCCGGCCCAGCCCAGCGTCAGGACGCGGCGCGGCGCAGGGCGCGGGCGGCGGCGCGGGCAGCCAATGGCCGCGGCGGCGCGGAGGAAGCGGAGCGGGGCCGGGGGCAGAGCCGGGCCGGGGAAGGGAGAGGAGGAGGAGGAGGAGGAGGAGGAGGAGGGGGGGGCCGCGGAGGAGGGAGGTGGGGGAAAGAACTGCGAACCCCCCCCCCCAGCAGCACCGGCAGCACCGGCAGTTCCCCGCCCGCGGGGGGGGGCTGGCGCCGGCCGGCGGCGCGGCCCCCACTCGTGTCGGTGCTTCGCCGTGGTAGTGGGATGGGGGGGGGTGGGGGCACCTCCGTCCCCCGTGTGCAGCCCACCGTCGTGGCCGGAGCAGTTGCCGCCCCCCCCCCCCCCGGGGTGATGGCGGGGGGGGGGAGGTGGGTTTTGCCCAGAGCTCCCGTTTTGGGGAGGGGGGCCGAGGCGCAGGGCAGCGAGTTCGGTGGGGTTCGAGTGTCGCCGTCGCGGCCCTGAACCCCGGGGTTGGTGTTGGCACGTGTCCCTGAAAGCCATCCTGGGGCACGTTACGCAGCCCCGGCCCCGGCGAAAAGGCCGGTTCCGCGGTGGGGATGCTGGATCTGGCGCTCGGCGGTGGCAGAGGGTCCCGGTTTGGGGTCCGGCGTCAGCACAGACCCCTCACGGGCACAACGCAGGCTGGCTCGCCCCGACACGGGCCACCGCACACCACGGGGCTGCTCTCTCCTCCTGCATCTCCAACACACGGGGCTCCCGCAGGACACGGACACGAAGCCGGCCCTGCCCCAGCCGTTCCCCGCAGCACCGAGTCCTTAGGGCCGGCAACACGTGGCCACGCGCACGCCACCGGCACCGGCCGGCCGTGGCAAAGGGTTTCCTGCACTCCTTGCCTGCGGGGCCGCAATGCCCGGGCCCAGCTCCAATCTCTCCTCCAGCTCCTCCTGTAGCTTCAACCCCGATGCATCGCTCTGCCGTTCCCCTCCAGAAACCCAACCTGTTGAATGACGACTCCCACTGCAGCGCTTGCTCCACGCCAAGACCGTTTGGGGCTGTGGATTGGGGCAGGATGCTGATTTTTAGAGGGTTGGGGACCCGGTGCCGTCCCCATCTTGCCGCCTTGTTCTGGTGCCGCGCATCCGCAGCGTCGGGCGGTGGGTGCCGGCAGCCGCGGGGCTGAGGATGCAGATGGAAGGATGCGGACCTCCGGCTTGCGCCCCCGGGTCTGGCGGGTGCTGGTTCTCCCACCGGATGAGCTCTCCCGCTGCCGAGTGCCGGCCAGAGAAGTGCCGTACGGCACGGCTGGGGCTCGGCGCGGGCTCAGCGTGGGGCACGGGCTTTCCTTTCCCAGGGACGCGTGTGGCACGGCGGGCCTGGGCGGGCTCCCGCGTGCCACAGAAAGCAGTAAAAATAAAAATTAAGCTGGCGTAGAACTGCGCCCGGTGGAAACAAGCTCGTGGCGGGGGGCTGAGCCTCCGCAGGAGATGTTTCACGCGTCCCCCCCGGCCGGCGGACGTGCGGCCCACCTTCCCGTACAGGCGGCTTGGAGCCGGCAGGAATCCGGCGGGAGTCTGATGCTCCAGAAGCCGGGGATGCTAAGGGATGACTGTGTCGCGCCCAAGGCTACGGTCTCAGCGCGAGGGGGCTGCGGACTGGTGACAAGGGTGTCCCAGCCCCGCTGGGTCGCATCCAGCTGGAGCACTGGGAATCCTGGGGACTTGCCAGGGATGGGGCGGCAGAGCCAGCCATCGCACTTTTACCAAGACGATGCCCGCAGCCATTAACCGTCGCCCGTCTCGCGGCGGCACGCGGTCCCCCTGCGCCGGCCTCCTGGCTCCCCCGCGGCACACGGTGCTGCACAAACCCCAAAACCCCGATTACCTCCCCAAAGGCTTGGGGTGATGCGAGTCCGGGGCTGAGGTGTGCTCCCGTTGGGGCTCTTCATCGTGGCCGGCTCTTCCTCCAGCCCCGTCCCGGACCAGGAGGGGAGGAAGAGGTTCCCCGATGGCGGTGACTCAGCCGAGGGGGGGACGTTTTGCAACGCGTTGGGCGTGGGAGGAGGCTCCCGGTGCGTGGAAAGTAGGCGGCGAATTATCCGGGGTGCGCGGTGAGCCCGCGGCTCGGGGAGGCTCACGGGCAGGGAGCAAACGCGGCAGGGAAAGCCGGGGAGGAGGGGGGGGGGTGTGAGCGGACCTGCAGCCCGGATCTGGGGAAAGGGGGGGGGGGGTCCCGCTCTTGGGGCTCCCCCGGGGGGACAGCAGATGCTCGGGGCCGGGATGGTGGCGTGACTGCGGCCGGCCGCTCTGGGATGGGCTTTCTCAGGCACGCGCCCCACACCAGAGCGCGGCCTTTCCCCGCGTTAATCTGGACGAAACTAAGCAAAGGCGTTAAATATCCCCGTCAGGGCAAGAGATGAGGCGCGCTCGACGGAGAGGCCGGATCGGGGCCCGAGCATCACCGGTGGCACCTCCGCCGCCGTCGTCGCCCCTCTGACTCAGTGACACAGTTTCCTGCTGGCTCCTTCCTCCGTAACGATACGTATTTCTAGTGGACTTTTCAGTGTGTTTGGCTTTTTGGGACTGTTTGTTGTCACTTAGTTATTTTATTATATTTATTGTTAGAAATAGAGCTATTTTTAGCACGCTGTTGGTTTAGATAGAGATGGGATTAGTCATCTCACCAAGAGCTGTTTGCAGTCTCTCCTCAAGGATTCTCTGGGGTTTGTTTTCCAATCAACTGAGATCATGTATCCAGAGAAATAAAAAATAAAAATAGTCGTAATAACGCGCAGCAGCCGAGCTCCGGTGCCTCCCTTTGAGCTATGGGCTGGAAACGAGGGAAGGATCCAACCCAGGATATTTATGAGACAAAGACGAGAACATTACTACGAACCTCAAAGTATTTTGGAAAGTCAGTTTGAGCTGGGGTTTGGTTTTTTTTTGGTTGGTTTTTGGGTTTGGTTTTTTTTTTTTTCTCTTGGGAACCGACTGCTGAGTAACTCCCTTCCCACACCAGGCTGATGGCTTCGTGCAGCTGGTACGCAGCCTCTTGACAGTGGAAATTGCTTTCCCTCGCCCTATGCCAGCGGGTAGGAGGCAGGACTCCTGGGTCTTCCAAGATACGCAGCCACCTACACCCTTAGGCTATTAAAAAAATACACCCAAAAAACCCGAAAAAAAACCTAAAGCGGGAAAAAAACATTTGCTCCTTTCCTGCAGCAGGGAGGACGGGAGAGGAGCCGGTTGAGGGCTGGCTTCAAAGCCAAGAGGCCAAGAGCCGCGTCCCGTGCCGCGGAGCAGCATCTCTACCCTCCTCGCCGCGACTTTCGGTCTCGTTTTGCCGCCGTCCCTCCCTCTGAGCCAAGGGGGAGCAGAGTTCCCGCGCTGGTTTTGGGGAGACCACTTTGGCTCTTAAAAATAAATAAATCGGAGTCAGACGCGGCAAAGAATCAAAGTCCATGGCTCATCTCGTCACTCGCTGGTGCGGAAGTGCCACCGCCAGCTCGTCGTCCCCCCCCCCGGCGATGCTGGCGCCCGTGGGATGCTGCGGAGCTTCAAGCGAGGGAGGGGGATGCGGGTCTCCTCCCGGTGACCCCCCCAGGGTCCCTGCCAGCTCCTGCCCGCGGGGTGACGTGCCCGCGACACGACGCAGAGGCTGGCGCACTCGCTGCGCGCCCGACCCGTGGGGAGGACGAGGGTGGCACACGTGCGGTGACGAGGCGGGGGGGGGGGGGCCGCGCGGGCGGGGAGGAAGCGTGGCCTTCACGTGGCCCACCCTGCCCCCCCCCCCACCGCCCACCCCGGCACGGGCACGCTGGAGGCGGATTATTTGCCCTCGCAGCTGGCGGAAGCCCCAGTGTTTGCTGGGTGGGTGGGGACGGGGGGGGGGGGCGGATTGTTTCATGGGGTGAAGCCGCCGGTGATGCTCCCCGGGGGACCCTCGAGGTTGGGTGCCGGGTCCCTCCCGCCCCGGCCGTGCACTGCTGCCGGCCTCGAGGCCCCCAGCTCCCCGCAAACCGTCCCTTCCTCCCTGGCCCCCCCCCCTTTCCTCTCCAAGTCTAAATTCTCCCACAGCGTCCATTGACGTCCTGCCTGCGTCACCGTCTCCAGCACAACCAGACAGCACGTGGGAGAGGCAGGTTTAAAGCGGCAGGGCCCTGCGAGGGCTCCAGCTGCGCACCCCAACAGCGGGGCTGCGCGGGGAGGGGGGGGCGGGAGCCCTGCAGGGTGGGAGGGGGGGTTCACACACACCCCACCCCCCGCACCCCCAAATTGCAGCCGGGTCCTGGTGCAGCCGGGAGGTGTTTCCCGGTGTCACCCCAGGAGGAAGGCGGGAGCGGGGGGAAGCGGTGCAGGTTGGGGCGAGACGAGGCTTTTTCTCTCCCGTAGTCAGGCTTGCACGGGAGCGTGAAAACATTTTGCTTCCAGGTCCGTGCTCGCATCCTCCCTTCCTCCCCGCTGCTCTCCAAACCCACCCCAAATGCGGACCAGAAGCGCTGGCGGCCAGGGAAAGCGGCTTGCGTTAGACAGGCTCACAGACTCGGCTCCAAAATCCAGAGCCAGGCTCCTGGGGTTTTTTTCCCCGGCTGCCAGACCCCGGGGCCGGCCCTTGTGCCTTGACATCTGGGTTTTGCCTCTGCCCAAATTAAGGTGCAGCTCGTCTGGGTCCTAAGGGCTGGCAACGGAGTTTGCACGCAGGGAAAGCGCCAGACCTCTGCAAGGGCGTGGGGCGCAGTGAGGTTCGCGAGGGCTCGGGTGTGGGGCGCAGCGAGTTTCGCGAGGGTTCGGGTGCCTTCCCTGAAGCCCGCTCATCGTTTCTGCTCCTGGATGTTGTCTTACAGCTGCGGTGCTGCAGGACATCAACTTACCCGTGACTCAGGGCTTCGGGGTGGGTCGGGAGAGCAACCCCCCGGCCCCGAAACAGCCCTGCTTCCTCTCTGTGTCCACGCTGCAACCCTGGGGGCTATTTTTGTCCCTTCCCTTCTATTTATTGTGCCAAAGCCATGTGCGGTTGGAGAACGCTGTGGTGTTTGCTTTATGATTGCTTCCTTCCCGCCCGTAACCTTTTGCCTTAAAACGGGATTCGCCCTGATCCTCGCCCCAAGGCCGGGAAGCCCGGGCAGCGTGCCACCGACGTTGGCACCACCGGGCTCTTGGGGGACGGAGACTCCTGGCTCTGACCCTGATTTTGCTGCAAAGCTGAGTGCAAATGTGCCGCCCTTCAGCTCCCCGGGCACTTTCCCAGGGCACAAACTCGCAGCCCCGAACCTCCTCCCCCTCGAGCATCCCCAGCCCCTGCTCGGTGCCGCCGGCATCGCCCGCACTGCCGTGCTCGCAGCCAGCCCCGTGAAACGCTCCGCTTTCGAAGGCAGACAGATGGGTGAGTGGGAACCATTGCGGCGAGCCCTCCGACAGGAGCCACCGCGAGAGGCGGGGGGGGGGGGGGGAATTTAAAAAAAAAAAAAAAAAAACCAAAAAAAAGCTAGCTGCAGAAGGCAGCCACCCTCAGCGTCCTGCCCAAAGGCCCACAGACCGTCTGCGGCCTAGAGAGGAACTGAGTCAGGCCAGCCCTCCGCGGAGGCCAGGCAGTGGCAGCCCTGCCTCGGCGTCCCCAGGGCCAGCACCGAACCCACCGCGGGAACGGCTCGTTCTCACCCCTTCCGACACCCCGCTCAGGGCACGGAGGTGACGCGGGGGGTGACCTGAGCTGGGCTACCGGGGCTGGCTGGGGGCTCGGACCAGCTTGGAGATCGCCGGGCCAGCGGCCTTGATAAATTGGGGTGGGGGGGTAGGACCCCACTGCTGTCCCGAAGCAGGTCAGGACTATTTGCCGGCAGCCCCGGCACACTGCTGCCTTCACCCTTCCGCAGTACGGCACAGTGTGGGGTCTGCACACCACGGCTTATGTTTCTTGGGGTAACCGCCGGGACTGAACCCTGATGGGAAATGTCCAAAAGCTTCTGCAGGCAGCAAACCCAGCCAGGGCTTAGCTCAGCCCAGCCTGGCTGAGCTAAGCCCAAGCTGGTGGCAACTTTGCTGTTCCACATTGGAGGTTTCCAATTAGGACAGCGGCAGTACCTGGGGCAGAGCGGGCACAGCGGAGCATCCCCCGACTCCTGCTGCTGGGGGATTATCGGCACAGGAGGCGTCTTTTAGCGTCCCCGAAGGTTAAGCCCAGCACGCAGCTTATCAGCTAACTGAGGCTGTGAAAACATCTACCTCAGAAGAAAAAAAATCACCGCGGAGCATCTTGCAACTCTAAATTAACTAGATCTCTCCTTTTTCCTCCAAAGCAGAAAACTGCAGCTACGCTCTCCCTTTTCTGGTGCAACGCGGGGCCGCAGCAGCCGGCGGGGTAGAGCTTCAGCAGGCTCCCCAAGCAAGTGCGTATCCTTCGTGTGTAGGAGTAGCTGCTGATTGGGAGCAGCCCAATTTCAAGGAACTCCCAAAAGTTACAAGCCTTAACGTCTTGCTGAATCAGAGCGCGAGATCCAGAGCAGCTCCGTGCTCTGCAGCCTGCAGAAAGCAAAGATCTGGGTTTCTGCAGCCAGAACCTCTTGTGCTGTACACAACGATCTCCGTTTCCCTCCTGCAACCCTCCTTGAGACGCTAGCTGCAATTTCTGCATGCACGCCCGGCCCTAATGAAAGGGCCCAGCACCTTCCCCATCGCCCAGCCAGTTAAACCTGCACAAACCGAGCCCAGCGCGCACACAAAACCTCTCCTGGGTGAGGTCCTTATCACCCGTGAGTCAAAGCAGCCTCCCAGCCGCGGGGTCCGACCCATCTCGGCGCTGCTGAGCCTTGCCGGGGATGGGAGGTGCCCGGTGTTCTGCACCGCGGATTCGGTTGCGTGCCGCCGCGCTTTGCACCATGGAAAAAGGCCGGAGCTCTCCCGGCCGTGGCGCTTGGGAGAGTGACCCCCCCTGCCCGCAAGGCCACGGCCAGGCCACCCTCGCTGCTGCTCACTTGATCCCATCTCTCCCCCCCCCCACTCCTAATCCGCGCTCCCCTCCCGGTATCCTCTGCTCCGCTTTAATGCCAAACGTTGGCCGGCAGCCACTCGGCTCCGGAGGACGCCTTTTTTCCCAGTTATGCAACGCGTGGCTGAGCTGTTTGCCTTTTGCTGCGAGGGAGTTTAGGGGGGTCGGCCCAGGAACCCCATCTGGGGAGCGGGCAGGTCCTGGGGTGCCCCGAACAGGGACCAAGAGGCGGCAAGGCTGGCTCCCTCCCTCGCCCTGCCCCTGGGGCTGCTATCCCTTCCTAATCCCTTCCCCTTCTCCTCTTTCCAGGCATCCCAGAGCTCCCACGGCGTCCAGCTCTGCTCCCTTTCCCCACGGGCTCCTCCACGCCGCAAGAAGACCTTGCTGCAAGCTCGCGACGCGCCTGGCGCAGCATCCCGGCTAACCCTGCCGTCTCACAGCCGGAATAATTAATTACACTCTGAGTGGCGGTTGCAGCCCCGTTTCACATCTCTGTGCCCTGGGACCGTTGACACCGAGTCCCATTTTGCTTCTCCCACGGGACAGAGAAGCAACGAGCCCCCCCCTCAAAGGGAGAGCACGGCACGGGCATGGTTCTGAGTCCCTGCACCCCGAGGGGCTGAGCCCTCCCCAGCCCTGGGCATCCCCTTGGCAGCCCTCTCCCACGAGCAGAGGCTCGAGCAGCACCTTCACCTTCCAGGCGATGGGCTTATCTGCTCCACCGCAGATCTGCTTTCATGCTGGAGAGCTTTGAAGATAAGCCAGGCCTTGGGAGAGCGGGAGTTTAAGGCTCAGGCTGCCGGGATGTTATTCCTGGGCTGCCGTACACGGCAGCATCCGAACCACGGGCCGGGTGGTCGACTGTGCCACCGGCTTATTGCTGAGGACATCCCGGGTGCCTGCTGCCGGTGCCCGGAGTGTAGGAGAAGAACGGGGTGCCCAAATGGGTCCCTTCCTCCCCGCAACCTGGGAACACACCCCCCACCACCACCCCCAGCCGTGCCCTTCCAAAACCCACCACGACATAAAAATCTGCCGCAGAGCCTCTCCCAGGGAACGCTCCCCGGGTCCGGCTGGCGCCCACCGAGTCGTCGGGGGGGGGGAAGGTTGGGACACAGAGGACATTTTGTTCCCTTCTCTCCCCTTAAATTATCCTGCCACATATAGTAGATCTCGGTGCTATTTTTAGTCCTTGCTTGTTTAATTATTGAGAAAGATTTTGAAGGATCTCTTGAAGGCGAGGAGACGAGCACCCGCGGGTGCTCACCAGATTTCTCTTCCCGCTGCTGCCTGCGGAGGCTGCTCAGCCCCGAAGCGCTGAGCAGAGAGCGGGGCCGTAGCAGCCAACACCCCCCCACCCCGCACCGCTCAAATCCTCCGACACCAGCTCCTGCCTGTGCTTCATTTGCCGGCGGGGATGGCCGTGGGGATGGGGAGAACGGGGTCGGGCTTCGAAACCGGTGGGTGAGCAATCGCTCTGCCGTAAGCCGGCAATAAGCGCCTCTCGTGCACGAGGAAAGCGGCTCAGGGCTGAAACCGGGACAAAATCTGGTCCCCAAAAGGACACTAAGCCAGCACAAGGGACCACGGGCACGAGCCATCGGCGCCGGGAAATGCTGGGTCCCAGCTAGCAAAAACCGGTGCAACCCCAGCGCTGGCTTTCAGCAGGAACGGATGTGGCCCAGAATTCACCATTTTTATTTTTAACTAAAACGGCCACTTTTCTTGCTGAAAAGGACCTTATTCTCAGCTGGCCAAATGGAATCACAATGGTAGGAGATTTTTTTGGGTTTTTTGTGGGGTTTTTTTTAAACCGGTTCCTTTCATGTTTCTACTTCCAAAAAGCCAAACAGAGGATGGCCTTTATTTGAGATTAAAGGGTTACGATCAACTTGAAGTCTGCTGAGATTTCAGCAAAATAATACATAATGAAGTAAGAGCCAGATACTCAACTGGCATCAACTGCCGTGGCTTTATTAGCTTCAGTTTTGCAACACCTATTCGTACCTGCCAGCAACCTGGCCCAGGGACTTCAAGGAAAACATTGATTTACCCCAGGTGCTGGGCTCAGCCGCCCGGGATTAACTTCCTCCAGCTGAGGATATGGGCTGTTCGGGGTATCTGTGATGCTGTCCATGTTTCCTAAGGAAACGGGAGATATATAATCATGTATTTGGTTCGTTCATCCTTCCCGCCCCCCCCCCCCCCAACCGTATCGGGTACAAAGGTAAAGATATTAATTTTAATAGCGCAGATGCTACGGTGCTGCAGGTTGTATGAAACTAATTATCCGCTATGAGAGACCCCATGCTCGCTCCAGGGAAGGACAGAGGGGTAACCCCGACTCTGTTCTAGACATCAGCGGTGCCGCAGGGTGGATGCCCCAACGCAGGAAGCATCTTTGGTCCGAACCCCCCAAAACTCCCTCTGCTGCGGACCCCCCCCCCCCCCGCCCCAACCAGCATCTGACCCCTGGTCTGCATCTCCCCGGGGAGGTCACTGAGTGATGCCACACGGCCAGGATTCTCCAAAAACTGGCCCAAACTAATTGGTGCAATTAAGGATGGTGTGATGAAGCCAGGCTGGAGGGTCTGGGACGGGCATCTCGAGGCAGAGCTGCTCCCCGGGGCTGGGCTGCTCCGGCAGGCACAGGCTGGAGGAGGGGGGGGCGAGTTGTCAGCCCCTGCTCCTTAACACCCTGACAAGCTTATAACTATTTCATTTGTTACACTGTGAACCTTTTTAAATTAATGAACATAAGGTTGTCACGGTTGCTGTGGCGACGACACGTTGCCGGGGCAACAGCAGCGATGCAGAGCCTGCGGAGTGTAATCAGGGGTCAGGCTAACGATGGAGCCGGGATGCGTGTGGGAGCTGCGGGAAGGGGCAGCGAGCCCCGGTGCTCCCACCAACCCGCTGCCCCCCCCTCCCCGTGCCGCTCTCCGACCTCCGAAACCGGCACCGACGGATGGGAAAACCACCACCGCAGCACTTCCCTGCCACGGCCACCCTGACCCCAGGGAGCCCAACTGCGTTGACACCCTCGATGTCTGCGCCGCCCAAGGATGCACGTGCTCCGAGCGAGCCTGACCCCGCTAACGGAAAAGACAGCTGCCCTGCAGACCCCACCCCATGGCCACACCACCTCCCCTTCCCACCCTTTCCCACCCACCAGAGGTCTGTCCAGGTCTGTCTACCCCGCAGCAAAGATCCACCCAGACCGAGGGCGGACCAGACGTGGCCACTGGGCAAAACCGGACCTCTGGGTCCCATTCCGAAGGGACACAAGGACAACGGGGGTGGTTTGCAGGAGTTTTGGGAACAGCTCACCCTGCCTCGCTCTTCCCACCAGGCAGGGGCTGGGGCCAGGGACCGGGACGCCTCGTCTCGCTGCCGCAGCCCTGCCCCGGCATCTCCCCACCCCGATAGTTGGGAGGCTGCGTGTAATCCAGAGCAGCAGAGATCTTTTTTTTTTCTTTTTGTAGCCGCAAAACTATTTAAATGCATTTCTTTCCCCCGCCCCAGCAGCGTGCTAGAAAAGGGCGGGGAGGGAGGGGGCAACTGAACATCTCTGCAAAAAAAAATCTCACTGAAATTTGGAGCAGGAAAATGCCTTTGCAAGGTCTCCAGGCAAGTGGGCTTTGAACTCCTCTTCCTAAGCCCAAGCAAAAGGACCTCCAGCCCCTCTCGCTCCCCAGAGCGCAGCTCGGCAGCCCCAAGCGCACGGTGCTGCGCAGATGCCACCACGCACGTGGCATCCGTGTCCCAGGAGCTCACGCGGCGGGGACCCGGCGGGTCCTGCCGGGGTGCGGAGGGAGGCTCTCTGCCCCCACGGAATTGGGCAAAGCCACGGGGTGAAGGGAGTGGGGGTGCAGGATGGGAACCGTCCCCTCCGCAGCACAGCGCGCGGTGGCCGCCCTCCGCTCAGGGCAACGCAGCCAGCCCTTCTCTGCGGCTGACATCTCCCCGAGACCAAAACCGGAGGGTGTGAGCAAGAGAAAAATGGGGTGGGGAAGGCAAGTTTCGGGGCTGGGGATTTCTCTGCCTCCTGGGAAGGGAGGTCTGGGCTCGTCGGCACGGAGGAGGGTAGCTCTGTCCCCAGCGGCGCTCACTGACACCCCTCAAGGTCCCTGCGGCATCGCAGGGCTGCCGATGGGCTTTTCCCCCCGGCCCTTTCAGGGTACATCTGGCCCGACGTCTGGTTGCGCCCAGACACCCCGCCGATGGGAATGCGAGTGGCCGGTATGAGCCGTAAACACCAACTCGCTTTCCAGCCCTGGGAGATGCACAGTGTAAAACAAAAAAATATTTCTAATTTTTTATATATGCATGAGAAATAGATATTTTTATGTTATATATCTTCTTATATACCTGAGCTTTGGAGGGTATGTATACATATATATTCCAAAAATCTCCCCCGAACCAGCTCAAACCCATTTTCTCATCTAGCTTTCGAAGGCAACTTTGTGCTGGGCTGCTGGAAGGAGGAATGACCCATCACGGCTGAGCACTGACATTCCACCCTTTGGGGCTTGTGATGCAGCTCACAGCGCGGCTGCCGAGGACGCACGCGTCCCCGAGCCCGACTCTTTGTGCTGAGGTTTCATAAGCGCGCACGTGCACGCTTCAGAACCCTTCCAGCTCTACCGCCTGTCAGGGAAATGTCTAAATATTTCTATTTTCCCCCAAATACATTTTTCATCAGAATTGGAAAGGGGGGGGGGGGGAAATAAATTTAAAAAGAAAAAAAAAAAATCACGAAAACACTGAAGTCCACATTAGGGTTTGAACAAAAGCAGCGTCTCGTAATTGGGAGGAGGACGCGCCCTCAGGCCTCCGAGGGACGGATCCGCACGCCTCTCTCGGGGCTTTGCTGGGCCGTAGCGTAGCGCAAAGCCCCGTTTCCATCCCGCCGACGGGAGGTGAAGCACGCGGAGTCCCAGGGGGACGATTCGCTTGCTATCTGCTGTGGATATCCACCGCCAGCGAAGAAACAGGGACCAGAGCGGAGCCTGGCTCTACTCGTGCCCCAGATAACGCTGTCACCCCACAGAAACCAGGCTCGTCCTGGCGAGCTCAGCAGAGAGGCCAAAGGGTGAAGGAGATATGTCAGAGCTTCCCTCCCGCTGTTAAAAGCAGGACTGTGACACCCAGGAGGGACGAGTGTCCGGGAGACCTTACCCGGCTGGCCCCGGCTCTGCTCTCCATCATTGGCAATCACCCGTCGGGAGGTGTGGCAAAACCTCACAAGTGCAAATCGGGAGTGAAAGAAGTAAATTAAATTTATTTTTGTAAAAAGAAAAAAAAAAAAAAAAAGAAAAAGGTAAATTGATTTTTTTTTAAAAAGAAAAAGTAAATTAAAAATTATAAATAAATAAATAAACAATCTCCATGATCTACAAGGGCGCGTGGGTTAACTCGGGGCTTGTTTTCCAGCACGTCTCCCTTCGAGGCTGAATGGTTTGTGATGGGAAAGGCATGGAAGCTGGTTTCCCCCGCAGCCCGGTGTGACCTGAGCAGCCGGGGCCGAGCCCCATCGCTGCGAGGACGCGGCGCAGCAGTGCCCAGGGGCTGAGCATCGCCCCGGTTCGCCGCTCGTGAGGTTCCCTCGCTCCCACTCCAGCCGTCCCACCACCGACGCTGCCGTCTCTCCCGGGGGATGTGCATGAGTCCCCCTGACCGAGCTTGGCCCAACACCACTTATCTTTCCGAGAGGGTCATTTCTAGAGGCCAAAATACGACCCAGCAGCCAAACCACAGCTTCCCCTTCCAGCAGCACCAGAGTCAGCATCATGTGCCTCGGGTGATGCTGTGCTCCCTCCCTCCGCTTTCCTTTTTTATGTGCAAGAATTTTTTTAAAAAGAAAAAAAAAAAAAAAGGGCAAGGAAGGAAAAAAAAAAAGCATAAGGAATCTGGCCTCACAGAGCCCTGCGAATTCAAGCCAGGGCCAGCTTCAGAGAGGAAAAGACCAGCAAAAGCTGCTCCAGCGGCAGTCAAGGCTAATTAAATAGCAAATGCATCCGTTCCCAAAGGATTCGGCACTTTCTAGCTGCAGCTGCCACCGACCTGCCACGCGACCTTGGGCTGCAGCCGACCGTTGTTACCTCTCTCACGGTGGCTCAGCGCCCCAAAACCTGGCCTAAAGCTTGCTGCCGAGGGTACCCCCGTTTTGCACGACCGTCGGCGTGCTCCCGTCGGCTCGGCCGGGGACCGCTGGGTGCCCGCGGGGCACGTCCCAGGGGCTGCTCGCCCCTTGCTCTTCCCCGGCCACGCTCCCTTCCTGCTGGTTCCCCTGCCCTAAAGTCAAAAAGTCCCTCGTGCAAAAAGTACCTGCCGGCTCTTCGCATCTCCGGGCACGAGGGACTAATCCCGTTTTACAGCTTAAGGAAGCATCTTGCCACGTGATGGGTTGGAAATAGCACCCGACTCCCTTCCCCGCTCCGACCCAGGACCATCCTGACTGCTCCCTCGCCGGGTCAGGACCCCCATTTTATTGCGTTAGCCCTAATCCCGGGATTTTGTTCCTCCCGTTCCCCAGGTGCAGAGCTCGGTTTCTCCTGTCACCTCCCTCCCCACTCCCTCTTTCCCAGCGCCCAGTGCCGGGCACCCGCTGCACACCCACCCCTGCTCCCTAATCCCCCCTAATCCTCGTTTCTGCCTCCGCGTCAGAAAGCCCTTATCGAGCTCCCTTGTCTAAGTCAGGAGCAGAGATACTCTCTATCTCCCACCCCAATCTCTTCCATAGTCTATTTTCTTCCTGCCCAGAGTTGATTTCCCTCACCTAATTGCCCGGAAAGCTCTTTTCCCTTCCTCTAATCAGTCTGGAGCAGACTTTCTCTAGATAATTGTGCCGAGACCTGATCACCCTTCTCATCTCCGTCTCTCCAACACTCCCATTTCTTCACTGAACTCATCTGCCGGAGCTGCGTTCCTTGGTCTAATTATTTCAAGGCTCCGTTGAGTTACTTAATTGCTTGCTCGTCTGGCGCCCGTATCTGAAAGCTCCCAGAGCATCTGGGACGGGACTCAGGTCTGAGTTACTCTGGTATAACCACGTTTCCAGTGAATAAACTTGCTCCAGGTGTGCGACGGTGTGAGCCCAGAGCAAAACCTGCTTTAAAAAAAAAGAAATTCTCTGAAATGAAGAACTTGCTGCTTCCCTTGGTTGGAGGAGGAAGGCCTCCTTGGTCAGAGGAGCAGCAGCCTGGAGATGCTTCGCTGCATCCCGTGATGAGTTGCACGGGGCTCACGCTAGCCACAGCCAACGATAAACTCATCTTTAGGCCAGGCTGTGAATTAACCCGTGCTAATGTCAAGCTGAAACAGTCCATTAAACTCAGCTCAGTGCCCCAGGTCCCCACAGCCCTCGGAGGATCCAGCTGGGAGCGTTTTCCTCCCATCCCATCCCCATCCCCATCCCATCCCATCCCATCCCATCGCCATCCCCATCACCATCGCCATCGCCATCGCCATCCCATCCCATCCCATCCCCATCCCCATCCCATCCCATTGCCATTGCCATTGCCATCCCCATCCCCATCCCCATCCCCATCCCATCCCCATCCCATCCCCATTCCCATCCCATCCCATCCCCATCCCCATCCCATCCCATCGCCATGCCCATCGCCATCGCCATCCCATCCCATCCCATCCCATCCCATCCCATCCCCATCCCATCCCCATCGCCATCCCCATCCCATCCCATCCCCATCCCATCCCATTGCCATCCCCATCCCCATCCCATCCCATCCCCATCCCATTGCCATTGCCATTGCCATCCCCATTCCCATCCCCATCCCAGTCCTCGTCCTCGTCCCCGTGCCTGTCCCCATCCCCATCCCATCCCCATCCCCATCCCATCCCCATCCCCATGGTAGGAGCCGTAGGGGTTGGTTTTCCCAGCTCCGCTCCCCTATTCTCATTATCGCCCGGCCTCGTCCTCTTTCCCAGGCTAATTGATCCACTGTTTTGTTTTCTTATCAAATTGCTCTCAGCCTCTGATGCTCCTTTAATCAATTCTCAGCCCTATCTGTACCGAGGACCGCTGGGAGACCTTTCTTTGCAGCCACCACTGTATCTAATCGCTCGGGGACTTTACCTAATTGGTGTAAAACCTGATTTCTTTCTCTAATCGCTCCGAGGCCCTGATTCACTTATCTAATCGCTCCAAAGCCCAGGCCTTGCACACCTCTCTCTGGAGCTCCGGCATATCCTCCTCCATAGGGTTTTCCCCCGCCCCCCCGCAGGTGGCTCGGCTCTCTTGACTCCCTAATCCCTCCCCTGCTTGAGCTCTTTAATTTTAATCCAGCCAAGATTTGGCACCCTTGCTCGGCTGCTCCCCTAGCCCAGTGCCAGGAGGAGTAAACCCACCACAGAGTGATTTTTTTTTTTTTCTCCATCTTTCCCCCCCCCCGGTTGGGTTTTTGCCTGCTCCTCCCCTCCGACAGTCCCCTGGGAAGGGCGACGCAGATCCCCGGCACCTGGTCCCCTCGGGGTGCGATGGCCACCCCGGTGATGAAGACGCAGGCGTGTCTTGCAGCACCCCCACCCCCCCCCCGAAAGGGTCACCCCCACCGCCGGAGGAATCTCCCCTCTCTGCCGGGACAGGGTACGCCGGCTCAACCAGTTCCCACTCTGCTGCACCCACTGGGCTGGGCACGGGGAGGGGACAGCCATGCGACGGCGGTGAACAGCACCCCAGAATTTGCCTCCTCGCAGACAAAGGGAGTTTGCAACACCGGTCCCGTGGCGTTCAGCTGCACCGGCCCTCGTACCCGCGGGGACCCGCTGTCGCCTTCGCGGGCTGGAGCGCAGCTCGCCCAAGCTCGCTCTTTCCTCCTGGTGAGTCACGTCCGCTGATTCAAGCAAAAGAAGTTGACAGGGGGGGAAAACATTCACGAGCGCCAGCCTGGAAGGATCCCAAGGCTGAGGACAGGGTGGCAGGAACAGAGCAGAGGGGAGATTTATTTTTTTTTCTCCCGAGTTTCACAGAAGGAGAGCGACTCGTGTCCCCGGGGTGACTCGCAGTGGCCCCGGGGCCGCTCGCCGAGGCTCAGAGCACACAGAGCCCGGCGGGTCGAACGGAGGGGCTGGGGGTGCCCAAATCCTGCCTCCCTGCTCCAGCAAGCCCTTGTGCTCTCCCCTCAGAGACGGGGCAGCCCCCGGACCTCCCCTGACCTCGGGCCTGTTGCTCCGGTCCCCTCCGGCCAGCGGTTTCAGCCCCAGGGCTCATTCTTTCCCCTGGAGCATCCGCGCTGAGCAAAAGCTTCCCCTTCCCGTGGCCGGCGGGGCCACGGCCCCCAGCCCACGCCGGCTCAGCAGCACAAGGTCGCTCCAGCCTCGCCCTCGGCGGGAGCCACGGAGGTGACTCACGGCTCCCGTTTCTGCTCAGCCCCACGCAGAGAGGTTTTTGGGGCGGAAAGTGCTGCCCTCCCCCCCCATCCTGGGAGTCAGACGTGGCTTCAAGTCCCAGCTCTGGGCTTCAGTTTTCCTTGTTCCCGAGACCTGGGCTTAGGCTGAAGCTTCGGCTTAGGCTGAAGATGCTGTGATGGAAACCACACACCAAGGAGGGGATGGGGCTCCACAGGGCTGGAAATGGGAATTGGGTCTCACCTGGTAGCTACAGCAAGGGTGCAAGAGAGCCGGGGCCTGATCCTTGCTCTCTCCATTTGGGAAAGGGAACAGGGCAGTGAATCTCTGCGCTTCGGGATTTTTCGGACCCTCGTCAGAGCAAAGTGGTGCTTCCCTCCCCTGAGCCCCAGGGTTTTTATTCTCCCACCCCAAGATGGCTCCAGGTGCCACCGAAGTCCCCCTGCTCCTAGGGCGGGAGGATGCAGCGGGAGGCAGACAGATACCCAGCCCCTTCCCGGGTCCCTGCCCTCCGCGCGGGGCCGGGAGCATGTTCCCAGAACCGAGCAGTGGGAATTTGGTGTGTTTATTTGCAATCCAGCCCTGACCCTGGGACTGGGAGGAGAATGAGTCAGCTTCCAGTTCAGGGCAGGATTCCTCATCAGGCCTCTCCTTTCAGTTAAAATAAGCGCCGTTTGGAGATGCAGCAATTAAATAATTTAATTAAACCGGCACTTCTAACCGGCGACAGGCTGCAACCTTTCCGTGCCGACACTTCTTGTGCAAAGCAGGATGGAAAGCCACAGAGCCCCCAAACTCTTGGCTTGCAGGAATAACTTGCAAAGCACTGGGCTCTGCAGGCTCGGGGAGGACCATGCCCAGGTGCCCGAGGAGCTCAGTTCTCCTCCCGCAGCCCCCAAAGAGTTAACACGCATCTCTGGTGCTGCTTTGGCTGCACAGAGCGGTTCCTGGCCCCCAGGGGCAAAGTCTTCACCCACCCCCTGATTGCTTTGCCCTGGGGATGCTGCAGGGCACACACGGCTCCTGCTCTGACGGATGTCAGCGCTGGAACGGCTCCGGGGGCTGCGGGAGGGAGCGAGGGACTCCGGGAGCATCACCGTCCTCCCCGAGCCCGCTCTTGGCCCCTGTCCCCTCCTCTGCCCTGGTCACCCCAGCCCCAACCTGCCCATCGGGCGCCCGGCTCCATCCCTCGCTGCCCGCGCAGGCAGCGGCCACCTCCACCCCGCGCTGCCCAGCCTGCAGAGCAAGAGACGAAGCTGGAGGAGACGGAAAGCAGCTTATCCCTGCCTGCATTAGGCCACGGTTTGGTGCACCGACGTAAGAAGAATGACTCCTGTCCTGGACAGATACGGGCGCACCCACGTGCGGCATTACCTGACGCCATCGCAGCCCCTCCTGGGAGCTGTGCACCCTGCAGCAGCCGCCCCTTGACGCTGCTGCTTTGCTCTCTTTCTTCTGGACAAGAAGGAAAGGGGATGAGCCCAGACGCTCCCCAGGCTCCCGGGGAACAGCGGGGCTAGCTGCTTTCCCCGTGGGCACGGATAACCCGTCGGGCCCTTAAGCCGCTCTTTCTTCGCTCGTCTCAGCGCCGGATCCCTCTTGGAGGATGCGGTGGCCCAAGGGTGCAAAGCAAGCACCCGTCCCAGGCTCACCCAGGAGGGCAGCAGCTGAGCTGGGTGCAAACGTGACCCCATCAATCCCTCCGGCCCCAAAGGTCCCCGTCCCCACCGGGGGCTGCTACCAGGCCGGCAGCTTCGCCCAACCGAGCCGAGCCCCGGCTCCTCGCCACGGAGCGCGGGTACCCGCGATGCTACAGCCTGGCATGTCTTCCCGGGGTTGCCAAAGCAACCGCAGAAACACAACAAACAGCAACAACACGCAGCAGACAGTCGGCAAACATTCCCCTCTTATTTTCTCCCCAGTTCGGTTTGTGCTTTTTCCCCTCTCCCACGAGGAAGCTGCTACCATCGGAAGGGAACAACAATATTATTCTTAAGCACACGAAGCCTGCGCCATCCCAGCAGGAGCCGCGTTGCAAAGCTCCCGGCGCTGCCGGGAAGGCGGCTGCTTCTGGGGAGGAGCCCGGCAAACCCGTGCTGCACCCCGAGTCCCACATGGGTAAGGCTGAAGCCGCTCACCTACCTCCTCGGTGCTGCAGGCGAGGTCTTCGGGTGCTGAGTAATCGGGGCTGTGCCGAAGCCAGGCTGGCCAAGTAAGGTGAATCCTTCCTCCTGGGCAGCCGCGGTGCTTTCCCGGGCTGTTGGGATGTCCTGACCTCAGGGCTGGGATGCGCCAGGTACGGTCCAGCCCTGCTGACTTTTACATCAGCCTCTATCCAACAGTGTGGTTTGGGGTGGGTGGGTGGGGGGGGTGTGTGTGTCTGGGACTCAGCACCCTTTAGCACAGGGCAGGGAGCACGTGAACATCGTCAAGGCTGAAGGGCAGAGAATGCGGATACGGCCGGGCGCATCCGTGGAGGGGTCCTGGGTGCACGGACACCCCCCGGGGCGCGCCGAGGCAGCGCAGCAGCCCGAACCCCGCAGCTGCGTTAGCGAGGGGGATTAACGGGTGCAGCGTGGGGCGCGGGCTTTCAAAACAGGATTAGCATCGCTGCAGCACGTGACGCCGGGGGAGAGCAGCTCTCCGGGAGCGCTGCCTTGGAGCCAGCTTGCCCAGCACCGCGCACACCAGCACCGCTCCGCCGGGCTGGGCAGCCCCTGAGTTGGTGGGATCAGGACTCTCGGGAGCAGCTTTCTGAGCCCAATTCAACAACTTCTCATCCTTTTTGGGTTTGTGGGTTCCTGCAAGCGTACTGGGGTAGATAGAGGATGCTCTCGGGACAGCAAGCTCCCAGCCACGACCCTTCCTGCCCTCCTCCATCCTATCTCACCTCTCCCTCCCAAAATATGGGAAATCCCAGACCCAGCAGCCCCCTTCCCACCCAGGAGCAGGGCAGCAGCCCCAGGGTGGGTCTGGTGGCACCTATCCACACTGATTGCACTTGGCAGCTGCCTCCAAGCTCCTTAACTCCTGCGAATGCCGAGCGCCACGGGCTGCAGGGGTTATGTATCCCATACCCCACGCCATTTTTCTCTCCCTCTCGCACACACACATATGCGTATACTTATACACATACTTCTCTTAACCCCGTCTCCCACCCTTTTTTCCCCTCGTCTATTTTAAAGCCCACCAATCTGGCAGCTCGTTTATGCTCCTGGAGGCAATTATGGCAATAACTAACGAAGGGAACGGGGCTGGAGGAAGCAGGGCTAGCTAAGGGGCTGCATGGCAACTAGGGGATGCGGCATCTTCCCCAGCACCCTCCGGCGCAGCGTGGCACAGCCGCCGGCTCCCTCTGCAGAGCTGGGGACCCTCGATCACAGCCGGGTGCAAGAGCGCAGACCTAGGAGGTCAGCAGGGGACTGAGCGCAAGCACGATGCGTGCGGCCACGCGGGGAGCGCGCGTGGCCCCAGGCGCTGGATGCTGCATGGGTGCAAGGTGCTGCACGGGACCCGCTGGAGCTGGGCTGGGTGAAATATGAACCTCAGCGAGCACCCAAATCTCTCCTTTTCTCCCCGTTCCCAAATAACACCTTTCCAGACGGTTTTAGCAACAGGTTGGGGCAGGACCTGACTTTCCTCCCTGTCCCCTTTCAAGCTGACTGTCCCAGCCTGGGCAAGCACCACGCAGCCCCCAGCGAGCCCAGCGCCCTTGGAAAAAGAGGAGAGGCCAAGCGCCACGCGTGCGAGGACAAGCCACCTTCACCTGCGTGCCTCAGTCTCCCTTTGTCCCAGATTTAGACTGCACGCCCTGGGATCCGCGCGACCGATCCATCCCTCCGGCCGGGACTACCCCACGTGCGTTTGCAGCGAGGTCACGTCCAGGACCCAGGATGCTGCTGCTGCTGCTGGTACCCGCGATGCTATAGGGTGCCCGGAGCACCCACAGTGCGCGGCACCGCACAGCACCCATGGCCGGTGCCTGGGCTCCCACCGGCCACGGCGCTTTCCCCCAGCTTGCAATGACATCTAGTGGAGCTGCCTTGGGAAATCGTTCGGGCTGAGCCAGGCACGCAGGCCTCCTTCAGCATTTCCAGGGCTGAATTTCCCCCGTTCCAACCTCCTCCTCAAAAACACGTGGGCAGGAGGCAAAAAAAGCCAGCACCCAATTTCCGAATCACGGCTGGCCACCACGTGGCTTTCCAGGAGAAAAAAGAAAAAAAAAATTTAAAAAAAATCACCTTTTCCACAGAAACACCAAATCCTGTGCTGCGACTGACGCAAAGCTTATGCTTAACGAAGAGCAGGGGATTATTATCATTATGCAGAGCCTTTTACTTCAGGCTCCCCCCCCCCCTCCATCCCCAAAACATCACAAATAAATGGTTTCAAGGTGTCAAGCGCTGTTCCTGCAAAGCCAACGGCTGCTGAAGGAGGTGGCTGGTGGCAAACAAACCACACCAAGCCGCAGCCAGAGAAGCCGCTGGTTCTTCTTCCTCTGAAGGCAAGGAAGAAGGGGAAAAAAAAATAAAAATAACCAGAATTAAAAAACCCTGTGAGAATGGGGGTAACATGCCCCAGCACACCCCAGGGATCGTGTCACAGCTGATGGCGCAGCACCCAACAGGTTAACCGCAGCCCGGTCCTATTTTAAAACTAGAAGAGAGCTGCAGCTTGATCCCAATTCATTCTTTTAGAGATATAATCATAGTCTTTATGAGATGTAATCATAGTATTTATTTAAGAATTAAGTGTGTCTGAAAGTGGCCTAAATTCCCCATGCAGGAGCTGAGTCGATGCCTCGGTGTCTGACTCAGCGCTGCTTCCAGGCAGCCGGTTCCCGGCTCACGCGGTGACGA
This sequence comes from Balearica regulorum gibbericeps, assembly GCF_011004875.1. Classification (NCBI taxonomy): domain Eukaryota; kingdom Metazoa; phylum Chordata; class Aves; order Gruiformes; family Gruidae; genus Balearica; species Balearica regulorum. The sequence continues at coordinate 2,653,420 of NC_046211.1, forward strand.
TTCCCATCCCCGTAAGCTGAGGGGGCACCTTCCTTCGGGAACGGGGGGCTGTAGGAAATGCCAAAAACCTGAGAGCACCCAGTAAGTGAAAGAAGGGGCAGGTGAGGACAACAGAGCTGGTTTAGGGAGAAATGATCATCCAGAGCAATTCTGTATTTTCTTATACGTATTTATTGAGAGTAAATGAACAAGGGGAGCACGGCTGGGATACAGCACAGACGGTGGAGGGGTAAGCACAGTTTGCAGCTTTTATATGACAGAAGGAAAAAAAAAAATACATAAAAAAACTCACAAACAAACATCACTTTCCAAAGACAAGACAGATGCCCTAGATTCCAATACATCAGGGTACCGTTGAGCCACCTCAAGGTGCTAAGGCAGTGACTGAAGCAGCGATGGGGACCCCTATTCAGGTGTCGTCCCCCCCCAAAAAAAAAAAATGTCCTTTGGGGAGCAGGTCTGAGACGTGCTGCTCCTGTGCCTGAAGGAGACAGGGCTGGCAGGAGGCTTGGGACTGGTACCAGCTCCTTCCCCTCACTGGGGGTTGGGGAAGGAGGTGACACGGAGGAGAAAGTGCTTTAAAAAAGCAGCCATGGCCAAACTCGGTCGTTATGCCGCACTTTAAAACTAATTAAAGCACTAGAGCAAATGAACAGGGGACGGGGGCTTGGGGCTGCTCCACGCCAGCTGCCAGGCATCAGTGTGGGCCAGTGGAGAGAAGTCGTCCCTGCTCTGGTCCCCCGAAGCATCCCAGGGACAGCGGTGGCTCTGAGCCACCCTCCTCTGTTTCTGCCTCTAGGCTGGCTGGAGGGCAGGTAGTGAAATTCATTTTTAAAAAACCCAAAACTCTCCTATTGCACCCTGATTTACTAGAGAACAGCCCACGGGTGTCTTCACAAGCAGTTATTGCCTCTCAAGTCTCCCTCCCCCCGTACAGAGTCTAGTTCTGACATTTCTCCATCTTTAGCGGGAGGAAGAAAAATATATATATATTAAAAAAAAAAACCCTTTATTTTATCACTAAAACCACGGGTAGTGTCCAGAAATCCATAGTACCCTTGAGCAGCCAGCTGGTAGCAACACCAGAACTAAACAGCCAAAACACCCACAAAAGCTAGATTTTTGTTTTTTAAAAGCTACGCGCGCTGCAAAAGCTGCGGCAGCCGCATCCTTCCTGCGGAGAGGGTTGGGTACCGGCTCACGCCTGCGCGAGCCGCAGTGGTGGTGGTGGGGGGGGGCTCCCAACCAGCACCGATTTCAGGTTCTCCAGGGCTGGGGCTGAGCTCCGAGCCCTCCCGCTGGGCACCGTGGGCTGCGGATGCTCAAGCACGCTGCATCCAGGCAGGGAAGCGTCATCTCAAGCAGCGGTTTTCCCCCGCCGCGGGGACGTGCTGCCCCAGGACCACCGACCCCGAGGTTCCTCTTTGGCAGATTCGCATCGCGTGCACACACCCCCCCCCCCCCCCCCGCCCCGTAACCCTGCCCACCCACCCCTGTTACTTCTTGAAGAACTTCTTGTTGAGGAGGAAAATGAGCAGGTTGACGTTGACCTTGGCCTTATCGAACATCTTCATGACGGCTACGCCCTCGTATTGCAGCTGCAGCAGGTCCTGGGGGAAGATGTGACCGTCACCCGCCGCCAGCCCCGTGCTGTCCCACCCCCAGCACCCCCCAGGGGAGAGGGGAGCCAGCGGGGAGATGCACAGCGAGGGTGGCCCCAGCTCGGGACAGGGAGCCCCGTGGGCTTTAAGTCCCCCCAAAACCAGCCAGGTGTGGGGAGACCACCCACCCCCTGTACCCCCAGGCTGCCCTGGCCTCGCTGGGGCACCAGCAGCCCCAGGACGGGCTCCCCACCTGGTAGTGCAGCTGGAACCGCTCCATGTCGATCCCCATGAATTTGGCTTTGACTTGGAACCTGCCCGATTCCTCGCAGGGGATGATGTCAAAAATCACGTTCCTGAACCTGAAAGGAAGGAGCCGCTTGCTACCAAAAGGGGTTTCACGGCTTTAACGCAACCAAGGAGCGGGTCACCCACCCAGCGCAACCCCCTCGGCACACACAAAGCCAGAGCTACAGCCCCAAAGCCCCCTCCGAACCCCAACCCTCCCCTCCGCTCTCCTGGCGATACCCAAAACGACTCACCCCATCCTTGGGGGGTGGGGGGGATGTCGGCGGGCCCACGCGCACCCTCCTCCCGGGTTATTTTCCTCTACCTGCCCAAGCTTTGACCTGCAACAGCTCATCCCAGGGACCAGGGGCTACGTACTGGCTGGGCGGCAAGTCCTCGATCTCCAGCAGCACCCCCTTCTCCAACAGCCGCGCCGCCGTGTAGCGCAGCGACTGCAGCTTCTTGTTCTTCCCGCTCACCCTTGAAGAGAAGAGACCACACATGACCCCTCAAGACCCTCCCCAACATCTCCAGCGCTCACCACATCCAGACAGCAATGAAAAAAAATTTTTTTTTTTTTTTTTAAAAAAAAAGCTTACGGGGTTTTTGTAAGGAAACGTACTTGTTGCTGGCTGCCAGGTTGTCGAGGCAGGTCTTGATGTACTGGTTGTAATAATCAATTTGCTCCTCGTAAAACAAGGTCTTGGCGTTGAGGCCCTGCAGGGTCTGTCTCAGCTTCAGGAGCTCCCCTTTGCGGTGCTGTCGGTAACGCCTCTGGTTGCAGATGTCCTGCAGGACACAAAACCATACGAGAAAGCCGATATAACTCGTTCTGAGCTTTAACGAAGCACCAGAGAGGTATCTCAGATGGGTTTAGAGAGGTGACCTGCTGACTCAGGTCTCCCCAAGACTCCAGCACACCTTGGCCAGCTCGTCGATGAGCTCCTGGTACTGACGGGCAGAGTCCACGAGCCCCAGGCTCTCCAAGCGCCGCAGGTTGCGGATGATCTTGCGCTTCTTCTCCTCCATGGACAGCTGGCTGTTCGCAGCCAGGGAGCGGTTGCGTTTCAGCTTGGCAGGGGTCTGGGCGTCCTGCAGCGCTCGCCGGCGCATGAGGTGGTCGTGGGAGGCTTCCTGGGGACGAGAAGGGGATGAGCCTGGTGCACGGCTGGCACGGGACACGAGGAGATGGAACACCCACACACACGCTTTGATATGAATCTCTCCTGGCCCAAAACACATGCTTTCTCTGAAAAACAGAGCCCAGCCGTTTCTGGAGCATAAGAACAGTGGCCAAGCCTTTGAGAGGAGCAGGGCAGCTTTTTGCTGAGGCCTTGTTTGCTGTTTCCCCAAGAAGTTTTTTAGCCCATCCCCAGCAGCAGCCTCACTCATCCCACCTCGTGCTCAGAGGCTGGTGTCCACAGGATCTCCGGGAGGGAATCTCCTGGCTGGGACTGGATCACGTCCACCAGCATCTGCTTGGTGCTAGAGACCAGAGGGACACATCAGGTGTCTGCTCAAAAACCATCACCCTCCTCCTCCACCAGAGCAGCATGCCATTTAGTTGTCTCCCAGGGGTTTCTTGCCCCCCTTAACCATCCCAACCCCAGCCAAGCTCCCCTGAAGCCCGCAGAGCCCATCCTCACCTCAGCAACAAGCTCCTCGTGTCGCTCTCCTCGCTGCTGGCCACCGGCACCAGCTTGCCGGTGAGGGTGAGGGAGATCTCCATTTTGCTGAGCTGGGAGAGCACCTGCTCGGCACTGCCGTCCGCCGGGCCGGCAACGTTCTCCCCTGTGAGGGCAGAGAGAGCCCAAGTAGCCACGTGGGGCTCAGAAGGGCTGGCTTCCCCATGCCCAGAGCAATCCAGCTAGAGCTTCATGCAAGAAAAGCATCCCCATCTCCACCCTCTTCCAGCTGGGATGGGTGGTGGGCCCCAGAATTCTACCTACCAACGAGGGATTGGACCGTAGGAAGCTCGTCAAGATCTTCCAGAAGCTCGTGCAGGGGATCGCCGTGATGTGGCGCGATGGAGTCCTGGTGCTCGAGCAGGAGCTGGATGGTGCAAGGAAGGACAGTCAGCCGTAAAGGGGCAAACGGGGACCGAAGGCCAGTTGGGAACGACGCAATGATCTTTGCACCCAAGAGGGGACTGCAAAGTTACGAGGTTCAGGGAAGGACAAGCAGTGGAGAACCTGCAGAATCTGGATTATTTGCTTTCTTAACAAGGGAAAGAAAAGGCCAGGAGGAGCTGTGCTGGTGGTAGGATACAGAGGAGCACGATGAAATGCAGCAGAAAGACCAGGAGGTGGGAGCAGAAGAAGTGGAGCCTGCTTGTTTGCAGATGAGCTTTATGCCCTTACCTTGTGCGTGTTGATGAGCTCCCCCACTGTGATGTAGATGACTGGTTTGGCCACCGCCACCATCTCCGAGTACTCGTCCATGTTAAACCTCTCTTCTGGCTCAGGGACACAGCAGGCAGCAGAGATGAACCTCCTGTGGAGAGGCACCTCTTCGGTCAGCCCCAAAAACCCTGCCACCGGCCCACAGCCACCCTCCCACCCTGATGCCATCCTGGTGCCCACCTGAACTTGTTGTGGGTGTCCTCCAGGTACTGGTTCACCCCGCAGAGATGTGCGTTCTCCCCGTCAAAGGCCTTGTGGGCAGCCGCATGCTGCAGCACTTTGGCGACGGAGCCCAGGCTGCGGCGGTGGTCAGGATGCAGGGTCACCCCGGCCGAGATGTCCACGATGTCGAAGCCGTCGGGGGCCACCACTGCCGGGTTCATGAAGCGGTAGTAGAGCAGGTGCCCCACAATCTAGGGCGCAAGACAGGCTGGGTGTTGGGGAGCACATGGGCTGGTAGCTCAGCAGGGAAGGCTGTTTCGTCCTTGCACTGCCCGGTGGGACCCTCCCAGAGGGGACAGCAGCACAGAGAGGAGCCCACTGTTGGCATTTCCTTAATAGCTCAAGGGAAAAACACCTTCAAGTCAACGCTGAACTCAAGAGGACTTGACCTTCTGTGACGGTATACTGGCCCTTCACGTGCACACGTGGTTGAACCCCACCAAGCAGCACAGACCCCCCCCCCCCAGTCCCGGGATACCTTGTCGATCTCCTCTGCTGAGGCCTTGGGGAATTTCTCAGCCAAGGACATCCTCAGGATTTTGGCAACGTAGCGCATCCCATAGCTGAGGAGAGGGCGGGGAGAGGTCCATCAGCATGTGGGGCAGCACCATGCTCAGCCACCTTGCCCCATCCCTACTACCCATCACCCAAGACACGGCAAGCCCCCAGCCTTGGGGCGATGGAGGAGCCCATCAGCGAGGCTAGCAGCTGCAGCACCCCTCAGCTCCCTTCCCTGACCCTGCTGCTGGCCCAGACATCCCTGGAGGAAGCCTTCATCCTCCAAGATTACCACAAAGCTCACAGCTTTTTCCTTGGAGACACCTCAACACCCACAGTAAAGTGCTCACAAACGGAGTGGCAAAGGCCGGCCTGCCAGGGCATTGCTGGTGGAGAAGCAGCAGCACCTGCTGATATTTGGATTTCCCCTCGTTGACAGCGCAGTAACTCAGTCCTGCAGCAGCTAAGGGACTGGGAAGGCCCCCATCACCCAACCTCCCTGTCTAAGGCCTTGCTGAAGCTACCTTCAGGCCAACAGCGCTGCAGGGAAGTGCACACAAACCATCAAGATACGTACGGGATCTTGTCTACAGAAGAGGTGATGGCAGAGACGAACTTGTCCGTCATCGTGAGGAGGTTGCGGATAGAAATATCCAGCCGCCTCTGGACCTCAGGGTGGCTGAGAGCCTGCTCAGGACTGACCTCGTACGGGAGTTTGCTGTGGATGGAAGACAAGGTCACCATCACCACCCCAGCTTCCATCACCCTGTGGTTGGGCTAAGCCTCCTTGCCCAGGGCCTGACCTTTTCTGCCCACTCTGCGACTCGGTCTGGTTGATCCACGCCTTGTAGATATCCACAGGGTTGGTGCGGATGCTGAGGGTCTTGTCCTGCAGGACCTCCTGTACCGGGCCACCCAGGATCTGCCGCAGGGCGTTCTGCCCACGTGCGTTGCGGTAGAAGCTGACCACCAGCCGGATCACCGTGGCGTTCCCCGTCAGGATGTCATGGACATGGTCCACCTTGGACCTGGAGAGAGAGACAGGATGGATGGGATGAAGGGGATGGACCAGTGTGTGTGTTCTCCAAACAGGAGAACAGGAGGCAGCAGTCAGGGGAGATAACCATGTCCAAGCTGATGCCTCTGGTCCAGCCTTTTCCCAGACCTGTCCCCAAACCAGGACATCCACGGCCACTCACCTGATCTCCTCCTGCAGCGCCGCTTTGAAGAGCTGGAGCAGCAGGTAAGCCTCCCGTGGGTTGGATGCATAGTTGTAAAGCGTAAAGATCACCGACTCCATGAACTTAGTAGACTTGTTCTGGGGCATCTGGAAGATCAGCCTGGCCAAGTACACAGGCTGTGTCTACAGGGACAAGGAACATCAAGCTAACCTCAAGTGTCCTGGAGTGGCAGGGGGCCAGGGCCCCTCCACTGCTCCCCCAGCTGGGGGGGGACACAGCAGAGCCCCACCAGCCCCACCTGCAGCAGGTAGAAGAGATGCTGGTAGGCCTCCAGCTTCTGCCGCTTCTCCTTGCTGAGCGACTTGAGCCCCTTCTGCTTGTCTACAGACATCATCTCTGAGAGCTGCTCCTTGTTCTTCTTGGTCAGCTTCTTGCAGTGGGAGACGACCTCCTGGAGCCACCCAAGCAAGGAGAGAGAAGCGTTGGTGACTGCCGGCAAGCTCCGGCGTTCAGCCCAGCTTCCGGGAAAAGGGAGCGAGTGGCACCTCAACGCTCCCCAACCCCTTCAACCACTTTAAAAGCAAAGCAGAGAGAAGTTCAAGCTGTGATGCCAAGGAGGGGAGGACCAGCTCTGTGATGGCTGAACAGGCTTGGGCACTGTGGTGGCCGAGATCCCCCCACCACTGCGCTGCTCCCCACCTGCAGCGTGATCCTGTTCTTGACCAGCAGCCCGATCTTGATGTCCATGAGGTCCAGGTCACTCTCCAGCTGCCGGTTGGCGCGGATCCTCTTCACCACCTCCTCCCGCAGACGCAGCACCTCCGACTCCTCCCAGAAGTCGTGCTGGCTCTGCTCCAGCAAGTGGATGAAGCGCCGGACAACGCTCAGCGGCGGGCTCCTGGCGTGAACTGCAGCAAGGCACGGCATCTCCATGAACACTCGTGGGGACGACTGAGCGGCCGCCCCCACCGTGGACCCTCAGACCTCCAGCATCTCGCCAAGACACCCCGTCCTCCTCCCCAAAAAAGCATCTTCTCGCAACACCGGGACACAGGATAAGATGGCGTCGTGCTGTGCAACACCTCCCCGGGAAGCCTTTGGGAGCAGCGGGGCAGCAAGAGCCCCTGGAAGAAGCCTTCATCCTCCAAGATGACCACAAAGCTCAGCTTTTTCCTCTCAGGCACCTCAAGGAAAAAGCTCTAGCAGATGCCAAGGGACCACCAAGCCTCTGCCCCGCTCGTGCTCGCCACGGGGACGCTGGCGGCCAGCCTGCCGCTGCCTCCCCACTGCGCAGGGCCGACGAGGGAGGAGGCAGAGTCCCCTTCCCAATTAATTACAACCACTTCAGAGCAGAGACGAGCAGGCACTTACCCAGCATCCTGTAATCCCCGCGGGCCTTGTTAGCTCGCACAAAAGCCTGGATTTTAATTACAGCTTTAATCTGCCAAGACAAACAAGGGGACGGGGGATGTTTCCCCGCAGCATCCCTGAAACACGTGGGGAGCGGAGGAGAACTGGCCGGGTACCTGCCTGCTCCCGCTGCTGGGATCTGCCAGCGCCCGGGACGAGGGTCTCCACAGCCCAGGAGGGATTTCAGGATTTCACCCTCCTGAGGGGTCATTTCCCCTCCGCTCGCTGGGTTTCATCACGTGCTGCAGCAACCTCAGGGAGCAGCTTTGCTTCCCGCGGCCCACACACCCCTTTTCCCCCAAAATTTCCTTCCCCTCTAACGGGCATCTCAAAGCCCTCGTTGGTTTTTGATGGGACCGGAGTGTTTTTCTCCTCACGCTTTACAAACCCAGACAGTTTGGCTTCCGGACCCACCAGGCACCTTTTCCTCCCCGTCTATCCCCACGCAAGGATGCGCCGATTTCTCCCTCCAGCTGCACCGCAACCGCTCGGGGTGGGGCGGGCAGAGATCCGACCGTGCGCTCAGGATCGTCCCCCTCCATCCCCACAGACGGTGACACGCTCCAAGAAGCCGTTTTACTCCCCGTCCCGTCGCTCACGTTCTGCCTGAAGTAGCGCAGCCTCTCCTGGTACCTTCTCCGAGCCTGCCACATCCTTGCGCCTGCCTGGATCTGGGAGAGATGCTCAAGCAGTTAGACGCTGGAAGGACTCACTTGGCCAAAGCAACCGGGTGGAAAAGGGGAAAACCCACGGGGATTTTTGCAAGATGTTCTCCCCCTTACACCGAGCTCCCCCCATCCCCTCACACACCGCCCAGTTGAGCCCCAGTTCAGCTGCCTCTTTACTGGGCAGGGGGGAAAAGCCACGCGTGAGCAGGTGGCGATGCCCGATGCGGGAGCAAAGGGCGAAGGAAGAGTCTTCCAAACCTTTATCGCAGCATCTGCGTTGGCTCGCAGGTAGCGCAGCCTCTCCAGGTAAGCTCTGCGCTGCTTGTACCCTCTCCAACAAGCCTGGCAACGAGAAAAGACAACCAGCTACCGAGATGTGCGCGAGGTCGTTACGACGTCCGGTCGGTTTTTCAGAAAACCCGCGAGAAGTGAGAATAACGCACGGCACGGGACAAAAGAGAGAAAACCAACACCCAAAGCAGCTGCTGTGAGAAAAAACAAGCCCCGTGCCATCCTCTGCAGTACCGTGGGTGAGTCCTGGCTATTAAACGTGCAGAGCAGCCGGGACCGGTGCTCCCCGGACCCGCCGGAGGATGCTGCAAAGCAGCCGCCCAGGGTTTGCATCCCCCCCCCGCCCCCACGCAGAGGGGAGACGGATTCTGGCTGCGTCACCTGGATCCTGACGGCAGCCGGCTGCTGCTCCCTCAGGAGGTGCCGTCGTGCCGCAAACTCCCGGCGGACAAGGAAGCCCCGCAGCCGAGCCTGCAGCCTCACCACGAAGGCTACGTTGGACGCCCACAGGCGCTCCCGGTCGTACGCCGCGGTCACTCGGGTGACGACCGACTGCGGGGATACGATGCGCCGGCTCAGCCCCGGCGATGGCACCGGCGCCCACCCAGCCCCATCCTTCCCCGTACCTGGATCTCCTCCCGGCTCAGGTGCGTGGTGTTGAAGCCACCGTCGCGCGGGCGCTGCCAGCTGCCCTCAAAGGTCTGCAGGTTCAGGTAGTACTCAGCACCGTCCGTCAGCCTGTGCCGGATCCAGCACGGCTTCGCGCTCCCTGCATGCCGAGATGGAGAGATTCTGCTTGGGGCGGGGTGCTGCTCCCCCCAAATGGCTCGGGCAGGATGCACCCCAGGATCCGGGGGGGGGGGGGGGGGGAAATGTTTTTGCAGCCCCCAGGCTTTTACCTGCTTGTCTCTTGGTAGCCATCAGAGCCGCGAGCTGCTCCTGGTACGCCGCGGCGCAGGCACTCACCACGCCGCGCAGGGCCACGTCGGGGTTGTGCAGCACCCGCAGGGTCTGCGCCGCCTTCCCTTCCTTGATGGCCTGGTTGATGGCGGCGGTGCCCAGAGCCACTGCGGGAGCAGAGGGGACTCGCATGAGCCCCTTCTCACCTGCCCCCCTCCCCTCCAGCAGCCCCCTGGCCAGCACCCAGCACCCACACCGGGGAGAGCACTCACTCCTCCTGGCTGCCACCGTGTCCTGGTTGGCCCTGCAGACCCCTTCCCGGATCTCTTCCCACCAAAGCACGGCTCCGTCGTCCTCTGTGGCCTGGAGGGGGGGGGACGGGACAGGGGGAGATGGGGGGGGGACGTGGAGTCTAGCAAGCCAGGCAGCCCCCCAAGAGCTTCAGCCACGTTGGTCTTGCGCTACATCCCCCCCTCGAACACGTTCTGCTTCGCAGGGTGCCGCGCTGCCGGGGGGATGCCGTGCTGCCCACAGGGGTACCGCGTGGCAGGGGGGGATGCCGCCAAACCTGCGCTTTCAGCCTTCGTGCCCGGGCCAGGACGTCGTGGTAGCGCCGAGCGGTCGGGAGGGTGACGTCGGGCAGGGCGGCCGCCGGCAGCAGCAACGCCGCCAGCGTCTTCTCAGGGTCCACCTGCACCAGCGCCTCGTTGATCAGCCGGACAGCGAGAACTCCTGCCCAGGAGGGAAGGGACACGCAGTCCAGCTCCCCCAGTGCTCCGGGCACCCAACAGAGTCACAGCCCAGGGGAGCACGAGGTTCTCTGGTGTCTCATTAGGGCTGGGCTCCCAGTGCAACCTCCGTCCCGGCGTTCGCAGAACCCCCTGCTCGACCAAACCCCACGCAGGCAGGACTCACGGTCGTTCTCATCTTGCACTGAGGAGTTGGTGTCATTCACGCTGTCCTGGATGTCGTTCCAGCTCAGGAACTCGGCTCCCGTCTCCCTAAATCGGCCTTTCAGCTGCAGTAAGTCCTCAAAATACCTGCAGGAGAGACAAAATGCACCGAGCCGTTGCCCCGTGAGCGGGAAGGGCACCTGCCAGAGCCAGCTGCCTTGCTTTTCAAAGGGGAGAAGGTGAGGCAGAGGGCAGGGAGGCTGGTGAAACAAGCCCGCGCAAAGCCCAGGTCCCCCGACCATCCCCTCCCAGGGGATTGCTCCACACCACCGCCCCCCAAACACAGAGACCGTCTCCTCACCGCAGCGCATTCGCATCCTCGACACCCGAGAGGCCCAGGGCAGGGCTGACCAGGCTGCTCCAGAGCCCGTCGGGGTCCCCGGCGTCCAAGGCTCGGTTAACCAGCGCCACGGCCGAAAGCATCTCCACAGCCACAAACAGCTCCTCCTGCACCAGCTCACCCTGCACAGGGCAGGCAGAGACACTGACCCCCCCCCATAACCCAATCCTCCGGCCCCAGGAGCCCCCCTCCCAGGCACAGGGGAAGCACCCCTCATCCTAGCAGACCCCCTCACCACCACTGGGACCCAGAGCCCGTCCCCGGAGGAGCTCTCACCCGTGGGTGCTGGCGCTGCAGCAGGGCCAGCTGGTGCTGGTACAGGGGGGCGGCGAGCGGGTACACGTCGGGCAGCTGAGCTGCAGGGTCCATCAGCGCTTCCAAGGTTTCGGCCGGCATCCCTCGACGGATGGCTGCGTTGATCCGGCCGACGGCCCGCAGCACTGTGGGAGACACCGGGGTAAGCTGGCACGGGATGCAGGAGGTGGCTGTGCCCCGTTCTCCCCTGGGACACTTGGCCAGGCAGCCGACAGGGCCACCCGCTCCAGGGGATGCGCCGGGACAGCAAAACCTGCGGCAAGCGCGGCGTTCTCCCCCACCACTCACTGGCTCGCTCCTCCTCGCCCTTCTCGTTTGCCGCGAGGATCCCAGCCTCCACCTCCTCCCGCTCCAGCGGGTCCACGTAGCCCAGCTCCTGCCGCAGGCACAAAGAAGGGCTTCGGTCTTCCACCAGCTTCTGCTCGCGCCGACGGAGCGGCCGCGCTCAGACCCCTTGCGGAAAGCTGCCGATTTGCAGAGCCGACCCCCTGCCCGGGGCCGGGGCGGGGGGGGGGACACACCACTGCAGTTCCGGGGTGCCACCCCAGCGCAGGTACCCTGTGCCCGCAGGCTCCTGCCAGCCCCTACCAGCGCCTTCTGCTCCCGATCCATGCCGAGCTGCTCCAAGTAACGGTGGAGATTGTCCCGCTGGAGGCAGCGCAGGGCCAGGACAGGGTCCTGCAGTGCACGGTACAGCGCCGGAGCATCCTGCCTCTCCAGGGCATCGTCCACCTCCTCCAGAGCTCCGTGCACTAGAGGAGAGGCCAGTTCGCACCCCGAGCAGGTAAATCATCCCGCAGCTCCAGGGAGCAACGGGAGCTGCGGTTGAAGCCTGCATACCGGTCATTTTAATTTCTCCTTGGGAACGCACGCCCAGCCCTGCTCCCCACCGTGCCTGAAGCTGGCCTGAGCAAGCAGCTCCCTTCTGCTCTGCCCCCCACCCTGGGGTACCACGGTCCCACCGATAAGCTCTGGAGACCCCCCTTCCCCAGAGAGGGAAGCCACAGCTTTGCTCACCGTTCACTTTGTTGATGTTCCCTTGGATTTCCGCCTGGGTCAGACACCGGTCATAGATGTCCTCTCCCTCGGGGATCACCTGCAGGCACTGGAGAGCGAGTCCCCACCCTGAACCTGCCACCCAAGCGCACCCCGGCGGCACGCCGCGGGGTCCTCTGCGGATGCCTGGGCTCGTTTCCCAACCCCAAATCCTGGGTCAACCAGCCCCCAAAGAGAAATCACTTCCCCACGACTTTCCTCCCATCTTCCGCGCAGTCCAAGGGCTCCTCAGGCTGCGTTTTACCCACCAAGCATGGGGACAGCCCCCAGCTGGAAGCACCCACCAGCACATCGGCAAAAGAGCTGCTCCTCTCCCAGACACCCCCCGCCGCGCGCCGCCCTCCTCACCCTGTTCCTGGCGTTGCCGCCCTTCTCCAGCTTCGCCCGGTGGAGCACCTCCTGGTAGGCATCCGCCAGCTCCTCACGCAGGTCGAGAAGCATGGCGCTGGGGTTGCGGAGGGCCACCATCGTCTGCGCTGCCACCCCCCGATCCACCGCTTCGTTGATGGCCAGCACCGCGGCATGGACTGGAGGCGAAGGAGGTAGGTGAGACGGGACAGAGGGTTGCGACAGACCGTCCGCCACGTCCCACCAAGCCACGCCACGCACGATGGTGGGATCCCCCCCTTCTCAAAGAGCAAGCTGCGGTCTCCAGTGCCCGGGAAGTCTCCGTGTCTCTACCGCAAAACCCCGGGTGGTGCTGGCTGGGACGGGGCGGTGCCAGCCCTTGCGGCCGTGCACGGCTCTGAAGGAGAGCATCTCTCAGAGCGTCTCCCGGTTTGCTGGGCCCAGGTTTGACGTTTGGGGGCTGAGTCGAGATGCTGTTACAGGCTGATGCCCAGCACCGCTCCCACCCATCACCTGCTGCTTCGTCCACCGAGAGCTCGTTGGCCAAAATGCCTCCGATTTTGCTGAAGGCAGGCAGCTGCAGGCCGTACTTCTCCAGCTCCCGCTTCATGTTGTTGATCTCCTCCTCTGGAGCAGAGCACAGAGGCGTCACCGCTCAGCACCAGCGGAGCACCCCCCCATTCCCCTGCCAAACCGGAGGGGTGCAGAAAACCCCCACACTGGGACAAGCATCACCAAGGTAGCTTTGGAAAAGCTCCCCCCAAGGTCTTCATTCCCCACGTCCCTCCCACCACAGGGATCCAAGAGCATTGTTGGCCAACCCTCATCGCCAGCCCCCAGCCCAGGTTCCCCCGTGCGGTGCCGTACCCGTGAAGTCCACTTTCCCGTACAAGTCCTGGATCTGAGGAGCCAGCCCCAGCTTGAAGAGGTACAAGCTGAAAGACGAAGCAGACACACGCCATGACCGTGCCGTCACTTGCTTCTCCCTCCCAACGTTTCTGCGACACCCGAGGCTGCCGCCGTCAAAGCGTTCGTGAGCACGAACACGAACCACGAAAGCAGTTTTGACCAGGCTAAGGACACTCACCTGAGCGCGTGGATGCAGTAGACCACCCGGGGCATGTTCTTCTTGTCATAGATGTCGGTGGTCTCTGGGTGGAAGATCTACCAACAAGACAAGAGATGGCTCCGGTGAAGATGGCACCAAGATGGTCCATAGGGATGGTGGTGTCCAAGGGTGGGGGGACAGAGACCAAGTCCCCCTGCAGCACCAGCGCTCCCCGCAACGAGCCGAGCCGGCGACGTGCAGCCCTGGTGCTGCCACAAGGACAAAGGCCAGGACGTCCCTTGGCCCGGGAAGAGCGAGGGAGGGGGGACGTTACCGAGGGAAGCCCCACGTGATTCATGGCATCGCGCCAGTAGTTGATGTTATCCGTGTGTCGAAAGTGAAGCCCGGCTGCCTGGAAGAGAGGAAGCCCAAGGTGAGGCTGAACCCCATCTTCTCCCATCCCTGGGGTCCCCCTCTCCCCCAGATCCACCCAGCCAGGGCACGAGGTTAAAGACAGAGGCAAAGCCTGTGACCCCCCCAGCGCAGCTCAGAGACCCCGTTTGCAGCCCGGCTCTATTAAATTGTCCCTTAAGGATTGCAGTCAGTACGTCCCTCCTCACTTTGCATTCACCAGCGATGGAAAAGTCCCTGCAAGTTTTGGGGTACGCCCTTCGAAACGCACCCCGCAGCCTTACCTTGTACCGCTTCTGCTCGCGGTCGTAGATCTTCTTCAGAGGGACCACGGCGGGGGCAAAGCAGTGGCCCAGCTTGGCCAGGACGACCCCGTTGCGCAGGCTTTCTTCCAGCTCCGTGGGGGGGGGCAGCTCCTCGCTCAGGCAGGCCTCCATCCAGCTGGCAGGGCAGGGATGGGGCGCGTCGCAGACCCCCACCGCCCCCACCCAGACCCCTTTGGGTAGGAAAAGCAGCACCCGAAGGAGACACCCCTCCCTTAGCCCCATAATTCCTCCCCGCCATGGTGGGGAGAGGCCGGCCGGCCCCCACCCCTTTGCTGTAGGGTTCGGCAGATGGGTGTTTCTCAGTTTGGGTGCAACAGCATGGCTAGTGCTCCCCCCAAAAAACCCAACCCCCAAAAACCACCTTTGAAGGGCCAGAAAGCACCAGGAGCAGACGGGATTTTGCGGCGTTACGCCTTGCAGCCTCCCCCACCCAGACCCCCTGTGCTCTGCCCCCCCCCCCCCCCAAATTTGAGCTCGAGGCAGAGGGGCTCCCCAGGCCCAGCCGCACCGCTTGGCCTCCTCCAAGCGACACAGGTACTGGTAGGCGACGTTCTGCCTCCTGCGCTCATCCATCTCGTCTGCGGTGAGGCGCTCGCCTGGGTGGCAACAGGGGCACGCCGTCAAACCCCGCTGTTCGGGGAGGGGGGCTTTTTTAAGCACCCATACCCCCCCCCCCCCCCCCCCAAAATGAAGATTTGGCAAAGGAAAGGCAGGGTTGCAGCCCAGCAGCCTGCCCGCGCCTCCCAGGGCCCTCGCACGGGTGGCACCACGCCGAGACGTGACGGTGACACCGGCCAGGTCCTTCTGGCGGTTGGAGGAAAGTTTCCCATTGCCCTTTATCCCAAAGTAACGGCCATGGCCAGCACCCAGGGAGGGGCACCCGGGGGGGGGGCACGGCTGCGGTTTGGGGTCCTTTGGCATCGCTGGTGCTAGAGGCACCCATGACGGCTGGGTGGCACCCAGCAGCACCCCCACCAGACACGTTCCTCCAGCTTGTCCCCAAGTACTGGGGGCTCCACCACTGCCCCCCCACACACCGCAGACCTGCCTGCCCCCCGCATGCACCTGAACCCCAACCCTCCTGAACCCCATCTCCCTGGCCCCCCCAGACCTGCCTGACCCCCCACTCACCTGAACCCCAACCCTCCTGCCCCCCATCTCCCTGGCCCCCCCCAGACCTGCCTGACCCCCACATGCACCTGAACCCCAACCCTCCCTGCCCCCCCACTCACCTGAACCCCAGCCCTCCTGCCCCCCCCAGACCTGCCTGACCCCACACTCACCTGAACCCCAACCCTCCTGAACCCCCAGACCTGCCTCACCCCACACTCACCTGGCCCCCAGCCCTCCTGAACCCCAGACCTGCCTGCTCCCCACATGCACCTGAACCCCAACCCTCCTGAACCCCAACCCTCCTGAACCCCAACCCTCCTGAACCCCCCAGACCTGCCTGACCCCACACTCACCTGAACCCCAACCCTTCTGAACCCCATCTCCCTGCCCCCCCAGACCTGCCTGCCCCCCACATGCACCTGAACCCCAGCCCTCCTGAACCCCAACCCTCCCTGCCCCCCCACTCACCTGAACCCCAGCCCTCCTGCCCCCCCAGACCTGCCTGACCCCACACTCACCTGGCCCCCAACCCTCCTGAACCCCAACCCTCCTGCCCTCCATCTCCCTGCCCCCCCAGACCTGCCTGAACCCCAACCCTCCTGAACCCCAGACCTGCCTGCCCTCCATCTCCCTACCCCCCAGACCTGCCTGCCCCCCACACTCACCTGAACCCCAACCCTCCTGAACCCCATCTCCCTACCCCCCAGACCTGCCTGCCCCCCACACTCACCTGAACCCCAACCCTCCTGAACCCCAACCCTCCTACCCCCCCCACCTGAACCCCAGCCCTCCTGCCCCCCCAGACCTGCCTGACCCCACACTCACCTGAACCCCAACCCTCCTGAACCCCCAGACCTGCCTCACCCCACACTCACCTGGCCCCCAGCCCTCCTGAACCCCAGACCTGCCTGCTCCCCACATGCACCTGAACCCCAACCCTCCTGAACCCCATCTCCCTGCCCCCCCAGACCTGCCTGCCCCCCACATGCACCTGAACCCCAACCCTCCTGAACCCCAACCCTCCTGTCCTCCATCTCCCTGCCCCCCCAGACCTGCCTGACCCCCACATGCACCTGAACCCCAACCCTCCTGAACCCCAGACCTGCCTGCCCCCCACACTCACCTGAACCCCAACCCTCCTGAACCCCAACCCTCCTGCCCTCCATCTCCCTACCCCCCAGACCTGCCTGCCCCCCACACTCACCTGAACCCCAACCCTCCTGAACCCCATCTCCCTACCCCCCAGACCTGCCTGCCCCCCACACTCACCTGAACCCCAACCCTCCTGAACCCCAACCCTCCTGCCCTCCATCTCCCTGCCCCCCCAGACCTGCCTGAGCCCCACATGCACCTGAACCCCAGCCCTCCTGAACCCCAACCCTCCTTGCCCCCCCACTCACCTGAACCCCAGCCCTCCTGCCCCCCCCAGACCTGCCTGACCCCACACTCACCTGAACCCCAACCCTCCTGAACCCCAACCCTCCCACCCCCCCACTCACCTGAACCCCAACCCTCCTGCCCCCCCCAGACCTGCCTGACCCCACACTCACCTGAACCCCAGCCCTCCTGAACCCCCAGACCTGCCTCACCCCACACTCACCTGGCCCCCAACCCTCCTGCCCTCCATCTCCCTGCCCCCCCAGACCTGCCTGAACCCCAACCCTCCTGAACCCCAGACCTGCCTGCCCTCCATCTCCCTACCCCCCAGACCTGCCTGCCCCCCACACTCACCTGAACCCCAACCCTCCTGAACCCCATCTCCCTGCCCCCCCAGACCTGCCTGCCCCCCCCCTCACCTGAACCCCAGCCCTCCTGACCCCCAGCCCTCCCGCCCCCCCCACTCACCCGGCCCCCGGCCCTCCCGGCCCCCCCGCCGTGCCGGGCACTCACACCACACCGGCCCCGCTCCCTCCATGGCGGCAGCTGCGGCCGCGGCGGCTCCACCCGCGATTTGAATCTCCCGCCGCCCACGTGGCGCCGCGCGGGGGCCGCCGGGCGCTGTAGTCCGGCACCGGGGGCGCGCGGGGTGGGCGCGCGTGGGGTGTCCCGGGACCGGCGAGCACGCGGGGATCAGCGTGCTCGGGGGGGGGGGGGCGGGCAGACAGCCCGTGGGTGCAGGGGGTGGCACACACTGGGGTGGGGGGGGAGCCCGTGGGTGCAGGGGGTGGGCACACACTGGGGTGGGGGGGCAGTCCGTGGGTGCAGGGGGTGGGCACACGCACCAGGGTGCAAGGTGAGCCCAGGGGTGCAGAGGGCATGCTGGGGTGCAGGGGGTGGGCACACACTGGGGTGGGGGGGGTAGCCCGTGGGTGCAGGGGGTGGGCACACATAGGGGTGCAGGAGGTGAGCCCATGGGTGCAGAGGTGGGCACACATTGGGGTAGGGGGGCAGTCCGTGGGTGCAGGGGGTGGCACACAGCAGGGTGCGGGGGTGCATGGGGTGGGCATGCACCAGGGTGCAAGGCGAGCCCAGGGGTGCAGAGGGCATGCTGGGGTGCATGGGATGGCACACACTGGGGTGGGGGGGCAGCCTGTGGGTGCAGGGGGTGGCACACAGCAGGGTGCGGGGACAGCCCGTGGGTGCAAGGGGTGGGCATGCACCAGGGTGCAAGGCGAGCCCAGGGGGGCATGGGGGCATGCTGGGGTGCAGGGGGTGGGCACACGCACGGGGCACACCCCCAGAGTGCCGGAGGCTCAGCACACCAGGGGACCCGCGCACCAGGGCACCCGGCTGCCAGCCGCACGCCCAGGTCCCACCAGGGTCTGCCCACCCGGGCGGGGGCTGCTGGGGGTCCCCAGCCCCGGCGGTACCGAGGGGTCAGGCCTGCGCCAGAGCCAGGACGCGCCCCTTCGCCCTCGCTACGTCAACCTGCTCCAAACCACGAACGTGCTCCCCCATTAAACAAGTCCGCCAGGAGCTCGCCGGCACAGCGAGGGGCTGGTGGTGCCATCCATCCCACGGTTCACGCCGGTGCTGCCGATCCAAGTTGCCATGGCACTGTACACCGCGCCGGTGACGGAGATGAAACCGGAGCCAACCGGGCCATTGCGGGAACGCGCCTTCCCCAGGAGGAGACCTGGCTTTGTCCCGGTTTGTGCGTGCCACGCGCGATCCCGACGCTTTCTTGGCACTCAGAAGCCGTCTGTGCTCCAGCACCAGGCACCGGCATCCATCGTCCGGGGGGCTGCGACCCGTTCCAGGCGGCTTTCCAGGCAGCCCCGCGCTGGCAGGACTTGGAAGCCCTTCGGACACCCTCCGTCCCTGTCTGGAGAGCGGCGGTTTGCAGCTGCAACGCGGCTGGAGGCGGTGGTAATGCCGTGCCCCTTCCCTCCCCGCTCTCAGCACCCTTTGCACCGAAAGAACAAACAGTAAGCGCGTGCAACCGGTTATTCTGCCTCCCAGAAAGACACCCCAGGAAATCCCCCTTTCTCCCCCCCCAGGGAGAGAATTTAGCATCAAACAGGCTACAAGACTTTCCTAATTTTTTTTTTTTTTTTTTAAATAATAGAAAATAACACTGCTTGTTTCAAGAAATCCCAGGACTGGGCCGGCTCGGGCTGCCTGCTGCATCTCTCTCTCTCTCTCTCGCAGGCAGGTTGCCCGCGCCGCCCATGGCTTCGGAGGAGGCTGCTAACCCGGGAGCGCAGCCCGCGGCGCCGGCAGCCCCTGCGGTGAGGAAGAAGAGCCGCAAGAAAGCGAAGAAGCCCGAGGCTGAGGAAGATGCTCAGGAGAGAGGGGACGAGGCGGCGGGGCGGGCAGCCGAGATCGAGGGGCTCACACGAGCCGGGCGCTGGGCGCTGGCGCTGGGCGACAAGCGGGAGGCGGTGGGGTGCTTCAGGAAGGCGCTTCTGCTCTCCGGGGACGAGATGAGCCCCCGGCTCCGCAGGGTTTGTGCCTTCAACCTGGGGGCTGCCTACGTGGAGACCGGGAAGCCCAAAAAGGGCCTTGAGTTCCTCCTCCAGTCCCAGCCCTCGGAGGGAGAGAGCGGGGAGCGCTTGGGGGACCTTTATTTCAACATCGGAGCAGCTCACGAAGGACTCCGGGACTTTCCGAAGGCTCTGGAGCATTTCGGCAAAGCTGCCGGCCACGACCGCGCGGCGCAGGCTGGCGGCCGGGCAGGGACCCGCGTGCAGATGGGCTGCTGCTACCTGGGGATGCGGGAGCCGGCGCGAGCTGCGCGTTGTTTCCTGGACGCCGCCCGGACCTACGCGGCGGCTGCGAGTCCCGAAGCTGCCGCGGTGGCTCTGAGCAGGGCGAGCGGTTCCATGCTGCAGAGCCGACGGTTCAGGGCAGCGGAGATCACGGGGGTCCTCGCCCAGTGCCGCTCGCTCTGCGAGAGCATCCCCGACCCAACCCTGCGAGGTAACGCCGTGCCGCACCTTTTCCTCTCGGTGCCTGGTGGGGGGGGGGGGGAGCGGCGCCCGCACCCAGCTTTTCCTCTCTGCCCCGCAGGGAAACTCTACAACGACATCGGCCTCGGCTACTCCCAGCTCCGCATCTTCTCCCTGGCTGCCGAGAGCTTCGAGCAGGCCCTTGCCCTCTGCGGCGGCGAGCCAGACCGGCGTAGGGAGGCCGCGCTGCTGCAGAACCTGGGTGCTGCCCACAACGCCCTCCGCAGCTTCGGCACGGCCCTGGGCTGGCACCGGCGAGCGGCGGCGCTGCACAGTAGGTCACACGGGTATCTCTCGCTCTCGGCTTTGCTGGATGTGCCGGCTTGGGATGGAATCCGTGTTCCCAATTCCAGGCGCTCTAGGGAATCGGAGGGCGCAGGGGCAGTGCTTCAGTAACCTGGCGTACGCCTGCAGCCGGCTCGGGAGCCACGAGGCTGCCGCAGAGAACTACCTGCACGCCTTGCAAGCCTTCCGGGACTCGGGTAAGGGGAGGCGCAGGTAAATCGTCCCTGCGCTGGGAGCTCTGCTGCCAAGCAGAGTCGAGCCAGGCGTGCGCCGGATCCAAAGGGCATCGGCGATGCTCCCTCCTTGGGACCTCGGCTGCGACGCGCCGGGCCAGCACCGACGCTGCCCTTCACCTCCCAGGGGACGTGCAGGGGCAGTGGCAAGCGCGCGAGGGGCTGGGAGCAGCCTGCTTCCACCTGGGAGACCCCCAGAAAGCCATCGGGCACTACAAGGAGGCCCTGACTTTGCTTTCCCACTGCCAGGTAAAGCACACCAGGGAAACCCTCCCATGCATCACGGGGCGACCGCCCCAGCCCTGGGGGGGCAGACCCCCTCGGCCCAGCCCGCGCAGGCTCTCTCCTCCACAGGACATCCCCAGAGCCGCTCGGGAGCGGGTCGTGCACAAGCTCACCGACGCCATCCAGCACCAGCTCCGTCTCCACGGCCGCCTCTCCCGAGGGGGTGGCTGGGTGCCCGCCCCAGCCCTGGTGAGCGTCACCCCGGGGGCGTGGGGCAGATCGGGGGGGGGGGGGGGGGCTGGGGACTGAGACCCCAGATAGGGGCTGGTGGGCAGAGGGACACGCCGTGTAACCCCAGGCCGTTCCTCCATCCTAGCAGGACCCCAGCCAGCTGCGGTTTTGCTCCACGCTGCCCCACGCCAGCGGGACACGGCCACGGGGGAGCAAGGTGTGAGTAGGAAAGCTGCCGTCCTGTCCCTCCTTTCTCCAGGGATGAGTTCCCAGCATCACCCGTGAGATAAATCTTCCTTCCATCCCAGGTCCTCCGGGGGGAAAGCCCAGGCTGGGGACAAGCAGTACGCGTCTGTGCTGGGAGCACGTCCTGGGCGTTCAGGTAAGAGGGTGCAAACTAAAACCCAGACAATTTGGTTGAGCCATACAGATGATTTCTGCCGCAGCCAAGGCTTCGGCACGGTCGGGTACCGGACTCCTGCCTATTTGCCCTTCCTCCCTGGAGGCACAGGAGCAGCCCTGGCTGACAGCCCCGCACCGGAGCCCCACGACCCACGCGGCCGCCTGGACACCTCTGGGGAGGATGAGGATGGTCCCAGCACGGCTCCAGGGTGTCGCAGTCAGCCCCACGCTAGTAGGTGGGTGGGCGAGGGGGGGGGGCACCCCGATACAGCTCCTTGCACCCACACACCCTTGCATTAGCAGCAAATGTAACGCAGCGAGTGGCATCGCCCTGGGGACTTGTTGTGGTTAAAGGTGAAAATCCAGAGATTTTAAAAGACGCGTAATTCTGGGGAGCGCGCTTGGGGTAATTCAAACCGGAATTCGGGGAGGGTTCGGCAACGACGTGATAGGGGAGAGTTTGTCACACGGGTGCTCTCCATCACCTCCACGTGAGCCGTCTCCGCTTTGCTCCCAGTAACCCGAACACCATCCGCCCGCGCCTGGCCCTGCCACGCCACGCCACGGGTAAGTACCGAACACAACCGGAGCTTCGCTCCCCCAGCGAGCCGAGGGCTGCGGCTCTCACGCTGCGTTTCACAGGGCGTCGCGACCACCAAACCCTCGGGCTGAGGACCCTGGAGCGGTAGGTGGATGCACTGAACGGGGCAAGGGAGCGGGCGGGTGTTCTGGGCTCCGGAGTGTCCTCCGAGGGGAGGGTTGATGGATGGAGACCCCCCTCCCGGCAGGGCTTGGGACCCCCCGCTCCTTGCAACGCCCGCGTCCCCAAGCCCAAAACCACGGGGGCTTGGGATTTTGGCCCCTGGTAGCCAAGCCCAAACCCCGGCCCGAGAGACGGGGCAGCCGATCTGAGGGTGGATTCAAGCACCCCTGTATGACCCCCCCCCCCCCCCCCCCCCCCGTTCTGCACCCCTCCCGGCACCCCCACACCCCGTAACGCCTCGGTGGCCTCGCCGCTGCCTCCCAGCCCCGCCGATGACCCCGCTGCTGACGCCGCCGGCTGCCGGGAGCCCCGCACGGGGAGCAGGATGCTGTCCCTCGTCTGCAGCCTCGTCTGACGGTGGCGGACGCCACGGTGATGGCCGCTCCCCACGGGGCGGGGGGGGGGGGGCGGCAGCGGGACCGGACAGCAGCGTCCGGGCGTCCCCCGGGGCAGGGCCGGAGCCCGTTCCCGGTGTTTGAACCAACACGGTTTTAAATCCGGTCCTTTGCCGTCCTCCGTTCCGTGCTGGGGCCGGGGGGGGGGGGGGGGGGGGGCGATTCGATGGACCGCGGGCTCCGAGCCTGGCACCGCCCCGCGGCACGGGGATGGGCGCTCCGCCCCGGGCTTGCGCCTGCGCCTGCTCCGTGCTGGGCCGGGCCGTGCTCCAGGCCGCGCTCCGTGCCGAGCTCCGGGCCGTGCTCCGAGCCGGGCCGGGCCGGGCCGTGCTCCAGGCCGCGCTCCGGGCCGGGCCGGGCCGTACTCCAGGCCGCGCTCCGTGCCGAGCTCCGAGCCGGGCCGGGCCGTGCCCGCCGCATGCCGACCCCGCGGGCGCTGCTGGGGCTGGGGCTGCTGGTGGCGGCGGGGGCGCGGGCGGGCGGGCGCTGCCCGAGCCGGGGCTGGTGCTGGGAGCGGAGCTGGGCCCGGGCCCGGTGCCTCCCCCACCGCGCCATGCACGGGCCCAGCGCGGCGCCCGGCCCGCGGGGGCTCCGCTTCCTCGGGTACGGCTGCGGCGGGGCCGTGCGGGGACCCGGGGGCGGCGCTGGCGGCGGTTAAAGGGGCGGGGGGGGGGGGCTGGAAATTGCGGGGGTGTCCGAAGGGTGCTACAGGGTGCGGGGGATGTTTTGGGGGGTCCGCAGGGTGCAGGAAGGGTGCGATGGGGGGTTAACAGGGTGCAGAGGGGCACCGGGGGGGGGGGGGGGGGGCTGCAGAGGGGGTCGGGCAGGACACATCGGGGTGCAGAGGGGTCGGGCAGGACACATCGGGGTGCAGAGGTGCACGGGGGGGGGGGCTCGGCACGGGGAGCTGGACCCTGTCGTGTCCCCCCCCCTCCTTCCACACTCGCTGGTGCTTTGCACAGTCGGGGGGGCTCAGAGGTGCCCCCCAGGCCGGCCCTGACCCCGCAGAGGTCCCCAGGGGTGCGTTCCTCCCTCCCCAGGCAGGAGGAGGCCCAGGCCATCGACCAGGAGCTCTTCACCGAGTACAAGTTCAGCGTGGACCAGCTGATGGAGCTGGCGGGGCTGAGCTGCGCCACCGCCATCGCCAAGGTGGGCACACGAGAGGTGGGGGGGGGGTCCCCGGGGGGGGTCCCCGTGGCACAGCTGCATCCTCAGCATAACCCTACGCCTCCTGTCCCGTGCCAGGCCTACCCACCCAGCTCCTTCACCACGAGCCGGCCCGCCGTGCTGGTCGTGTGCGGGCCGGGGAACAACGGCGGCGATGGCTTGGTCTGCGCCCGGCACCTGAAGATGTTTGTGAGTCTCCCACGCAGGCGGCTGCGTGCTCCCCCTGGGGAGGGTGCTCGTCCCCGTGAGCTTTGGGGGTCCCGCTCCTCTGGCTGCTCCTGGTGCCAGAGCGCTGTTCAGATCCCTCCTGCTCTTGCAGGGCTACGAGCCGACCGTGTACTACCCCAAGCGCCCCAGCAAGCCGCTGTTTGAAGGTCTGACCACCCAGTGCCAGAAGATGGACATCCCCTTCCTCCCCGAGTTCCCGGCTGAGGTGAGGAGCAGCCCCCCAGCTAGGGAGCAGCCGCCCTCGGAGCTCTGCCGGGGGCTGGTTTTCACCCGCTGCTTTCCCCGCCGCAGGCTGCGCTCATCGATGAGCTCTACGGCCTGGTGGTGGATGCAATTTTCGGGTTCAGCTTCAAGGGAGCAGTGCGGGAGCCCTTTGGCAGCATCCTCAGCACCCTCGAGCGTATCACGGTGCCCATCGCCAGCATCGACATCCCCTCAGGTGAGTAATGGCCGGACCCGCTGCAGGAAGGTGCCTGGCCAGGGTGTTCCTGGCTCCAGCCTGGCCCCGGCGCTTGTTGCAGGCTGGGACGTGGAGAAGGGGAAGGCGGACGGTCTCCAGCCCGACATGCTCATCTCGCTCACGGCGCCCAAGAAGGCCGCAATGCATTTTACTGGCCGCTACCACTTCCTCGGGGGTAGGTTTGTGCCCGCCGCGCTCCAGGAGAAATACGCTTTAAACCTGCCACCGTACCCTGAGACAGACTGCGTCCTGCAGCTGACCTAGGGCCGGGGCTCAGCAGGGGCTGGGGGTGCTGGGCTAGGCTTTGGCACAGCAGATCAGGGCCTAATTCTGCCAAAGCCGCAGCTCTCTGCTAAAAGATGCTCAGCACCTCGGTGGGCTCCAGTCCTACCCAGTGGGATCGAGGTTCATTGCAGACCAAAGCCCCCCCGGAGCTTGGGACCGACGGGGTGGCTGCCAGGCTGGCTCTGTTTGGGGTTGCTACCTAATCCGAGTGCTTCTAGGCGTAGACGCGATCGGGTCTACCACGTATTTTGCACTTCAGGATAGTTTCACTGCAATAAAGATTTATTTGTGCCCTTAAAAAAAAAAATGTCAATAGTCTGTGGGGTCCATCCCCTTGTGTCCCTCTGCGACAGACCCATGGCAAACGGGTCCCTGTCCCAGGGCCTGGTGGGAACTGGGGTCACCCCGACGGAGGGAAGGCTCGGGGATGGAAATGAAGCTCGATCCAGCTCCAGACCAGCCAGCGTCCCGCGGCAGTGAACACACAGCTGGGCCACAGCGCTGAGCTCCACCTGGGAAGAGCCCGGAGCACCCTTGGGCACCCATCAGCACCAGCGGGCAGGATCAGGACCCTCACAGCCAGGTGGTAGTGGCAGCTACGCAGCATGGCAGCCTTGGCCCTTGATCACTCTGGCTCCCTCTTCCTCTTCTTCCTCTTCTTCTTCCTGGGGCTGTGCCCAGCCTGGCCTGGCCCATCTGTGTCTTCTAGAGGTACCTCTGTCTCAGCCGGCTCTTCTTTGTCATCCTCCTTTTTCTTCTGCTGCTTCTTTTTCTTCTCCTTCTTCTTCTTTGTCTCAACTGGCTGTTCTTCATCCTCCTCCTCCTGCTTCTTCTTCTTCCTCTTTGTCGCCTTCCCTTCCTCTCCTGCCACCTCCTCTTCTCCACTTGGCTCCTGGCCCTGCAGCACCTCGGGATCAGCTCCATCCCTGGACTGTTTCCTTTTTTTCTTCTTCTTTTTTTCCTGCCTCTCTCCTGGGGGGCTGCTGCTCTCTGGGGGCTCACGCTGCCGCTCCTTGTGCCGGTACGTGGCCAGGAAAGCTCGTTCCTGCTCCTCCAGGCGCGCCAGCTTGGCACTCATAGTCAGGCCGTGACGGGCACCCCTGCAACGACCGTGGGCAGCGGGGGTCCGGCACCTCCCTGGCAGGGAACGTGCCCCCAGCCTGCTCGAAAGCCTGTGCCAGGAGGGGAGAACCCAACCGCGCAGCCCCCACCACTTACTTGTGTGCCGTGCGACCCCCGCACGCTCGCATCAGTTCCTCATCCGTCAGCCTGCAGGACACAGACAGGACGCGTCACCCCCAGCACTGGCATGGGGGGGGAGCGCGGTCTGGACCGGGGCTCCCCCTCGCAGCACTTGTCACTCCCCACTCCCGCATCGTGGGCACAGGGCATGCACCGCTGCCCCAGCCTCGCCTCCTGGCCGAAGACAGGTCCAGCTTCCCCTCTTCCTCCTCCTCGCTGCTCTCTGAGCCGGTGGGCAGCTTCACGGACTCCTCCCCGCATGCTGTGAGCGTGGCTGCCTGCAGCGGGGAGAGGCAGAGGGGCTGTGAGAAAGGGGGACAAGGAAAAGGGGGCCCTGGGGGCCACAGCAGCGATGGGCTGGGGAGGCTGTGCTGCAAGGAGGGGTGCGGAGTTCACCGCAGCCTTCACAAAGACACCAGCTGCTCCTCGAGCCGCGTCCCCAGGGCTGGTTACCTTCACGAAGCGGCCGTACACCATGCTACCGGTGCTGCCAGCCTTGCGGGGCTTCTTATTGCTGATCGTGACTCCCTGCTCGGAAAGCGTCTTCATGGAGATGCCATCCTGAGGGGACAGAGGCGCAAAGGGCTCGGGAGTGTTTTGCCCGAGGGGCTTCGCCCCTTCCAGCAGCACCTCGCCCCCCCACGCAAGGTGCTGTGCGCTGTTAGGGGCTGCAGCGACATATAGCGGCAATGCAAAAGGGACCCCAAAACCCTCCCCCTGCCTTCAACCCCATCCCGACCTGACCGGGGTGCCCCCTTGCCACCCCCCCAGCCCTCCCCTACCTTCCCGGCCTCCACGGCGATGTTGGCAGCTGCCTTGTTGAAGACGTGGTCCCACCAGTGGAAGGAGAACGGCTCCGCCACGTCGTGTCCCACCTGTGGGGTGCAGAGGAACCACCGAAACGGCTGCGGCTGGCGGCGGCTGGTGGGGCCGAGCCCCCGCGGGGCGGGGGGGGGGCTGCACTCACCCCCGCCGTGTCACACTTCACCTTCACCCGGATGGCCTCGGCGATGCCGTCCTCCCGCTTCCCCAGCCCCTGCCCTGGGAACAAGGGCAGCCGTCACTCGCCGCAGCGGCTCCCCCAGAGACCCCGCGCCCGGGGGAAGCCACCGGGGACTGGGGCTGCTGCGAGACCGAGAGTGGGGGGGGGGGGGGGGTGTGTGACACGCGAGGCCGAGCCACGCTCCCACGGGAAAGGGGCTGGGGACGGCCGGGGGCGAGCCGTGAGAGCGGGGAGGGACAGAGACCGGGGCGGGGGGGGGGCCGGGGCCTGGGGAGCCGCCGGGGCCTGGGGAGCCGCCGGGGCCTGGGGAGCCGCCGGGGCCTGGGGAGCCGCCGGGGCCTGGGGAACAGCCGGGGTCTGGGGAGCCGCCGGGGCCTGGGGAACCGCCGGGGCCTGGGGAGCCGCCGGGGCCTGGGGAGCCGCCGGGGCCGCTCAGGGAGGGCCAAGCGATGGCGGGACACGCCGGAGACCGCGGAATGGGGGAACTCCAGGCCGGCCCCCACCTCGCCGCCAACCGTGCCGCCGCAGCTGACTCTCCGCGAACCGCATCCCGCGGCCCGGAGCGCTCATGGCTGCGGGGTCCGGCGGGGCCCGGAGGGTCGCGGGGTTCCCCTCAGCCGCCGCCCGCCCCAACGCTGCCGCCGCCGGGCAGGAAACGCCCACTGCGCATGCGCGCGCGACCCGGAGGGGCGGAGGTGCTGGGCGGGAGTCTGCGCATGCGCATTCGGGCGGTGGCGGGAGAACCGGGATGGGGAACTCTGCGCATGCGCACGCGGCGGGGCTGGGGGCGCGCGCGCGAACGGAGGGACCCGTGTGTGCACACACGTATACACACACGTGTGCACACACATGTACACACGTATACACACACGTATACACACACGTGTGCACACACACACGGATGGACACACACACACGTGTGCACACGTACACACATACACACACACGTGTGCACACGGATGGACATACGTATACACACGCACACACACGTGTATACATAGACACGTGTACACATAGACACACGTGTACACGCATGTAGACACACGTGTGCACGCACGTATACATGCACACACACGTGTACACACGTATACACACAGACACGTGTACACACACATATACACACACGTGTGCACACACATATACACACACGTGTGCACACGTATGCACACACACAGGTGTACACATACACACATGTACACACATATACACACACGTACACACACATGTGTACACACACGTATACACAGATGGACACACGTGTACACACATACACACACGTATACACACGTGTACACACACGTATACACACATGGACACACACATATACACACACACGGACACACACGTACACACACACGTACACACACGTGTACACACACATAGACACACGTGTACACGCATGTAGACACACGTGCACGCACGTATACATGCACACAGGTGTACACACACGCACACACATGTGTACACACTTGTATACACACAGACAGACACGTGTACACACACATATACACACATGTGTGCACACGTATGCACACACAGGTGTACACATATACACACGTGTACACACGTATACACACACGTACACACACGTGTACACACACGTATACACAGACGGACACACGTGTACACACACGTACACACACACATACACACACATATACACACGTACACACACGGACACACATACACACACGTATACACACACGGACACACACATGTACACACACACGTACACACACGTACACACACATATACACACGTACACACACGTATACACACACGGACGGACACGCGCACACAGAAAACCAGGCGTACAGGTATGCTGGCATGCACGCACAGGTATACACGCACCCACACGCACCCACACGCGTGCGCACACACCCACACAGACACACGCGAGCGCGCAGACGCACGCGCGCACCCACACGTGCACCATCCTCACCAACTGAGCGTTGCCCGCACCCGGCGCAGCCCCCGCCAGCTGGGCGTGCCACGGGAACCCACACAGACCTAGTCGTGCATTGCACACCCGCACGCGGCATTTTACACGCTGCCGCCCGCGCGCCTCATATCCCAGCTACCCGCACGTCGCGCGAGCGCGCGGGGGGACAGGTGTGCGCGCGACGCTGCCGCTTGCCGCCTGCTTCGCACGCGTGCTGGTGCGCGCGGGCCGGGGGCAGAGGGGGCTCTGCAGCCTCGGGGGGTGTGTGTACGCGCACACGTGTGTGCACGCAGACCAGCGCAAAGCGCGGCACGGCGCTCGGCGGCGCGGCCTGGTTTTGCTTTTCTCCGGGGCCGGATCCTGAGTTGGTGCGCTGGCCCCTCTGCCCCCCCCGGCGGGTACGGCCCCACCACAGCCCCATGCCCGGGCCCGGTGCAGCCAGGCCAGGCCCAGCCACGCCGCGGCCTTGTCCCTTCGCCAGCTGCCGCCCGGAGCCGTCGCCGAGGGCAGCCTATCGCCAGGCCGCTCTCGCTGTTAAGACTCCCGGAGTCTGGCAGCTGCCCGCACCCCGAGTTCGGGGGCGCCTGCAGAGCTGGGGGCACCCCGCTCCGGCACCCCTCGCCGCTCTGGCCCGGGGGGGGGGGGGGGGGTCTGACCCGGGTGATGCCGCAGGGATGGTGACGCGCACCCCGCGTTGCGTCCCCTGGAACTCGCTTTCTAGCAAAGCTCCGCTTCCTAAAGCGGGAGGGGGACGTGGTCCAGCGGGGAGGCAGCGTGCGTGGCGGGGGCTGTCCCCGTGCAAATGCTTCGGCCTCCCTGCACGGCTCCTCATGCCGTGCTCCGGCCGGGCAGGAGCAGCCCGGAGCTGCCGCGAATTCCCGCACGTCACTCCACCAGCCGGGGAGGATGGACAACCAGCCCCCAGGTGAGCTGGGGGGGGGGTGTGTGTGCGACGAGGTGGCTGACGGGGCGTGCAAAGCGTGCGATGGGGTCTACGGGACACGCACGGGGTGCACAGGGGGCGTGCCGTGCAACGGGGCGTGCAACGGGGCGCACGTGCGCCGTGCAACGGGGTGCTCTGTACTTTGCACTGCTGGAACCGTCGCACACAGCGGCGGCGGCGTTTCACCAGCGCGGCTGAAGGGGGTCGAGGGACGCTCCCCTCCCTTGCTCCGGCCCCGTGAGCACGGCTCCTGCGTCTCCTTGCACTTTGCTTTCCCACCCAGCCCGGCGCCTGCTCCCCTTGGTCCGAGCGCCGAGGGCTTATCTCCAGGGTCGCGCTGGGCCGGGAGACCACGGCAGCCCCAAATCCGCACGGCAGCGGCCTTGACTGCTCCGTAT
Source organism: Balearica regulorum gibbericeps (assembly GCF_011004875.1). Lineage (NCBI taxonomy): Eukaryota > Metazoa > Chordata > Aves > Gruiformes > Gruidae > Balearica > Balearica regulorum. Next base: position 2,683,384 of record NC_046211.1, read on the forward strand.
TTCACCATCTATCTGCTCTGTCTGCTAGGATTAAAAAAAAAAGCAGCAATAACCTTCACGGAGGAGCAGTCTCACGAGCCAGGGAAACCAAGGCAGCAAGGATAGGGATATTCCCACCAGGGCACCCAGGAAAACCAGGACCGAACATCCCAGCGCCACAAAGCCTGCCAGAAGCAGATGCCCTTCCCGGAGCGGCATCAGGAGCGCGGGAGGCTTCTCCTCCGTCCCTGCAGAGACGGGGCTGGAGCAGTCCAGCGACAGCCTGGGCTCCCAAACAGGAGCTCAGAGCCGAGCTGGGGCTCAGACCCATCGCTGGCACTGCGGGGGGACGTTGGGCACAACCGCTGTGTCACCTCTGCCAGCGGTGGCCAAGGGCCACGAAACCCCTCTGGCACCCTGGGCCCCTCTCCCGGTGCACATCAGAGACCCGCTGGGGTTTGCTGCAGGTGACACAGCCCCTCGTGCACCCACGGGTGCAAGCCCGGGTGCGTCAGCCGGACCCAGCCTGACCCCGCGCGGGGGCCACACAGGGGCACGCGCAGACCCAGAGGGGAGGGCGGGTGCCCAAACGTCACCCCTCTCCCCTTCTCTCTCCCCAGGGCAGCTCCGGTGACGCTCTCCGGACCACCCTTCGCCACCTGCACATCCTTCAGCCCTGGGGCAGGCTGGAAGACTTGGGATTTTGTTGTTTCCAACGTCAAGGGGAGCAAACAACAAATCCAAGTCTCCACCCTGCCCCGGGCACAGGCTCACACGCCGGCAGGCACTGCCGGCTCCAGCACAGCCAACCCCGCAAGCCGGGAATGCTGCACCCACGTGCAAACCCCGGTGAAACACGGCCAGGACCGGGCCAGAAGCTGGAAGGAACAAGGTATCAACTCGCTGGAGAAATTAAAAATAAACCAAGTCAGAGCAAGGTGAATATGGAGCTGCATGTGACACGGTCACTGCGGGCTGGCAGGCAGCCGAGGGAGCTGGTGATGTCCCAAGCACTCTCTAAATCCTGGTTTTCTACCCTGAAACGCTGCAGAATCGAGCAGAGAGGCCAAGGAGCATCAGTCAGCCTGCTCCACCTCTGCTCCACCTTCCTCACGGCTCCTGTGGCCGGGCAAAGAAGATGCTGCAGCAGTTCAACAGACATACATTTTTATTTATTTTTTTTTTCCCCAAGCTATCCCACTCCGTGACCTCTTAACCCTGGGAGACTTCCCTGCTCTTGCAGCATATTCAGAAGTTATTAACAGAGTTAGTTTAAACTTCCACCCCCGTAATCAGGGCTGTGGCCGCAGGAAACAGCCCATGTCGTGGCCAGGGATCTTCGTAATAAAAAAAAATAAATAAAAAAAAAAAGGTTTCTTGAAAGAAATTGAGTTGTTCGTTCCCTACAATATCTCCCTCCTCCACGTTTAAGAGGTTTGATTTCAAAGTGTTAAGTTTGGTTATTGGGGGAAAAGGCTGCGGTTCGCCTCCAGGGAGGGGGGGGGAAGGAATAAAGTGAAAATAAGTCCTTGACAGCAGAAATCTCTCCAAATCAATCAGCCAGATTCACCACTACCTGCTGAGGAAATTGCTCCTTCCATTATATTTTAAAGGAATTAATTGTATTTATCAGAGAAAAATGAGAGGAAACAGTCAGCAAGGAACACCTTTGGGCAGTTCCTCGGGGAAGGAGAGATACAACAGCGAGAAGTGCAATTGTTCCTTTGAAAGAGCGCTTTTGAACAGCACATTACCGAGGATTAGGGAGAGCTCTCTGGAGGGGATTAAGGTTTCACTAAAAAGCTCTCTTCTCACCAATTTTCAAAGCCGCCTTTTCCTCCCAAGCCCCGGCCGACCGGAGGTGAGACCGTGCTGGGCTGCTGGCTGCGACGGACCCGAATCCCTTTGCAGATACCCAGGGCTGGAGGGGCTACATCCATCACACCTCCAGGCTCCTCCGACCGCAGCCCCGCTGTGTCCCACCCCACGGCCCCTTCCACCCACCGGTGGTGCTGGGGAACCCACGGGCCCTTCCCTCCCCGCTTCTCCCCCATTTTCCCAGGGTGGGAACGCTGCTGCTCCCACTACCCTACCCAGAGCCAAGACCAGAGGCTCCCCAGGCCGGTGCAGAGCTCGGAGCTCAGCACTTCATCCCGGTGCCCGGGCACATCACGATGCTTTTCTGCTCCCCAAGGAATAAGGAGGACCAAAGCATCAGTTGTAGCAGCTACAGGGAAGAGCTTGCAAACCCGCTAAAGAGACAGCGTTCAGCACAACTTCAGGGGGAAATAACTCCTGTGAGGGCTGAGGGGTTGGAGAAAGCCGCGCCAGCACAGAGCGTTCCCCTGAGCTTGTCCCCTGCCCCGCGCTGGGGCCGGGGGGGGAAGCGGCTGCTCCTCTCTGCACTGCTCCAACGCCAAAGCCAGAGCCACAAATCCATCCGGCTGCTCCACGCAAGTATGGCAAAGCCCCTCTGGAGCAGCGAGGAGGAGAGCGCGGAGGGTGGCGGCTTTGCCAAATTGCCCGGGGGAAGCTGGATTGCTGGTAGATGAACATCAGATGCAAACAGAGGCTGCAAGCTGAGATAGCAGGCTGCCCTGTTATCTTTATTTTAGCACCTTGGCTGGTGGGCTGGCAGCAGGTGAGGAATGATCTCAAACCGACACAAGAGCAGATGCTGTGACATGGAGAGACAGGAGAAATATGTTTTCCGGCTTAAACAACCAGAGACACCAAGGACTGCACGGCCTGTGAAGATTCAGCATCTCCCCCAGATAGATGACAATCGTTATCCTCCTTTATGGGAAGCATTGGAGAACGGCTTCCACACACTTCCATGGTCCAGAGCCCAGGAAAAGCAGGACCCCAGCTTAAGAAAAAATATCCTAGCAAGAACTTCCACAAGCAGCACATTAATTCCCCTCAATAACTCACAGCAGCCTGCCTACGCTGCCAGCAGGATCCCCCCACCACGCAGGTATTTCCAGCCAGCTTCGCTCACAGGCACCGAGCAGACAACTCTGTGTCGCTGAGCTCCAGCCTCATCTCGGCCACGCTGAAGCATCACCCACCAACTCTGCTTCACCTCACCGGTCCAAGCCGAGACAGCAACGGCAGCCGCAGCCTCGCAGGAGCCCTCCCTCGCGGCAGGCTCAGTGCTTTGGCCTCGCCGGACCCCCCCCAAACACACACCAGCTCCCCTCACGCGCACACAGATCCCCTCACGTTGATGCGATTTACGCATCAGCACGCCTTGCTAACGCTGAGGGAGCTGGAAGGACTGTTTCTGGCTGGCCAGAAACAACGGGGTTTGGGACTAGTTTTGCTTTTCAAAGAGGTTCAGTCGCAGAGCACAACCTTATTGCAAAGGTGGGGGTACGTCTCCACGCTCCGGCAGCACCACCTCTCCTTCCAGCTGCCTCCTCTGCTCCCTCTCACTTACTCGGTTACCCCATCCCCTGTCCACAACTCCCACAAGCGCATTCTTTGCAAGAGCTGGCTTGCAAGGATAGAACCTTTGCAGAGATAAACAGCCCTTAGTGCGGGCAAAGGATATCTGCTAAATCTAAGAGATCACGAAGGACCGTACAGGCTTTTTTTATAAGCCCATTTTTAGCTGCAAAGGGGCCGATTAGCAACATTAGGAAAGAGCTCTGACCCTGCCAGTACAATCAGGAACTTCAGCAGCCATCCTTACACACCTTTTTGCAAATTCTTTTTACGTTGGAGGAGAGGTTGCGAGAAGAAATCCACACGTATGTGCACAGCCTCCAAGAGAAGAGATTAAAGCTAGGTTTTCTGAATCCTCATCTAAAAAAACCCCATCATCTTGTGATGCATATACACAAAGGCAGGAGCATTTCCAGCCCGCATGCACTCCCATGTTTTCTCAAGCAACCACTGCTCCACCTACACTCTCCAACAACACAGAATATTGATAGATCCCATCTCCAACTCAGAAGCAAGCTGGGTGCAGCAGGTTTTACAGGTATACCAGAAAGCAGCGCCAGGATTCCTCCCATTCCCTCTCACTACTCAATCCTCCCCTAACAAAAGAAAACTTTACAAAGCAACAACCAAACAAAAAAACCCCAGAATACTAACACCCACCTAGCAAGCACTGTGCTTGCTACAGAAAAGCAGGGGGGTAAAATCCACTGTGCACAGAGCTGCCCAGGTTCCCCTGGGCACCGGCCAGCTGCGAGCAAACGCCTCCGAGGTCAGCAAAAGAACCCGTTGGCTTCTTATATATACACCGTACATCAGGTCACCCAAATGCTGCAGAACTACCAAGGATTGTCGTACACATACTTGAGGGTCCCCAGTTCAAAGGAAACTTCCAAACGGGCACGTTCAGGGCCAGGTTTTGGGCAAGCCTTCGGCAGCGTTAGAAAGGTTTCCTGCCACAAGCTGGGCCAGGCGGGGAGGTTGCACGACACCCCTCACTATCTGCAAAGAGGTAAGCACGGGGGACAAGACAGATTAATCACAAGTAACTATGGGAACTCAATCAGCTTAAATGTGGCAATCAAGGAAGATACATGGAGTGCAGGGAGACAGATGGTTGTGCGCATTTATTTTTCTTTGATAAAAATGGTATGCAAATTACACAGCCATGGAGGCTCTTGGGAAAATATCACCCTGCTGGTCCTCGGGGAGTTTCTTGGAGAGTCATAACATTCAAACACACCAAAATGGAGGGGGGGGGGAAATGAAGGATGGATCTAAACTGGGAAGAACATGAACTTCAACATTTTCCAGTGAAGCGAAAAGATCATTAACTTATTTTTCTATTTCCTTTTTTTGTTTTCACACTTTCAGGAACGAGCCTACTGAGCACAAGAGTCAACAAACCCCTGACACCGCTGCGCAAGAAGGAAAATCGCTTGGGCAGAAACACACCTTTCGAACACGTTCTTCTGCACGGCACTTTCAACTCAAGTTCAAGAACAGCAAGCCTGATCCCTCAAGGCATCTAGGCTCCTTTACACCATCCCAAGAGTGTAAAGAGGCCACACTTCAAATGTAGTTTTCATGTACATTAACCCTCTACCAGGAGATGAGAGGCACCCGTGTGCAAGGGACACAGGCTCAGTTCATTCAATGGAACATTAAGACAAATGACATCAGAAATTTCCAGGTCATTTCAATTTTTCTTTTGATCCATTCCCAATAAGATGCTGGGAGAAATAACCAAAACCCAAACTTGGCTCAAGTTTTAAATATTTGCCTGAAAGGAGGGCTAGGGGAGGGAATCATGTACAGTTAAAATCAAGCTACTCAAAACACAATCATTCAGGTAAGTAACTAGAAGTATCGCCTCTACCATCTAGAGAGAGAGAGAAGAGTGTCTGAGACAGAGGGCATATTTAGGAAAAAATACACATCTGAAGTCTCTGTGGCCACGATGAGAACTGGAATCCACATACAAGCCAGTTAAAGAGCATTTCAACATGAAATCTTAACTTAGTAGGAAGGTCAGGGGTTAAGCTGTATCTTTTTGTTTTAAATACATGGACAGCTGTCAGATATGAAAATGATGGTGGGCTTTCCTGAAAGATCCCCCTGTGCATGTGTATGGATGCATGTGCTGACGTCTGCGGGGCAGCATGACAAGAGTTTAGGAAGGCTGGGAGCCCAGCAGTCTCTCAATAGCTGCATTGATGTCTCCACCAGTGGCAATAAGCGCCTGGAGGTTGGCCTCACGATTAATGAAGCCCATGGCGTTCAGCTGCTCCAGCTGCTGTTGGAATCGCACTTCAGGACTCTGCGCCTACGGAGGGAAAGGACAAAGGCCTTAGAGTCAGACAGCAGAGATCAACATCCAAGACGGGCAGGGCCAGCAACGACGGCTGAGCAGGGAGCCTGAGCTCAGCTTCAGGCGTACAGAAACACTCTGGGCTCACTTAGTGATGTTACCAACCTCCCCACACTGCGCACAGTTAGTCCAAGCTCTGTACCTACAGCGACAGCAGCGCTGGGAGGAGGATCCCTGGCACTCTTAGCTTCAAACCTGTGCAAAGGGTTACTACACCCCAAAGAGCTAGCCAGCCCGAGACACCACCGCCAAGAGAAACCTGCTGGGGACCATGTCCCTAGAGCGGGGTGGGATCGGGACAACCTCTAGCTCACCCTGGAGATGTCCCTCCCCAGAAGCGTATCAGCATGCGGCTGGGCATTACATACTTGAGAGTTTCCTCCGGCCAGCAGCTGGATCATCTGCTGCATGAGCTGCTGTTGGGGGTTACCACCCCCAGCTGGAGAGGCACTGGCCGGCGTCGAAGCGGAAGGAACAGGGTTCTCCGGGATTGTGCTTCCTCCTGTGGAGGACGGGGGCATTCGAGGCATGCCGAAGGAGCCGAGGCTGCAGAGGAAGGCAGGGCGTGCTCAGAGGCGAGCTGGCACTTCTAGGTGTCCCCTGAGAGCCAGGCAGCACAGTAACCAGCAGGCTCTGCCAGGCTGGCCCTCGCTGAGGCCCAAACTACAGGACAGCTTTGTAAATTAAACCGGCTGCGTTTGTATCCTGGTCACACACAGTGCTGGGAGTAAGCAATCCTAACAGAGGCGCAGGCCTGAAAAGAACTGCAGAGACTGAACGTGACCCACGCTGACAGACAGCAGAAGGCCCGAGCGCTGCCGGCAGAGCAGGCTGCCCCAACGCACCCACCCAGCCTCGGGGCTGTGCATCTCGTACTGTTCTCCAGAGATAAAATTTTTGAGTTCAGCCAACACCGAATACAGCAAACAAAAGATGGGGAGAGACCAAGTGGTTTCCAAGCCTTTGCGCCCCCCCCCCCCAAAAAAAAGGGTCAACGACTTCCCACGTAAAGTACAAACAAGCAGAAAGTGCTAATTAGCTGGAGCTCAGAGAGGCCTGCAGGCACACGTACGCGCAGAAGTCCCCATGACAGAGTGCCCTAAGCAGATCTCCTCGATGAATCAACAGCTAGTCTGCCTGCTGGTATCAAGCATGTCAGCTCTGCCTGCAGAAACCCACTCTGAAGCGCTTATTACCTTGGCACTAGTCCTGGGGCCTCCGTTTGCAGCGTCTGGAGTCCCTGCTGGATCTGGAGGAGCGCCTGCATGGCGCGGGGGTTGGTGAGAATGGAGAGGGAGTCTGGGTTCTGCATCTGGGAACAAAGGCAAAAAGACACAGCGGTACCAAACAGCGAGAGCTGCCGCAGCCAGAGACCCACCAGCTTTAAATCCGAACAATCAGCACTGAGCTGCGCCTCTCACCCTGCAGCCAGAGCAAACCCGTGAGTCTGGTTCCTCCTTCAAGTCTCCAGACTGCAGGGCTCATCTACAGAGATACTCATAGAGTTTAGATCAAATTTCCTAAATGAACTAGGTTAATCAGATTAGAACTGGGGGCATATGCCTTTGGAATTGAAGTGATTTTATTTGATTTACCTGAGTGAACTAGCTGCTCTAGCACAATTAGCTGTTTTAATTTTTGTAAAAAATTAATTACAGTGAGAGACTGTCCACACAGCGGTTTCACATGGCTTAACTAGTCTCATATGAAGTCTACCTTTAGGTAATTTAGATTGCCCTGTCTAAACAAGCTCTTCCTTTCTCTCTACCCTGCGCAAACCCCTTTCTTTCACAGCCCAAACCACCCAAGCCCACATGCTTCCTAGTCCACTTGACTAAGCGGCCAAGATACTCCCTGTCCTACAGCGGATGGAAAAGCTCTGGAGCCCGGGGGCTGAGAACAGCACAGGGCCAGACAGGGGCCTTTACCTGCTGCAGGAAGACAGGGAGCTGAAGGCGGAGCTGTTCTTGAAGCTGTGGATTCCCAGCAAAGAGGGGGACATTTACCATGATCTAGCAAGAGACAGCACACGTAGGTAGGGTCAGAGGGTTGCTGCCACTGGCTGGTAAACCCTACGTAACTAAGCCGTACCCCTGACTCCCTCCCTGGGCTTTCAACGAGTTCCCCCTGCTAACGGGGACTGAAACAGGACAGCTCAATTCCTGGCAGCAGCGTTGAGCAGGGGCCACTTGGCCACGGGCACAGAGAAGGGCCATTCCCATGTCCCTTTGAAAGCCACCTTTTTTGTTAGGGGCTCTGCTAAGACACAGGGTTCAGTACTGTGACTGCCTTCAAGCTATCAAGAAACGTAACAAAACTGTCTATATTCACTCAGCGCTCTGGTTTCTGCAAAAGAAACCACTCCAACTATAGAAGCAGACTGGTCTCACAAGCACCGTGCTCACGGCCTGACAATAGAAGACAACTGCACCACTTATACCTGTGCTGCAAAGTCCGGGTTCTGGGCAAGAGTTTGCATCATGCTCCGCATATAAGGGGCAGAGATCATGTTCTGCATCAGCTGAGGGTTTTCGGAAATCTGCTGCAGGAGTCCTTGCATCTCTGGGCTGTTGAACATGCCTGCAAGGGGAATGGAAAAGACAACAAAGGAAAACCCCTTAGAAGCCTGAGCACTGCTGCGATGCCTGAAATACAACATGACATACAATAGCAACGCCTTTACTTCATGCCCTGGCCAACAGTGAATATTGCTGCGGACAGCCATGGCAGCGCTCTGCTTGCCACTCTCCCCTGCTCTCGAGGGCTGCAGGGACATCAAAGTTCCCGAAGTAACCCTCCGACAGGCACAGAAGAAATAACCCATTTGTGCTCGCAACTGGGCTAGAATCATTCATCTGGAGAGCAGCCACGGACAGGCAGGCACCCAAATGCCAGAGGGAACCACCCTCCAGGGAAGCCTGGGTGACCTGTTCCGTCAGTAGCACCCTCTGGTTCCTCTCTCGCTTACGTACCAGCCCCAATGCTAGCAGCATTCAGCCCAAAGGGGTTGGATACAGTCGGTGTGCTTTGGGTGGTTGCCGAGCCAGTGCTCCCTTCACTGCTGGGCGCCTGGCTCTGGGAAGCAGGGGGTGTGGGGCTCCAAGGGTTCGGTAACGGCTCTCTGTTCTCCGTCCGCAAAGGCTGAGAGCTTGAGCTATCAGAATTCCCCGTCAAGGAAGAGAAAGGATTGTTGCCAAACTAGGGAAGAAGAAAGAAAGAAATAGCCGTCATCAGTCAGCCCCAGCAGAGAATGTCGAACTAACCTCGCTGCAGTATGAGCTAGGGAACAGCCGATCATATTCATCCAGGTCCAGAATTTGCTAAACACATGCTATAATTTGCCTCCTGAGAAATCTGTAATCCGCAACACACCTCGCTCAGAAAAAGATCCAGCTCAAGAAGTGGCCACAGCCCTAGATTTGGCTCCCAAATGCAGGGCTTCAAAACATCCACGTAAAATCAGCACCCGGACATACCAGTAGGTAATGCTAGACTGGAGTATGTCTGCACAGCCTTTTGCAGACAGACCTGCGCTCACTCCTCCTGTGCTTCAAGCCAGATGGATCCAAGCCAGCTCCAATCCAAAGGCGTCAGGCTTGAGCTAATACAGTAAGCCGGGCTGAGAGCAAAGGGCTGTGGCTAACGAAGCTACGGGGCCTTCACATCGGTGACGGCTGGCATCCAGCCTGCTTGGAGACCAGAGAAGCGAGGGCAGGTCTCTGCTCAGATACACCAAACCATGTAATAAAAGCATCTGACAGGCATGGCACAATGTTCTCCTGCTAGTGGCTGCATTCATCATCTAGAGCGGGAGGGGATGAACAGCCATGCTTTGGGAAGGTCGCCCTGTTAGCACGGGGGTCAGGGAAAGAGCCCTTTCCCATGCTCAGCACGCTACACCCCACTTACAGGAACGCAGCCAATACCTGCTCCCTGGCTGCACTAAACATGGGCTCCTGGATGTCCGTGTACATCCGGCGCAGGGCGTTGTATCCTCCTGGAATGCTCTCGAGGTTACTCAAAGCACGGTCCTGGTTCCGCATCATCTCCTGCATCATGGCAGGGTTACGAGCCAATTCCATTGTCTGGGAGAAGGAGGAAAACATGGAAAGCTCAGGCCCATGTGCACCACGGAAGACTGGAGTGGACCAAGAGACTGGTTAGCAGCTCAGTGGTATTCTCTTGATCTACCAGCCAAGCACTGAAAGAGTTAAATCTCAGCTCCCAGACGAAAGAGTATAATTAAACCCGTTTCACAGTCAGAGAGCAGAGAGATCATTTATCCAAGCAAAGAGAGCCCAGGGATCCTGGCTCCTCCCATCCTTGCTCAGCTCTCTTCCTTCTCAACCTCAATTCAGCTGGATGAGATTGTTTTGTTTCTAAGCACTATCAGGACATCCAAACATTTAACACCCATATGTTCCCACTCAAAGTAGATGGACTGCATTCAAAAACTAAGAAGGTGGAAGAGATTGGATCCTTCCCATTTCAAGAAAACCAAGACATTCGCCCTCTCCAGACTTCTGATGTGTCTCCCCTGCACAAGGAACATCCAGATCTAATTTGAGGAGCTGCTTAAGTATGCATCATTCACAATGTAGTCCTGCAGCTCTGGAATTTCACGTACGGCCGACACAGTTGAAAGAAAGATAACCAAGAAGCAGATGGAAACTAGGCTCACTCAGCAACAACTCAGAAAGACCTCCTGACAAGTCTTCCTGGAGGAACAGCAGAGTCCTGTCAAGGGCTATTTAACACTCAGGCTCTCACTCATCCCTTACGCTTCCCTTCCGATGAACCTCTGGTCTTCCAGATAGCCAGTCCTCTAGGGCATGTGTCCTCTCTTCCGGGATCATAAAGAAAATCGAGACCTCTAGGATCCCGGCCTACGACTAGTGCTCTCAGCTGGTCCACGTGGTAAAATATTGACTGTACAGCTCTGTAGCCTATACTTAATCTATCAAGAGAAATAGAGAGAAACAAAAAGCTTTCACGGTAGCTTCACTTCTCTGTGATTGCTTTTACTCAGAACACAGTAGCCTGGTATGCAGCATGCTGTGATGATCCCAGCATCCTTTTTTGCCCAACACATGATAGATTCAATAGCCCTGCAAGGGAGATAAGAGTTGCAAGTATGTGGGTTGAGTAATCAGTATTCACATAACTCAAGACCACCATCTGTTTGTCAGGAGCTTACAGCAGGAAGGAAGAGATCTCTAAAATCACTGATCTGGCATTCACACACTCCCTTTGGAGAGCAGACACTGAAGCTGGTCCACAAAGATGCTCTTGAACATGCTTTAAACAGGCCCTGGCATGCTGACTCACCTGTCTCATGAGCTCTGGGTTATTCAGCATGTGGCTTATCTCTGGATTTCGCTCCATGAGCTGCTGCATCTGGGGATTGGCCATGATCATCTGTCTCATGAGGTCAGGGTTAGACATCATGTTCTGCACCAAGGGATTCTCCATGATCTGAGAAAGCATCTCTGGGTTAGACATCAGCTGTCGCTGCATCTGCTGCTGGAGCTCCATGAAGTTGGCAGAGCCCATCCCAAGGTTGCCCAGCCCAGTGATGCCACCAAAGCCAGCTGGAAAGGGAACAAGACGTGGGGAGAGAGGGGCAAGTCAGTTAACTGTCAGCAGCTGCAAAAAGAGGACAAGCACATCAGCTGAACTGCACCCACACTAATCTAGGGGTATCCTCTATTCCTACGGCAGCCAGCTCTGAGGGAGGACACCCCCTACACATGCTTCACTATGGGCTTTGGCATTATCCTGAGCAGGGAAACCGAGCTGTGCCGGTGGAAGCAACTCATGCAAAGCCTAAAGCAAGCAGAGACAACTACAGGGGTCAAGAACCCCAACTCCTTGGTCTAATCCTCAGAAATTCTTCTTTCGTGTCACACCTTCTCACAGCCATCACTTACACAGGATGGATGTAGCATTATTAGGGCCTCCGTCTCCAGGACCTCCCATGGTCCCTGACCCACTGCTCCGTCTGCTGCCGCTCCCTGCGTCAGAAACGGCGCTGCTGGATGTGGAAGGCTGAGATGGGGCAGCAGGAGAAGAAGGGGTTGCAGTGGGGGCAGAAGCAGCGTTGGGGGCAGAAGCAGCAGATGTTGAATCTTGGACCCTGCAAAGAAACAAAACAAGGCATTAAACTCCTGAGAGTCAGGAACGGTGAGTTGAGTCCTCTGGGGCGGACACAGGACGGTACACCCCACACCGACCGAGCCTTCCTTCGTGTCTGTTGTCCCCACAGCCGCCAGCCCTGGCTGTTTCCATTCCCGCCTGCACGGATACGCAGCTGTGCTCCCAGATGCCTTCCATCTGCTGGAATCTGCCTCCCATCCTGATGCGTAACAGCCCCTGACATTTTATCCTGGCCCACATGAAGTGGCTTGACTGGTCTTACCCCGAGTTGTATCTAGCTCTTCCTTGAATCACACTGAACTATTTACCTCAGCTATATCCTTGAGCAATGAGTTTGCTCCAAACAGGAAAATCCTCCTGCTGCTCCCACAGAAACCACAGGAGGTTACAGCAGGGCTATGCATGGGGTAAACAAGAGTCTGCTTTTCTTCAAATCTTCCCATGCACTGAATATTCCTATCAGTGCTCCTGGGGGCAAAAATAAGTATCAGCATTACTCTACAGATAGGGAAACTGAGGCACAATGCAGCTAGCATCTAGCCCGTGAAGCTACAGAACGTTTCTGGCCAGCTTGGCTAGGAATTCACATCTCTGTCACTGCAAAGCTTCCCTGTCCAACACAAGTTCACTAGAGCTTCTTTTAACACACGCATGCAGATACCGTGCCATAAGCCAGAGCATCAGATGCTGGACATCAGCTTTATTGAGTAAACCAACCCAAGGCAGTACCTTGCAATCACAGTTCCTCCTCAGGATTTTTATAGGAATTTGAAGGACAACATTTAAAGATTCTCTGAAGCATCTGCAGTCATGACAATGAGTCCTGGACTAGTGCTGAAGAGCTTTCATATGAAGTTAGACCCCAAAATTCATTATACTCACCTCAAATAAGAAATGTTATTATACCACTTACAAGTAAATAAGAACAACAATTTCTTGATTTTTTTTTTTTCCAAACCAAGGATGATTCCTTTCTCTAACTTCCTTTCCTTTTTCACTCTGATTCTAGGACTTTAAATATCAAACCTGAAGGTCCCTGTCCACTTTCCAGACTCACCCGACCGCTGCTGAAAACCAGTGGCCACTGAGAAGGAGGCAGAGAGTGGGGAAACAAAGCAAATAGGAAGCTGAACAAAAAAGGAAGAAGGAAGCTGGAGAAAGGTCACTTGGTTTCTCTCAGCACAGGAAGAGGCTGTAATGTCTTCGGTAAGCACTTGTCTATGAATATTAGCAGGAAGAAAATCAGCAACCCAGGACAGCTCTCTCGTTTACCCTTTGAAATGGTTCACAAGTACCACAGTTTGCTGCAGAGACAGTGGTAAACAGCATCAGCCTATCAGGCTACCTGGAGATGCAGAATCCAGAGAGAGACCTCCTGCAGAAGCTGACAATACACATGCTTGTCTTTGTGAAGAAAAAAAAAAAAAAGAGGGGAAGCACTAATCTTGACTAAGCCAGTAAGGCAGCTCTCCCAGGGGACAGCAGAACTGCACAAAGAGAAAGACGCAGCCCGGTTAGTTCACCAGGAGCCTGATCAGACTGCAGTAGAGAGCCCAAGAAATGGTTACAAAGGGGGTTTCGAGATCAAAAAGACGTGGCTGCACCTGTAGTACAGCAACTGTTCCCAAGAACCTTCTGTGCCCATCGCTCCACTGGACAGCGCTGGGAAAAGCCTAACCCTGCAGGACCCTGAGGTCAATCCTGCGTCCCTTTCTCAGGCTGAGCGGACGAACACAAGTGAGCCGTGTCCAAACTGGGAGCTGCTGTGGGGTGTGCCTGCAGTACTGTGCCTGAGCTAACCACCACACCGCTGTGTGCACGTGGTCATACAGCCCGAACCTCTGTGCATTCCCACTGAGGCGGAGCACCCACCTGTCTGCACCTGCCCATGCAAACATGCCTACAGGTACCACACGGAAACACTGTTCTGCCCTACAGATAGTGCTCCGCCTCCCACAGCACCTAAGCAAGCGTGAGCACAGGCTTAGAGCAGAGTATATGATAGAAAGTGAAAGAAAAAATGGGTATTAATTTCAACTTCAACATGAATTCATTGGGAAAGTAATTTCTATAAACAGCAACTTATCTTTGTTAGAACTGGTATAAAATCCCAACGGGTTCTTTCAAGATTATTAAAGGTTCAAAATATGCAAAGCCATATACACAAGTTGTCTTAAAGAAGAGACAACCCCCTCAGGTACTTGCCACGCACTTACACAGCTGCGTAACCTAGGGAAAAGACAGGCCGAGTGATAAACCCCACAGCCGCATGGCAAAGTCGCAGCAGGGAGTCTGGGAGAGTTCTCCTGCCGGATCACCGCAGCCAGACTCACACACACCCCAAAGCCAGCACTCAGGCCTCGCACAAGTACTCCGCTTCAGTCACTGACAGGGCAGAAATACTCCACCATCGTTTACTCGCATCATCCATTTACCCTCAGCCCTCCAAGACAAAACAGTTTCTTACTTCTGCGGAGTCTTAATGACCAAGTGTACAGTCAGTCCATCTTTGATCCCATGTTGATTCAACGTGTCTCCATCCTTCAGGATCTTCCCAGCAAAGATCAGAACCAGCTGATCCTGTTTGGCTTTAAACCGCCTGGAAATCTCTTCTTTGAACTGAAAAAACAAACAAAGCATTTTTCAGGCAAAGGACCAAAACCAGAAATTTAGAGCTAATACTCCAGATATCATATCCACTATGCAAACAGCATAAGGAACTAACAGTCCTTCAGTACCTCACCCAAAAGGAGCCCATGCAGGTACCAATTCAGTCACCCGTTGCTGAGGATGTCTGAGGCGTTAAGAAGAAAAAAAAAAAAACAAAACAACAAACCAAAACCAAAGACAAGCTCTACACTTACAAAACGTGGAGAAAATTTCAGAAAGAATAGAGCAATTACCTCAAGATGAGCTGAAGGCTTCCAAAGCCAGATCAAGTGTGTCTCTTAGGTCTAATCCAAATACACCATTTATCCTCTGAATGACTGAACTGTTTTTGTCTCTGCTCATTTGATTTTTTCCTAAGGAAAGCCCAACTCTGATTTAATACAGGACAGAGCTCTATGGAAAAGGGAACAATCCTTTATCAGCCAATGGAAATAAACTAGGTCTTCTCCAATTCCTATTTCTGCAACTGAATTCCCTACGAGCACGCCACGCCACATAACACAGACACCTCTTCTTTACTGTGTGATGGGGTGGGATTAACACCTCACAATAAGATTGTCATTGCTAGTCCAGCTGGGGCATTCCTCCTCCCATTTCCATTTGCGAGGAAAAAAAAAAGCCTTGCATTTGAAAGCCACAAACTACAGAAAATTCAGAGGGAAAGGCCAGGACAGAAAAAGAAGCACACACCTGTCCTGGAGGAGCTCGCAGCCTTCGCACCAGAACCCTCAAATCAACGCCTGGGAGAGCACAGCCCTGAGCCCCAGGTCATCCTGGTCACAAAGCTTCGTGCCCTCCTCTGCACAAAGCCGTCACTTAACATCCCGCTTATACCGACCGGCTCTCAGGAGGCAGCCGAGAAGGAACAGGAGGACCACACATCCTACAGCCCCTGCCTACCCACAACTCTGCTCCCCAGAAACCTCCGCCAGGGCCTTCACATCACAACCTCGCGCCCTACACCCCGGATCAAAGCGCGCAGCAAGCCAAGAGCCGTGCTGATGACACCTTGCCCCAGTGGGCGCAGCCACTTCGACAGCGCTTGAGCCAGTCCTGGCAAATTCCAGCTTCCTCCCGCCCACCCCACGCCACCGTGCCCTGTGTGAATCTCCCTCGCAGGAGCTGACACTCCCCCCCCAGCCCATACGTGGGCTGATGTTCCCTTGCCTCCGCTCCATCCAACCTTTGCCCCAAGGATTTGCCCAGCCCCTCTCCGCTCGCCCGCGGGATCTGCCTCCCAGCGCCCAGACCCACCCCACAACACCCAGGTGCCTCCCTGCAGGCAGCCCCATACGCACTCATCCGGCTCTGTCCCCAAAGCCACTTCTCCCCATCGCAGCGCCCTTCCCGTACCACCCGCTCAAGGAACGCCTTCCCTCCCGCTCCCCGCGCAGCCTAGCCCCCACCCCGATTCTTCACACCCCTCTCCCCACAGCCACCATCCACCCCAAAGCTCCCTTCCCCACGACCGCTCCCCACAAAGCTGCTCTCCAAGGCCCTCACACCCCCCTCCCACATCCCCAACTACGCCCTGCTGTCGACGCCCACAAACCCTCCGTGGATTACCCCCACGGCCGTCCCCACCCCCAGTGTCAGCGCTCCCCACTCAAAGCCCCCCCCCCCCCCAAGCCCCCTCCGAGCACCTGCCCGCACCCAGGTCTCCCAGCTCCCTCAAAGCTTGGCTCCCGCAAGGCCCCAGCGGCCAGGGGTGCTCCCCAAACCTCCCCAGCTCTCCCCCCCCCCGCCCCAGCCCAGAGCCAGGTCTCCAAAAGTCCTCCAAGTCCCTCTAGCCCTCACCTCCAACCCAAAGCCGCTTGGGTCTTCCCCCACTTCTCTGGGCCCCCAGCTCCCTCACTCCCCCTCGAAAGTCCTCCCCCCTCCCCAAAGCCAGGTCCCTCCCCAAAAAGCCCTCGCACTCACCTCCCCAGCCCCTCACTCCCCCAGGCCAGCCCCCCCTTCCCCCCTCCCCGGTCCCCTCAGCCCCCCACCCCCAAGCCAGGCCCCCTTCGCCCCTCCACACCCCCCCCAGGCCCGCTCCCGCCCCCACCTCGCGCACGGAGGCGCCGTCCGCGATGACGATCTCCTCCTTGTCCTTGGGGGTCTTCACCGTGACGCGGATCAGAGCCCCGCCGGGGCCGCCCAGCCCCGCCTCGCTCTCCCCGCCGGGGCCGGGCCCGCCGCCGCTCGGCTCCGCCATCTTCGCCGCCAGCCCGGGCCGCCACCAGAGAAAGGCGGCGCGCGCCGCCGCGAGAGAGCGGCGCCTTGGCCCCCCGCACCGTCGCTACCGCCCCCTGGCGGCCCGGCGGGGAGCTGCAGCACGGCGGGAGGGGGGGGGAAGTAAAGAGGCGGGGGGGGGGCCACAGCGCGGGCAGCTGCCTGCAGTGCTGCCTGCAGTGCTGCCTGCCTCACCGGCATCCCCAGCATCCGTCCTGCACCCCCTCGCTGGATCCAGTCTGCAACCCCCCTTATTAGCCGACTTCAGCCCGGATCCCCCTCATTAGCTGGATGTGGCCTGGCTCCCCCTCATTAGCCGGATCCATCCTGCACCTCCCTCATTAGCTGGATCCATCCAACCCCCGTTATTACCTGGCTGCAGCCTGGATCCCCTTCTTAGCTGGATCCGACCTGCCCCCCGCCCCGTTAGCTGGATCCATCCTGCACCCCCCATTAGCTGGCTCCAGGCTGGCTCCCCTCGGTTAGCTGGATCCATCCTGCACCCCCCATTAGCTGGCTCCCCTCGGTTAGCTGGATCCATCCTGCACCCACCCCCTTACCCAGGCCCGCCGTGTACCCCCTCCCATTGCTAAAGCCGCTCTAACGGGTCCATTTTTGCCGGGCACCCCAGCAGGGGCAGGACTTCCCCCCCCCCATTTTGGGCTCGTTGTGTGCGGCAAGCCTCCTGCCACCATGCCGTGGCCGTTCAGCCGGGACCGATCCAGACCCGGGAGCACAGAGCCGGGTGCCAACGGCAGCGCTCAGCTGGCCGAGGGGTAGGGTTTGGGAGGGTCCAGCCGATCCCCAAACTCCCCCCCTGGCCAAACTGTCCTTCACCTTGAACCTCTTGGGCAGCCAGACCTCTGCCGCAGCCGAGCTGGGTGCTGGGGCAGCACCCCGGGGTGGCCCTGGGGGACAGGCCACCCGCAGCAGGAGGCATGGCGTCCCCGGGACAGGGACTACAAGTCCCAGCGTGCTCTGGGCTGAGCATGGTCCCACTGACGGCCGAGGCCTGCTCCAGCCTTCCCCGCCATCGCAGGCCGAGGAGCGGGGCGGCTGCGGCCATGCTGCGCCCCAAAGCCCTGACGCAGGTGCTGAGCCAGGCCAACACCGGCGGGGTCCAGAGCACCCTGTGAGTAGGGGTCGGGGGCTGAGGGCGAGGGGTGGCTTCCCCCACGCGTGGCTGCGGGGCCGGCTGGCCCGCTCCGCTCGGTGCAGGGTCATACTCCTGCGAGGAAACGCTTCTTCCTCCTGCCCTGGAAATGCCCCCCCTCGGCGGGGAGAGGGGTCCTGCAAGGGGCACGCAGGGTGCTGGGGCCGTGCGCAGTGCATGATGCACGGTGCTGGGGTTGTGCAGGATGCCTGGACTGTCTGTGCACAGTGCCGGGGCCATGCGTGGTGCTGGGGCTGTGCACAGTGCACACTGCATGGTGCTGGGTTATGCATGGTGCTGGGGCTGTGCACAGTGCCTGGACTGTCTGTGCATGGTGCTGGGGCTGTGCACGGTGCCTGGACCGAATGTGCACGGTGCTGGGGCTGTGCACGGTGCCTGGACCGTCTGTGCACGGTGCACAGTGCCAGGGCCGTGCATGGTGCTGGGGCCGTGCATGGTGCACCGTGCCAGAGCCATGCACAATGCAAGGACCGTGCACTGTGCACCGTACATGGTGTAGAGTGCCGGGGCTGTGCACGGTGCCAGGACCGTGCACGGTGCCAGGACCACGCACGGTGCGCAGTACTTGCCCACCAGGCTCGTGCCCGATCCGCAGCATTGTCCCGCCGGTGCCACCGCAGACCCACGCTGCCCTGCTCGGGAACGGGGCCACCCCAGAGCTTCCTGGCTTTGAAGCCCCCCACCCCCTGCCAAGATCCCCTGCAAAGCTGGTGTGTCCCGGGCTGGGGGGGGTTTGCTCTGCGTCCTGGCACTGCAGTGGGGTCTGGTGCCACGCTGGGTTTAGAGACACCAGTTTGCCCCCCCCTCTCCCCCCGCCTTGTTTCCAGGCTGCTGAACAACGAGGGGTCCTTGCTCGCCTACTCGGGCTACGGGGACACTGATGCCAGGGTCACCGCGGCCATCGCCAGCAACATCTGGGTGGCCTACGACAAGAATGGGCACCAGGCGTTCAATGAGGACAACCTCAAATTCATCCTCATGGACTGCATGGTACGTGGGGCTGGGGGCTGTCCTCCCCTTCCTGGGGACCTGGGCACCGCCACAACTCCAGGGTCACCCAGGACCCTGCCGGTGGTCCCTGCCAAGCCAGGGGTGCAACGGGTGCTGTTTCTCTCTGGGCAGGAGGGGCGAGTGGCCATCACGCGGGTGGCAAACCTGCTGCTCTGCATGTACGCGAAGGAGACAGTTGGATTTGGGATGCTGAAGGCCAAGGTAATGCTGGCGGAGCGGGGGCCAGGGGGGCCGCAGGGCTGCGTCCCCGCTGTGGGTGGGAAAGAGCTGTGGAGGAGGATGAAGATGGGAGTGGTGGAGGAAGCTGCCGTGCCTGGGACACCTCTTTCCTCCTTGCAGAGGCTCCTCTGTCCTCCGCGCCAGCCCAGGCACCGCACCACACCTTTTTAAATCTCTAAAATGAAATATAAATTAAAATAAGCACGTGGGCGGTGCGCGTGCAGGTTGCAAAATCCACACCGCTCTCTGCTTGCAGGCGCAGGCGCTGGTCCAGTACCTGGAGGAGCCGCTCACGCAGGTGGCCGCATCCTGAGCACGGGAGCGGAGGGAGTTCGGAAGTGCCACCGTGCAAAGGCCGTTTGCTTCGGTGCTGTCACTGGTGCGGGTGGGGGGTGAGTGGCCCCCCCAGGCATCCTGGAGCTCTGTCCTACTTTGGTGTGGCCTTTAAAAATAAGGTGGGGGGAGCAAAAAAGCCCGGGGGGGGGGGGTGGTGGGGGAGGGAATAAAAGTGTTTCTGATGCTTACGTCCTGTTGTGTCTCTTGTGAATAAGAAGAGGAGCTGGGGGGGGGACGCATGGGGGGGTCCCGGGCAGTGCTTTGGGGCTGCCCAGCGCTCCACGATGGCCCCTGGGGAAAACCAGGGCAGGGGCTGCGAGGGGCTCATGCCGGGGGAGAGCGGGTGTAACGGAGCCGAGCCCCCCTGTAGCGGAGGGTGGCGGGGGGCTCCTTCCCTTCCCCGGTTTCCCTGGCTTTCACACGATGGCAGCAGAGGCGAGGAAACGCGTTCACGCTCGGTTGGAGCCGGGCTGAGCTGGGGGTTCTGCCTCTGGCCTGGCTGCCCGCGCTGCCCGCGCTGCCCGCTGCCCCAGCCTGCCCTGCGCTGCAGCCTGCACCGGCCTCAGCAGCCAGGATCAGGCCCCGGCTCCTCCTCCGGCCGCCCCGTGACAGTCCCAGGGGTGACACTACCTGCCCAACCTGCGCTGCGACACCCAGTCCCACCCCTTGAGTCAACCGGCTGCGCTGAGACGCCAACCCGGCCGGCCTTGACGTCGCTCCCCCGGACCCTACTTGCTCCCCGGGACCCCGCTCGCTCCCCGCTCGCTTCCCACCAGAGAGGAAACTTTGTCCCCTCCATCTCCTCCCTTGGTGCCTCTCGGAGCCCGGCCCGCCCCGCGCCGCCTGCTCCGGCCTTTGCAGCTGGAAGGAGGAAACCAAGTGACGGCGGCGGCCCCGGCAAGGGCGGGTGGCAGCCGGGGCGACATGGGCAGCGCCGAGGAGGATTATAACTTTGTCTTCAAGGGTGAGTTCTGGGCTCGATGCGAATCCCCCTCCCCAAAAGGGAGCGGGAGGCCAGGGGCTACGGGGGAGGGAATTGGGGTGCCTTCCCCCCAGGGCTGCCATACCCCGAGCTGTTGCTGCCCATCCCTGCAACTCTGATGGGAGCTGCGAAGGGTCAGGGGATCGGGGAGCGGGCGCCGGCCTCGGCCACGTCCCCGGCTGACGGCAGCGAGGTCAGGGCTAGCGAACGGCGCTGGGGGCTGGCAGACCCATGCCCACCCCGAGGCTGCACGCCTGGGATGCCGGGCGAGTTGCTGGCGCACGGTGGGGACTGAGATGGCGGGAGCTGAGGGTGCGAGACGTAAATGCCGTGCCAGCCCATTAACCCCTGAGAGTGGCAGGCATTTAAAAGTCCTGCTGCTGCGGTGACCCGGGTGGTGGCACACCCAGAGGACGTGGGGGTCAAACCCGGGCTGGAGAAACGGGGGCACAGCCTCGTGCCCCCCGGCTTGAGCTCCTCAGGCACGAGGCGCTGGCGTCCCGCCTCTCTGCCGGGTGCCACTGGCTGGACCTCAGTGCTCCCCTCGGATTTGCCAGCGTCCTCGCCCTGCTCCTGCCGCCCAGAGCCTGATAGCTGTGACCCCCCCCCCAAACAGCACTGGGGCTACGCCAGCGGACAGGGAGCATGGCTGGGCTCAGTCGAGGTGCCTCAGCCGCGCTCGGGGCGGGGCTGAGAGCTCATGACGCAGGGGTGGGACCCCCGTTTGTTACACCCACATACCTGCCCGGCCTCTCTGCCCAGCTCTGGGGTCACCAGGCAATGAGGGGTGCCCATGCACCCGGGGCGGTCTGGCCATCCCACTGCCAAGGCAATGAGCTGCTGGCGGGTCTGGCTCGGGTGGGAAAGCGGTATTTGAATTCCTGTGCAATGCCTTGGAGCAGCCCTTTCCCCTCCTTGACAGCTCCGGTGGGCTTTCTCCTTTCTTTCCTCAGTTGTCCTGATCGGGGAGTCCGGGGTGGGGAAAACCAACCTGCTCTCCCGCTTCACCCGCAACGAGTTCAACCACGACAGCCGCACCACCATCGGCGTGGAGTTCTCCACCCGCACGATCTTGGTGGGAGACGCCGTGGTGAAGGCTCAGATCTGGGACACGGCTGGGCTGGAGCGGTACCGTGCCATCACCTCTGCGTAAGGATGGGATGCCTGAAATCAGGGCTCCCCCTGGTACCTGGGTAGTGATGCCCTCGTAGGTGGGCCCCATGGGTGGGGACGCTGGGGGGGGGGGGGAACGTGTTCTGGAGTGTGGGGTGATGGTGGGGTTCTCCTGTAGGTATTACCGGGGGGCTGTGGGCGCCCTGGTCGTCTTTGACATCACCAAGCACCAGACGTACGATGTGGTGGACCGCTGGCTGAAGGAGCTGTATGACCACGCCGAGGCCAGCATCGTTGTCATGCTGGTGGGGAACAAGACCGACCTCGTGCAGGCTCGGGAGGTGCCCATGGAGGAGGCGAAAATGTTTGCAGGTACGGACTGGCACCCTGCTACGGGCCCGGGGGCTTGGGAACCTCCCTGATAGCACGGACCCGCACCAACGTGGGCACCCTGACGTCTCTAAAGGGACATGGAAACGGAGCCGTGCCCTCACCGGCGTCTGCGTTATCTCGGGGAAATCCTCTCATTGCAGACAACAACGGGCTGCTGTTTGTCGAGACCTCGGCGCTGGACTCCACCAACGTCGAGCAGGCGTTCGAGACCATCCTGAAGGGTACATACACCGGCACCGTGGTGCGGCGGGGGTCCCCGGGACTGCGGCGTCGCAGGGTCCCTTACCGGGGACGTGCGGCTGGGCAGAGGATGTGCAGCGCGTCTCTCCTCTGCCCTGCTCCACCGAGGACTTTTGGGGCTGGTTTCAGTGTCGTCTTTCTGGCTGGTTTGGTTTCCGGCCTTTCATGCTGGGCGTTTCGCTCTCCGCACCCATGGTTTTGTTCTCCCAGCCCCCAGGCATCCCCAAAGCCCCGGGGGCTCCTTCTTCCCTGTAATCCCTGCTCCCCCTTCCTGTTGTCCTGGGCTCCTGACTCAACGTCTCCAGCACCCTGCCGCAGGGACCTGGGGGGGGGGACAGGAACGGAGAGGGGTGATGCTCAGCCAGGAGCACCTCTCCAGGAACGGCAGCAGCAGCGGGGCAGGAGTACAGGGAGGTGTGCCGTGCCGTGCCGTGCCGTGCCGTGCCGTGCCGTGCCGTGCCGTGCCGTGCCGAGCCAGCCTGGCCTGGTGAGCTGCCAGCCCCGGCGCGGGGTGAAGCACTAATCCCAGGTTGGGCAAGAGGAAATTGCCTAACTGCAGGGTGTTCCCCAGGCGCTGCAGGGATGCAACTTGGGGGAGCCGCTCCTTTGTCACCCCTCAACTTGTCCCCTCTGCCGCATAAAGGAGAGCCACTGACGTGCCCGGCGGCGGGCCAGCACGCGAGCAACGGGGGGCTGCAAGCTTGAAACTGTCCCTGCTACCTTGGGGGGCCCTTGGCTGACACACAGACCCCCCCCCCCGGCACCTCTTGTTTTGCAGAAATCTTCCACAAAGTGCAGAAGCAGAAGCAGAGGAGCAGCCAAAGTAACACGGTGTCACTTGCCAGCGGGAGCCCGGAGAGCGCAACCGCGGCGCAGCCGGAGAAGCGCCCGTGCTGCATAGCCCTCTGAGCTGGCCGGGCACCCCGGGAAGCCCCCGGGGACCCCCGCAGCTCCGGGACACGCCAGTGGCGTAGAGCCAGGTCTGCCTCTGCGCAGACTCCTCTGGCCGCTGGCGCAGGCTGGTGTCACCCAGCCTCCACCCCCGTCCTGGTGCGGTGGGGACCAGCAGCCTGGACAGTGGCCAAATTCTGCCATAAACGGTGAGAAGCACCAGCGCCGTGGAGCTCTGCTCTGTCTGCTTCGTTTTTGTTGGGCTCAGGTTAGCATCACCACTATCACGCACGGACCTCCCTGCCCCTCCGGACCCGCGGTGCAGAGGACTGAGATACCCCCAAGGCGCTGCTGGGGAACGAGCCAGGAGGTTCTGGCCGGGATTGTGCCAGCGACGGGAGCTGCTCCAGTTGTGTCTGGCCCTGGAGTTGCTCCCGTAGGACCACCCTGTGCCACGCGCTGCCGATGTGGCTGACCCCACGGGTCTCCATCTCCAATGGGGGCTGCTCTGGGGTCATCCCAAGGCCTCAGGAGCGAAGTGGCAGCGCTCAGCCCTTGGCACGCCTCTGTCCCCATCCCAGACATGGGACAAGCGTGATGGCAGGACCTGGTGAGGGTCCCTCCTGTCTGCACGGCAGGACGGGGCTCGGTGCAGAGCCCGGTGCCAAAGGGCCCGGGAGCAGCTCCGTGTCCAGCGCAATGGTGACTCAATCATTAAAGGACTTGTGAAATGCGGGTTTGCTGAGCTGGAATTCCTGCATGTTTGTAGTTCCATCCCCTGGTCCCCACCTCCATGAGATACCGGAGATCGTGACCACCCAAGCAGCCCAGCCCGATGCCATGGTCTCCCCGTGCCCCCTCCCCACACAACCTTTCCCAGTCCACATCCCCACACCCTTGAGGGCTTATAGGAGATGGCTGGCAGTTTAGGAGTCCAAACCGTGGCTCGGCATCAGCCAGTTATCCAAAAACCCTTGAAAATGGGAGAATTGCTGCTGGATTCTCCATAGCTTCCTCTAGTTCTGGGCGCTCGCTTCCCCTTTGCGCCACGCAAGACATGTTGGCCCAGCTCCCATTTCGTGTCCGTGGTTCTGCGTGAAGATCGTGGCCACGGCTTGTTCCCGTCGGTGGCACACGTGGACACGGTGGTGGCCTTTCCCTGCTGCCGTGCAGCTTTCACAGAATCCCAGAATCCCAGAATGGTGGGGGTGGGAAGGGACCTCTGGAGATGATCTAGTCCAACCCCCCTGCTAAAGCAGGATCACCTCAAGCAGGTTGCACAGGATCACATCCAGGCGGGTTTGGAATCTCTCCAGAGAAGGAGACTCCACAACCTCTCTGGGCAGCCTGTCCCAGCGCTCGGTCACCCTCAGAGGGAAGAAGCTTCTCCTCGTGTTCAGATGGAACTTCCCGTGTTCCAGTTTGTGCCCGTTGCCCCGTGTCCTGTCACTGGGCACCACTGAGAAGAGTCTGGTCCCATCACATGGACACCCACCCTTTAGATAATTAGAAACGTTGATCAGATCCCCTCTCCGCCTTCTCTTCCCCAGCTCTCCAGCCGTTCCTGGAGAGGTGCTCCACTCCCGTAACGTCTCCGCAGGAGGACACCCCGACGCAGAGCCCCCGGCCTGGCCGTGCTGAGCGGGGAGCAGAGCCCCGGACCTGTCCCCCCTTACCTGGCCCCGGTGAGCACACCTGGGCGGTGACAGACAGCCTCGGCCGCCAATGGGTGTGAGGAGGAAGGGCTGTGGCCACCAATGGGGACACGGGGGAGGGTCCCCGCAGGGCTGGATAAGGCCCGGAAATCCCAGTTGTCCCAGTGGGAGTGGGGCTGTGGTGCTGGGTGAGATGCGGGGCAAGGACGATGAGTACGATTATCTCTTCAAAGGTGGGTGCCCTGGCCCTGCCTGCGCTGCCCTGGCCATGCCTGCAATGAGCTGTGCACGGGCTCAGCCTGCTGCGTGGTGCCGTCTCCCTGCAGCACCCTCGGGATGGAGCTGGAAGCCGGGGCTGTGGCTTGTACTGGGATATAACGCACGGCTCCCAGTGCTGGGGGTGGCGGGGGGAC
Source organism: Balearica regulorum gibbericeps (assembly GCF_011004875.1). NCBI lineage: Eukaryota > Metazoa > Chordata > Aves > Gruiformes > Gruidae > Balearica > Balearica regulorum. The sequence goes on from NC_046211.1 coordinate 2,708,648, forward strand.
TTGTTGGGGTGCTCCCCTGTGCTGGGCAGAGGGGTGGTGGGTCTTGGTGGTGCTGGGGCCTCAGGGCGGAGGCTGAAATGCCGCCGTGGTCTGAGGGTTTGCGTGGAGCTGGTCTATGGCTGCTGGGTGCGGGTGGCTGTTTGTGGCCCTGGTGCTAATTAAAGCAGCTCGTTACTGCTGCAGGAGGAGTCCGGAGTCCTCAGCATCCAGGGGAGGGGTGGCTGTGCCTGGGATGGGGTGCTGGTCCCTGGGGATGGGCTGAGGATGTGGGGTGGTGGGGGGAGCTGGTCCCTGTGGCATGCTGGGTGCTGTGCTGGCCCCTCTGGGTGGGTTTGGGTGCTCTCCTCTGTGTGGCTGGGGTGGGAGGAGCAGTTTGGGGGGCTGAGTGAGCAATCCCAAGAGGAAAAACTGTGCCGCTCGCCCGGCTGCGGTTAGGGGAAAGGATGCAGGGCTTGTCCTTCCTGGTGCTGGTCGCGGTGTGACCTCTCTGGTGCGCAAGGGGGGACGAGGTTGGGCCCTCGGAGGTGCAATGTTGGGTTTTTCCCGGCTGTAGGAGCCCAGCATCCCCCTGTGAGCCGCCATCCCCTCCACACGCGGCGTTTCCCGGCAGCCGTGCCGTGGCTGGAGCGGGCGTTGGGGGAAGCCAGGGGACAGCTTGGCAACGTCACAACCTCCTGAGCAATAAAACCTGGGGAGTGAGATCACCCGGCGGCCAGCTGTGAGTCAGCCTACCCTGCCCGAAAGGCCCCGAGTAATCCCAGTCACCGACACGACGGTAGCCCCTGGCTCCTCGCACACCTCCCCTGGCCCCTGCCCAGGAAAATCCTCCTCTCCCGAGTTATTCTGGGACCTGGCGAGGGGGGGGGAAAAAACTCTGATGCAGGCGGAGCTGGGTCGTGCCTCGGAGCGAGGCGCCTGGGCTCCTCCGGCTCGCGTGTCCTTTGCCCGTCGGCCAGCGTTGCGCCAGCAGCACGGCTCTGGGATGGCCCCGGCACGTTGTCCTCCTGTGGTGCCCGTCCCTTCCCCGTGATCCTGCAGGAACCAGGGCTGAGAGCAGCTCGGCGCTGGGCTCTGCATTCCCTTCCTCATGGTGGTCTCTGGAGTCCCTAAAAAAAAAAAAAAAAAAGAGAACTTGGTTTTGAACGCGAGGTCTGCTCATCCTTCCTGAAGTTGGAGCAAAGTCCAAGGGAGATGCAATTTTTGGGGGCACGGAACTGGGCGAGCGCTCTGGGGTTAGGTGGCTCTGCCGAGACCGGCTTCTCCCCGTGAAAAATGGGAGGTGGTCACCGCTTGAAGCAGCGCTACCCTGATTTCCACTGAGACGGGAGCATCAGCTGCCTTCTCCCGTTGCAAAGCACAATGCAAATTCCAGCTGTGCTCACGGGAAGCCCCTCGATGCTGCTGGAGGGGCTCGGGATGGATGAGAAACGGCCCTGGGCACGGCTGCTCCTTGGACCCTTCCTCAGGGCGTCTGTGCAGAGCTCCAGGCTGTTTCCATCCCCACCCCTGGGGTGGGACGTGATGCGTCAGGGATGTCTCGCAGGATCCGTGTTCTCCGCTTTAAACAGCTCGTGCTGCGTGTTCGGAGGCAGCGAGGACCGAGCGTGTCAAATGTTTTTGGGGGTGGAGGATGCGGCTCGAGTCCTTCTTGCCCTTCGGGCTCAGGGGGATGGGGCTGAGCACGTACCCCTGCTGCGTCGAGGTGTCCCGGAGACCGCTGGGTCCCTGCCCCATCCAACCCATCCCTGCTGTGGTGCAGAGCCCGCAGGAGTGCGAGGGGCTGCGCAAAGTCAGCGTGTGCCCCGCACGGGATGACTCGGCTCCTTCCTCCCTCCCCCAGCCTGGTTGCCTAAAGTTTTCCTGGCCCGGTAGGTCTTTTCCTGCCTGCAGGAGCGATGCAGCCCGGCACGCTCGTGCCTCAGTTTCCCCCGGTTGTACTCAGCGCTGTCTCCTGGCAGCCAGGGCCTGTCCCCAGGTCACCCAGGCAGCAGGAGCACGGCGCTGCGGGGAGCGGGGGGGGGGGAAAGGGGACGTGGCCGTTGAGCTGGGGGGAAGTGGCAACTTCCCCGTTGATTAAACACCAAGCCCGGATCAAAGCAGCGAGGCTCAGCAGGCGTTAATGAACCTGGCTCACGGCTAGCCTGCATTTTTTCCACCAGTTTGTCCAGGGTGGCCCAGACTGTCATGGTCCTCCTGGACCTCCCCGGAGCGCGCAGCAGCTTTCGGCGTTACATGGAGGAGCCACCCTTCCCTCCGTTGCTGGCTGCCGTGACACGGCAACTGTCAGCAAGGCTCCGGTGCCTTCCAGCCGCCCTCGGTGATGACGGGGAGCCGTTCCGTTCGCTGCCGGGCTTAGCGGAGCAACGCTGTTTGCTGGCCGCTCTGCGACAAGGGTTTTGGCGAGGGGGTGGCTGCGTTGTCGGAAGCTTTGCGTCCCGGTCCGTGCAAGGGAGCCAAGTCGCCGTGAGCTGGAGCTGATGGGGATGGGGTTGTCCAGGATATGGAGCGACATCCTCGGAGGATGGCGGCTGTTGAGCCTCGAATAAGTTGTAGATGTGGGGTTTTTTTCCTGCAAATTCTGCAGCATGCAGTCCTGCTGTCGAGTGCAGCGGCGTGGCATGCTCGGTGGTCCCTCGCTGGTGTCGCTGCTCCAGCGTGGGCACTGGATGGTTGTGATTTCAGCCCTGCTCTTGTCTGATCCTGGTGGGGAGAAGTGTCCCCCAAGGGTGGGCAAAGTGAAGCAGGCTGCGTTTGAGTGCACCTGGAGAATGAAGAATTGGCAGTGGGGGAAATAAAAAAAAAAATAAATAAAAAAAAAATAAAAACCTGTTGAGTAATAAACTCAACAAACTTGACAGGGGAGCGGTGTGATAAAGCCTCCTCGGAGCCTGTTGCACCAGGTTTTACAGGAACCAGCCAGATCTGGGACACGCAGAAAATGCACTTAACTAACCCACACCCAGGGACTTTCCAGCGCACGGGCTGGACCAGTAGCAGCGGAGGAGGAGGAGGAGGAGGAGGAGGAGGAGGAGGATGCTTCCTTTCAGACCAGGTCTGAAGTCCTCTGGTGTGCCTTCAGGGTTGGAGCTTGGGCTGGAAATAGGAGACCTGGTTCTGTTTGGCCTCTCTGGCCTGGCTGTCTCTGGTTTTCCGCCCATTTTGTGTACCTAGGTGCATACGGCGCCTTCCTAGCGCAGGGCGGAAACCCCCGGCAACTTCCAGGCGATGGCAGGAATTGACCTGGGGGGGGTATTTACAGGTAGCTGGGGTGTCACTGGGATGAGTGGAAGCTGCTGGTCCTGTTCCCCCAGTGTGGCTCTGCAGTTGCAGCCCCCTCACTTGGTGGCTTCTCCCTGGATGAAATGGAAGTGGGGTCTGGGGTGGGAGCCGATGGCGGGGGATCCCCATCCCTGCCAGGCTGGGATGGTCGGCATTGCAGGACACAAATGCCTCTGGTGGGTGTCCGGGGGGCTGACGCTGTGCTTGTGCCCCCCCCCCCCCCAGTTGTGCTCATCGGGGACTCTGGGGTGGGGAAGAGCAACCTGCTCTCACGCTTCACCCGCAATGAGTTCAACCTGGAGAGCAAGAGCACCATCGGGGTGGAGTTTGCCACAAGGAGCATCCAGGTGGACAACAAGACCGTGAAGGCTCAGATCTGGGACACGGCCGGGCAGGAGCGGTACCGGGCCATCACCTCAGCGTGAGTTTCCTTGCTCCCCACCCGTGTCCCTCAGCTGGGGCCCTGCTGTGACCTTGTCCCCTTGCTGTCCCCCAGGTACTACCGGGGGGCGGTGGGAGCACTGCTCGTCTACGACATCGCCAAGTACCTGACGTACGAGAACGCCGAGCGCTGGCTGAAGGAGCTGCAGGACCACGCTGATGCCAACATTGTCATCATGCTGGTGGGCAACAAGAGCGACCTGCGGCACCTGCGGGCTGTGCCCACCGATGAGGCCAGGAGCTTTGCAGGTATCTCCCCCATCCTGGCCCGTCCCATCCCATCCCGGGGCAGCTGTAGCTCACGGCACCCGCCTAAGCTCGTCCTGTCCTTGCAGAGAAGAACGGGCTGTCCTTCCTTGAGACGTCTGCTCTGGATTCCACCAACGTGGAGACGGCTTTCCACAACATCCTCTCGGGTAAGGGGCAACCAGGAGAGGGAGGGTGGGATGATGGAGATGGTTTCAGACACTGTGTCCTCCCAGGACACTGCTGGGGACCCTGGCTGTACGTTCTGGGGTGGGATTCTGCTCCCCTGGACGGAGAGTTGTGGGGCTTTGCACGCCTTGAGCTGTGTGTTTTGGGAGGGGGCGGGTCCCCCACTGAAACAAATACTTGAAGAATTTTTTTCTTCCTTCTTTTCCCTCTCTGCTGGCAGAGATCTACCGCATCGTGTCACAGAGGCAGATCACTGGGCAGCCGGACTCAGAGTTTGGCCCCACCACGACCATCGAGCCCATCCGGGTGCTGCCCACGCAGCAGGAGGGCAGGCAGGCACCCTGCTGCCAGAACATCTGAGCCCTTTGGGGTGCCCCCACCCTGACACCCCCACCACCACCCAGCATGTGCTGGCATCGCGTTTCTCACCCTCTACCTCTGCTCGTTGCAGCTCCCCAGAACAGGTCGGGCTTCTGCACGGCTGCTCTTGTGTGCACCATCATGCTGCCTGTGTGTTGCTCTCCCTGTGTTTATGTAGGACCTACACAAACTGGGGGGGTAGGTAGGGGAGCATCAGAGTCTCTCCCTTCTCTTCCCGTGGTTTGGGACATGCCATCCCCTCGTGTCCCTGCTTTTCCCAGCCCTGAAGGTGCCATCACTGGGTGACTCAGGGTGGCACTGAACAAGCCCAAACCTTGCGACTCCCTCGTTTGGTGCCACATTTTTGTGGCACCTTTGGGTGCAGCCCTTCAGGGTGGGGTGGGGGGGACACACTGGGTGCACCTTTGTCTTGCCCGGTGAAGTGAGCAACAACAACAGCCGGTTGTACCCAGCCCTGCCCCTTCGACACCGAGGGCTGGGTGTGCCTCTGGGTGCTGAGGGACACCCCAGTGTGGGATTGGGGGGGGGGGGGGGGGTGACTCCCCGCTCATGCCCGGAGGGACCCCAGTCCAGGGAGACTGGAGCAGGGATCTGGGGGGGGGGCATAGCCTTTGTGGGGGGCCCTGAGGAGGGGACAAGGGGGTCCCAGGGCTTTGGTGGGCTGAGAGCAGGGATGGGGTGCTGAGGGGGGGGGCACCTGGTCCCTCTGCGTGTCTCCCCGGGTGGTGGCACACGGGGCTCTGGGCTGCGAGGAGCCTCCTGTGGGACGTGAGCCCGTTCCACGCGAGTGTTTTGCTGCTCGTGGCCGGTGACAGCGTGGCCTGGGCTGGGGACGTGGCTGTCACTAGATGGGGTGGCTGCTGCACTGGGGGGGGTTGGCGGGCCGGGACCCCTTCCCCTGCCTGGGGTACAGCCGGCACCTCCCGGGGTGGGCACAGCACCCTGCTGAGCCCAGTGCCACTCTCAGGGGTGATTGGCAGCTGTCAATCAACAGGGGTGTGCAGGTGCTGCGGCGGCTCGTCCCTTCCCATTGACCCCAGTGCTGGGACCGTGCCCCCCATCACAGTGTGGGGGTTTTTTTTGGGGGGGGGGGTGTGTCTCTGTCTCTCTGTGGCTGCCCCCGGTCACCCCATTTCACTTGGCTCTGCCGGCAGGATCTGTGCCAGGGTCTTGCCTTGGGGTGCGATTTATCGATGAAACAGGAATTTGGGTAAAATCCCCAAATAAAGTTGCTGCTGGAGGCTCTTTCTCTCTCTGCCAGGGTCCCTCCTGAAGGCCAGGAGCTGGGCCGGGTGCTGGGCACCATCCTCAGGCGATGAAGGGCATGGGAGGCGAGGAGGAGGAGGAGGAGGAGGGGCAGGGAGGAAGGTGCAGCTGTAGCCTGGGCCGGGGGATGTCTCGGCAGGAGGCTGGAGGGGGGAACTTGACATTCAGGCTCAGAGGGGCAGGTTGGATCCTGCTGCCGTGGAACAGGGGTGCCCGTGCAGAAATGGCTGCCGGTGGGGGCCACCCCCCCCCCCCCTTTGGGTTGAGGTTGCCCCTTTTTTTTCCAACTGACAGCGCAGCCACCCCAACTCTCCAGCATCTTACCCTTGGCTCCAGCCGTCCCGGGACAGCGTGTCCCCGCACCACGGCACTGCTCCGTCCCCAGGCGAGCGACTCAGGTCACCTCAGCACCGTTTGTGTCCCCGCACGGCTGGTGGCCGTCCCCAAGGGACTGACAGCCATTACCTGACCCGGCCGGACTCTGCCCCGTGCCCGCACCAGCTGGGAGAGGCACGGCTCTACGCAGACCAGCCGGAGAACCGCCAAGCGCCACCCCTTCCGCGCCACCATCTGCCCGCGCCGAAACGCGGTGCCAAGAGGTGATGTCAGCCAGGAAAGGTGGGTGTGCGGGAGAAGGACGATGCCCCCGGCTCCGCAAAGGGACAGGGGTCGAGCCGAGCGTCCCTCGGGGCTCGCCGCCGGCAGACGTGCCATCCAGCCGGGCGCGGGCACGGACGCGCGGGATGCCGAGCTCGTTTAGGCTCGTGGAGGCGCTTTCAGGCTCAGCAGCTCAGGGTTTTTTCCAGGTTTTTCAGTTTTTTATACGATTTCTGCTGGAATGAAGCAGTGGGAAGGGGGAAGCAAAGCAGAGGTTTGGATGCGGGGCTCATGGACGTGGGACCGTGCTCCCGCAGGGCTGGGAACGGCAGCCGGTGCGGGGCAGCTGATAGTCTTGCAAATGAAACTCCTTTGCTCTAACGAACCCCGAGAAGCGTTGCTAAAGGCGTGAAACTCGGCGGGAGACCCGGGAGGGCTGGTAGGAGGGTACAGCCCCACAGCCCCCCGTTGCTCAGTCCGGCCGGGGCCCCCGTCCCCACCACCGCCCCTGGACCCCCCCCCCCCAAAGCGTGAGGAGACAGAAACCAAGAGCAGACACCAAGTTTCTTAAGTAATAATACTTTAATAAAATTAAGTTCTTAATGTAATTTAGCACATTTAATACATTAACCCTTTCCCTTCTTTGTTTTCTACAAGTTGTGCAACATCATTATTTTAATTTTTTATTTTATTTTAATTTTTTTCCTTCTCCCCTTATACTATATGCCTCAAAACTCAGACAACGAGCCTAACTCTACTTCTATGTTCGGTTATATCTCTCTCTCAGGCTTTTATTTTTGCGTAACGCCGGAGAGATGAAAATACCTGGATGGAACATGTGATCGGTTTCCAATAGTAACAATCCCGACTACAGGTTTCCTATGACGTTAAAAGAAAAAAGATAGGAAAAAAAAAAAAAAAAAAGCAAATATAACAAAATAGGGAATGGACTTTAAATGGAAGGGCCACACAGTCAGGACGGCCAGGCTAACACTGGGCAACTCTGTGGCCGGCTGGCTCAGCGCGAGGTTGGTAGTACCGTGGAGTAAAACGGTGTGATAGCACCCGGATCCGTGGGAAAGCGGATACACGCAAACTTGTACAGCGTTTTTTTTCAGCGAGGACGAGAGAAAGCTAAGGTGGTTTTGGTCAAGCAAAAGCCATGAAGGGCTGGCGGAGGGCTGCGCTCCCCTGAAAGCCGCTGCCGCTGCGTGGGTATCGCCGAGATCGGCTGCTGATGGTTCCCCCCGTGGCTTGGGCTTCGTTTTAGCTCACGTCTTACGTGGGAAATCCCACCGGAGCTGCTTTGCCAGAGTCCCAACAGCAGCAAGCTGGAGCCTGGATCTCTTTGATACCGGGGCAGAGCCGGAGGAAACCCTCTGCAGCCCCAAAGGCTCTCGACCGTGCAGCCGGATGCCTGGGGGGCTGCTCCGGGCATCCCTGGGGATTTCCCTGGCTCTCCTGGGGCTGGGATCCGAGTCGGCTCTGCGGCACGGCACTGCGACCGGGCTCCACAGCGGCCACGGCTCCAACAGACCTGCTAGTTTAGGATTTGTCAGCACTCGTGCCCGCTGCCTTTCATGTTTGCTTAACACTGCCTTTAACCCAGGAGCAAATCCTCAATTGCGAAACAGAATCTGGCCCCTGATTTTTTTTTTTTCCCCCCTTTTTTTATGATTAGCTCATAAGGAGGAAAAAAAAAAAAAAAAAGGTGCTGATCGTTTCACGGACGAGCAAAGCAGCCTGCGACTGTGTCTCCCCGTCCCAGCTCTCGGGAGCCGAGAGAAGATCTCTGTGGCCATGAAGCGCTGCTCTGTCTCGCCGCTCTGTTTCTCTGCAAGTTGTTTCAAAAGCATCATTGCAAGACCAGAAAACACGTTCTGCCATCAGCTGCCTGGTAAACCGGTGCCACTGTTGGAGGGTGACTTCATTTTTTTATTTTTTTTTTTTTTTTAATAAATCCCTGCACAAACACCAGTGGAACAACTCCAGATTTTACATTAGTGTCACTTTACTGGGGGTGACTTTCAATTTGCTCCATTAGCAGCCCTGAAGCGACGCTGGAGCGGATCCAGCGGTAACGCCGCAGCCTGCCAGGGCTGAAGCGACTTCAGATTCCAGTAGAGTAACCCCATTGAAAGGAGTGAGTAACACGGGAGGAAAGGCAGGAGCTGCCCAACCTCCACCGTCTCCAGCCATCACGGCACAGGCAAAACTGAAGCCCAGCACAATCACGGCTGAATTTTCCAGCGGCTCAGCTGACAGCAGAACGCGACTTCGAGTTTCTACAGTATGTGAAAACCCACAATAAAATACAGAGATTGCTCCCTAACATCCTAGAAAAGTTGGTTTTTTTTTTTTTTTTTTTGGAAGAACCAGCCCATCCTGGCTCTGCTCCTGCCGGTGCTGACACCAAGGAAACCTTGCTGCGGGCTCGGCAGAGGCAGGATGGGACCCCACTATCAGTATACAAGTTACTATAAAGTGCATCCACTGTCCAGTCCAGGGCATCACTGTACAATGTCAATCACTGACTCTTCTTCAAGTATCAAAACCAAAAAAAAACAAACAAAAAAAAAAATAAAAATGAGGTAAAACAAAAATGAAAGAGCAAACAGGCCGCCTCGCCGCCCCTGCCGGGAAGGACCAGGCGCTTGATTCCACCAAGCACGAACCCCTCCGAAAGCGCGGGAGACACGGTGCCCTGCTTTCTGAAACCTCCCCGGCGTGCCGGGCAGAGTCCCGTGGAGCGATCTCTGATTCACAGTGCTATACGCAGAAACCGAACGAGAACCGTCTTCGCTTCCTGTCCTAACCTATTGCATGGCTTTGCTGAACGAATGCTGGTAAGCGGCTGCCTCGTCCCACCCCAGAAGCTGGCGGTGCCGTCCGCAGGAGAGGGACCGAGGGGCAGCCGCTGCATTTCTCGAAGGCTTTGGGATCCTTGCGGATGCTCCTGAACTGCAGGGACATCCCTGGGTTCGCTACAGCTGAGCCACGACACAGAGGATAGGAGCAAAAGCTAAACCCAGAGGTAACCACCTTTCAAGAGTGTTTTCTTTGCAACGCTCTGCTTCTCTAATAATAACGGATTTGACGCGAGGTCGTTTATTTTCGAGTTATATCGTGTAAACGGTGATTTTGGTGCAGCGAAAAGCAGTCACCGACGCTCTGGCGAAAAGCGCTGGCCTGGCTCTGAAACGTAAGGACCGGGGTTTAACCCGCTGGCCGGGTGCACGGGCCTCATCCTGCCCCACCGCCGGTGCCAGGGCTACATTCCCCTGCCCCGAACTGCCCAAAGCAGATTTGCCGTCAGCAGAAAAGCTTCCCTCCGTGCGAATGGACCAGCCGTCCAGCCTTTGCGCCCGAACGCTGATCCGCCGGCTCGGGGAGCCGTTCCCCACCGCTCTCGGCACTGCAAGGACTCAGGCGTCCGGCCGCGGAGCCCGATGCGTCAACAGCCTCCGGCCTCCTCCCTCGCTTTCACAGCCGAAAACCAAGCGCTGGCCACCAGCGTCACCCTGCCGAGGGCAGGACGGCGTGGGGCCGGCCGTCGGGAAGCAAAGCTGCGGGCGCAGGGACGCCGTGGCCCGGCACAGCCGCGGGAAGGACGTCCCAGGCCAGCAGAGCCTTTTGCAAACATTTCACCCGCGGCTCCGGCGCTCCATCCCGATGATTTCAGGCTGAGCGCAAGCTCCCTTAAAGGATAAAACACCCAACAAACCAAATCTGGCATCCCGAAAGATGCCGGTTGCTAGAAAAACGAGCTCGGCCTAAGGCGCACATCGTCTCCCTGGCGCAATGCTTCCTCACCGGGTTGAGATATAACCAAAAAAAAAAAAAAGAAAAGAAAAGAAAAGGAAAAAAAAAAAAAAAAGAAAAAACCAAAAGGGACCAAATCAACCCTCAAGTCCTAAGTCTACTGCCCGGCTCCGAGGGCAGAAAGCCTAATTGACAGCCCCGCGCCTGCGCACCAGCACCTCGCTGCCTTCGAGCTCTGTCCGTCACGTTACAGAGGGGAGTTCATCCAATTTTCCTTTCCTTCCCCTTCCCACCCAGGAACGGTCCCACCCACCCGTCACCGGGACCTTCCGACGCCCGCGGTGCTTGGAGAAATTCAAAAAGCAAGAACAGCGCAAGAAAAGTAACAGCAACTTTTAACATTTCTTTTTCTGAAATTTCATGCTCCAAGCCTGAGGCTGGAGGTCAGAATAAGGCAAAAATAATGGCCTAAAACTTTCATATTTTGTTCAGTGACTAGCCAAATCTTTATATTTTTATTAAAAAAACCAACATAAAAACCCAAACGTATCTTTTTAAAAAAATACATATTATTAGATCCCTTTTTTTTTTTTTTCCCCCTCTATAAAAATAACTTCAGGACTTTGATTGACAGAAGGTACCAGTCGGTGGTCTGTTATTTTGTTAGGCTTTCATTCGTTTATTTGTTTGCTTCAGAAAAATAGTACCAAAAAAAGATGGAATTTCTGGGGAAGTTAAAAATGATAGCTGATCTTGTTTACAAGTTTATTTTACATTCTGCTCTGTCTGGGATCACTTGGATCTACTATAGATTAAACAATATGGATAGCATCTACTATTTGAACTAGTTAATTTTATTTTAATCTTTACTCTAGGATTATATGAAATAAATTTGAACGTTTATTATTATTAACTTTTTTTTTAATACCCATCAACTCAAACTTTTTTTTTCTTCTTCTCCTTTTTGGTTAAAAACAAACAAACGAACAAACAAACAAAAAAAAAATCTTATTTTAAAATGCTTCTTTGAAAGGCAACAGAGCAGAAGCATCCCTCCCCATCTTCCCGCTGCTTTGGGAAGGGGAGCGGGACAAGGGCTGCTGTGGCGGCGGAGGTTCGGGACGCCCCCCCTCGCACCCCCCCCCCAGCCCACGGGGAGGTTGCTCAGCCCATCTGCAGAGCAGCTCCTTGGGCCAAAATCCTGCAAAACACTCCGGGATGCGGCTGAAGCTTAAGTGCTTTCCTGGATTAAAGCACGTGCTTTGCAAGCTCAGAGCCTCACCGACTAAAAAGCGGGGGGACGCTCCGCTCGCTCCGGGCTGTCCTTACGTTAGTCGTCTTCCACGAGATGTGCCCACGCTGGTTTGGGGCGGGAGGGAGCAGAAAGGGCGAACGTTTCCCTGTCTAGGAGGGGTCGAAGCTGGCCAGGGGCTCTGCACGAGCTGGCTCATCCCCTGGCTGCTCAGAGCACCAAAGCAGCTGCCGTTGGGCACCGATCCTGCACAAGCCCTTAGGTCCAAAAGGACGACGACGGATGTTTGCAAGATCAGGCTTGGGACAAAATACTCCCGTCCTTGCAGCCCGCTCGGCCGCAGAAAGAAAAAGAGCCAAAGCCTAAAGGGAGGCAACGGAGGGCAACCACCACCCTGGTCCGCAGAGCAGCCCACCGCGGTCCTGTCCCGGGGAGGTCCAGGCTGGCAGCGGCCGTCGGTCCCTCCCGTCAAGGCTGCGGGAAGGACCGTAAGTCCTCTCGCCTCCGAGAAGGAGCGGTTTTACACAGGGCGCTCTGAAACCCCGCCGCGGACCGAATGAAGGGCAGAATTCTCCCTGGGACAGGATAGGGCCCGTCGTGGCGCTGGCAGGAACACGAGCAGGAGGAGGGCCGAAGAGGTGCGGACCGCAAGCTTTGCTTTCTGAGAGCGTCCAGCCTCCTCCCCAGCCCCTGCCCTCCCCAAAATAACCCACGGCCAGAGCAAACCTTCATCGCCCAGCACCTGCCCCGGGGCGCTGGGTCGGAGCCGGACCCCCCCGGGGAACCCCGGGGACGCGCAGAAGTGCTTCGCTGCGACGGGGTCGGGGCTCGCCGGGGGCCGAACAGACCCCCCGCCCCCCGAGCCCGGAGGGTTTCTGCAACCGGGGGGTTGAGCCCGCAAAGCCGTTTTCGGCGTGCTCGGACCTCGCAGAGGGACGCGCTAGACAGAGCAACCACAGGACGGGGGCTTCGAAACGACCGCGCGGGCTTTGATTCATAGTGGTTTTTCTCTTCTACTTCTCTGGGTTTTAATTACCTTTTTTTTTTCAGGGTTTGTTTTTTTTTTTTTTTTCTGTTTTTAAATACATCCAACTGTTAATTTCTTATTTCTGGAAAGGGCTATCTGCACCATAACTATCACCTTTTACATACACACACGCACACACAAAAAAGGAAACATATATTAAAAACACTTTTTAAGCAATACTCTGGATACAAATGTATTTTTTAACCTACATATATTCTAAACCTTCTAAACTTTTAAGGATCACTTTATCATAAAATAAAATATCCTTTTTTCTTATAATAAATTACCTAATAAAAAGTATTTTTATTAGCCCAGTTCCTTGCTACATTTACATGTAATAAATGCATTTATTAAAATAGAATATTAAATTATAAAGAAATGTTCTAATTTTAAAATCTTAGTCTTTTTTTCCCTCCTCTCTCTCTCTTTAAAAAACACCAGTAAATGCATCAAAATAAACCCTTCAAATACCAAATAAACAGGTTGGAGCATTTTGATTTAAGAGGTTCACAATATTAACAGTCTGAGCCTTTGTATGTATGGAGATTATTTTTTTTTTTTAAGAAAGAAAGAAAAGAGAAAAAAATAATAGCTATCCCTCCAGCTGAAAAATACTTTTGCAAATGGGAGCTAGGACAAGATATTTTTATAGTATCTCCTCATTAAATATAAATCCAATTTTGGTTTTTTTTTCTTTTGTTATGTATTATAATACACACTATTCTCTATATAATTTATGTCGATGAAGATGACATCACAGCATGATATTACTTTCACCCTCCATTCCCTTTGTTACGTTTTGTCACCCTCTCCCCCGCATCGGCCCTTCTCCAGGAACCCCCGTCCCCTCCGCGGCAGCTCGCAAACCCCGGCCGAAGACGCAGCAGGTTTTTGGGGACGCGGCAGAGCAGCGCAGCCATCACCCCGAAACTCTCCCGCCGAGCACCCCGCTGCCACCCCGTCCGCATCTCCCCGCTCCCACAGCTCCGACGCTGTCTCGGCACTACCCGGGAGGTCACGTCCACAAGGAAAGGTTGCAGGATGAGTCTCAAATTCAGCAAAGCACCGGAGCCCCCCGCTCCTCGGTTTCACCAAGCGCCGAAATCGGCTGCGGTTTGGCAAAGCGCGTGTGTAAATCCCAGCGGCGCGCTGAACTGGGGCGGCTGGCACCAAGTCAGTCCCATTTACTGGGGCCGCTCCATCCCCCTGCGGGTCTAATCCTGCCTGGACCTGGAAGCCTCCTGCTAACAGCTCAGCACCTTCCAACACTGCTATGCTCCGAGTCCCCCCGGCTTTTTTGGGGACCTGCCCTCCGTCCCATCGCTCGCAACTAAGAGACTGTGTCGCCTGCCTCGTAAAAGCGCCCCGACGCGGCTCAGCCCTGCAGCAGGATGAGTGCCCAGGGGAGACAGCCACCGGCATTCATCCGGGCACGGCAAGTCACGGTCGGGTCCTCAGCCGGGTCCCCACCCTGGCTCCACCATCAGATGGAAACACTCGGGAACAACCCGCTCCCCTGCCTGACCAGCAGCGCGGAGGGGAAACCAGCAGCGTCCCTTTGCATCGGGCCACCCGCGAGGTCCCATCCTGCAAGCCGGGCCGCGCGTACTTTGCTTTACCGCTGCCGGGAGCCGACCCGATTTCGGCGGGCCGCTTGCTAAGCCGTAAATTTAAGCCCCCCCCCGAGTGATTTGCAGGATGGGGGGGGGGGTGTCTTGAGGACCAGGCTCCCCGCAAGGGTTTTGCTGCTCCTAAACCAGAGGGAGGGAGAGCCGGGCGAAACCCGGCTTCGCTTGCCGTGTCCCATCACCGCGTGCCTCCCTCCTTCCCCGGGCGCCCCGTTATCAATTTAGCCCCCCGAAAAGGTTATCCCGTAGAGTCCTGGGAGGGATGCTGAGGGCGGTCGAAGCTAGAGAGGTTTAGCCTAGCTGCTGTACGCTGCTGCTCCTACTGCAAGGAGGGAAGGAGGAAAGCAGACCTGCGCGCGGGGAACCCCGCTCGGCCCTTGCCGCAGAGAAGGGCAGGGTGCAGGGAGGAGGGGTCTGTCTTTAGTTAACGTTATTGCTGGTGAATTAGACCAACAAGCCATTTTTAGTCACCTATCAAGGAAGATACAAGTCAGAGCAAATAGTTAAGGTCATGGGCATTTTTCTTGTTTTTTGTTTTTATTTTTTTTTTTTTTAAGATTTTTATATATATACATATATTTAAAAAGAGAGAAAAAAAAAAAAAGAAAAAAAAAAAAAGAAGTTACGCAAATTTGTTGTTTAAGCCCCGCAACCGGGCTCCCCATGGATGCTAACAGGCAGGGCCGGGGAGCAGCGGGGGCCGCAGCTCTCCCGCACTGCCCGAGCCCCCCCCCGCCGTGCAGCCCCCTCTCAGGCCAGAGGTAGCTCTCGGTGCGTTTACAGCGCCTGTTTTTCTTTCTTCCAAAGTTGCTACATTAAAATATGGACTCGGTGGGGGGGACGGACGGACAGGGGAAAGCAGGGGAAAAGGAGAAATCAAAATAAAACAGGGGCCGAAATACTTCTATTCATTTTAAACTAGAACTGCTACATCAAGCTTTCTTTTAATATATATGTATATGTATATATATATGTATATATATATATATAAAGGTTATTGGAACTGAAGATTTTATTAAAGGCCAACTTGGAGATTTGAGTAGGAACCTCGTCTGCAGAGAGGGGCAGACGTGCCGCTGCCTGGACAGACGGACAGCCCCCCCCCTCCGGTTCCGATCAGCAAGCATGGACGTTTGTTTGGGTCATTATTCCGCTTTTTTTTTTTTTTCTTTTTTTTTTTCTTTTTTAAAAGAAAGGATTTTTTTTTTTTCTCTAACATTTTCAGCATGCAGGAGGCTTTTACATCGTTTTTCGCTTGTTAAGGTAAGGGAGGAGATAAAAGGAGCAGACAAGAGCCCCCCCTTCCTTCCCCCCCTCCCCACTCCCTAGGGTCAGTGCTAGAATAGGTCCCCCCCACCCCAGGTCCCCGACACGGGTGTCTCCTTCCCCCCTCCCCACTCCCACCCACCTCTTCACAACCTGGCATCAAATAAAGACATTGATCAAAAACTTGCTCACATTACCACGAACAGACTTCACTCAGCCAAGAACGACTAGTCACTCAACTAACATATCGGCCCCGGGGGACTCGGCCAGGGAAGCATTTGCCGTTGCAGTTTCCAGCTAAATCCCCTCCGTTACCAACACGAACATTTCCAAACGCCCCTTCGAAGGGTGGTTGGATCCCCCCCTCCCCGCCCGCCCCCACCCGCCCCCGCAACCCAGCTCTTGCCCCAACCGCTCTCTCGACATCACCGGGAGAATTTTGCACAATGAACGGTTAAAATACAACCCTGGGGTGGGGGGCACGGGACATGACGGAGGAGGTGGTGCGCACGGGGAAGGGAGAGGTTTCTGCCCGGAGAACAGAAGCGTTCTCCCTCTCCCTTCCCCTTCTTTTACTGGGACCAAACCAAAGCCAGATTTGGAACGAGAACTGGGCCAGTTTCAGAAAGGACGTGGCCAGAGCTGGCCAGGGCTCTGAAGCGTTTGCCGAGGCAACGCTTCAACGCGGCGTGGAGGGGGGGAGGATGGCTTTCGCGTCCGTGCCCTGGGACAGCACCGGGCCGCGGCGGCTTTGGGAGTCCGGCCGGAGCAGGGCTGGCCAGCACCCCCGGCCCTCCGTCGGCCCACGGCTCCCACACGGCACCCACACCGGCGGGTCCAAAATACGGCACCTTCCTCCGGGAAGCGCTCACATCCCGACCCGGTCCCGGTGCAAACGGCTGTGCACGCCACAGGGCCGGGAGAACCAAGTGGCCGGAGATTTCTTAAAGCTTTGGGGAGGAGGTGAGTACAAATTCGACCTGACAGTGTCCCTTTAGCACAGCATTATTATTGGTTTTTTTTTTTTTACTTTTTCCAAAACATCAGCATCCACTACAGAGCCTAGGAACGTCGTCCACCCCTCCATCTACCTCTTGCCCCTACGTAATATTTTACCGTTGATGCAAAATGGTGGAGGCACATCATTTCACGCCCTTCCACCCGATATCTGAAGATCGAAAGTGGATCTTTATCGACGCAGAGCACCGGAGCAGCCCGCCCCAAGAGTGGCAAGCTCAGCCTCTCCTCCGGTGACCGAGGATGGCTCGAGCAGACCATACCGGGGTGGAGGCAGCAACCGGGAGCAAGCGGCAGCAAACTGAGCAGAAGAGGGGATGTTCCCAGGAACATTATTACGATGAAAATAAAGTCTCCTGTAACTGAAGGGAAAAAAAAATCTCAGGCGATTTTTATTAATTTTTTTTTGTTTAGTTTTTTTGTGGGTTTTTTTTTTTTTTTGCTGTAGAACTGTCTCTGCCAAGTTGTGAAACTTGTTGGTTCAGTTCTAAATCAGGGTCCAGGATCTGTGAGCAGAAGTCGAGGGGTAGGAAACAGGGAAGCGGTGGTGGTGGGAGAAAAATTATATATATGATTTTATATACACATATATATATATATAGGTGCTTGATGAGTTAAGTGCCTATACATATATATACACATATATTTATAGATAGGTATACTGGTACTTGATAGGTTAATCCAACACACATCTTTACCATCACAGCATTTTGGCATCCAGAGACTGGTTGAACAAACCTGACGATGTTAAGATGCTGGCTTGCGTCTTGCGTGCATTGGCACAGAAAGCCAGATTCAAAGCCCATCCTCTCCCACTTCCCAATGGTTTAAAAAGTATCTGATTTAACAAAACCAGGAGTCTTGAAATGATTAAAAGGATGTTCAACAAGGCATTTTTTTTCTGTTTTGTTTCATTCTGAAAAAAATATAATATATAAAAGTGGCCAACCTCAGGAAGATCCAGGTAAAGGACAGCTGAAGAGGTTTTGGTCCATAAAGAAATACTTTTTTCTTCTTTTTTTTTTCCCCCACTCGGTTTTGGGTAACAAAAGTTTTGGTCCAGTTTAAAAACGACGACAACAAAATTATATATATAAACTCGGGGTTTTTTTTTGCTTTCTGTTGGGATGCATGTTGGTTTCGTATGGGCTCATTGCCTGTATTGCATGATCGTCTTTCTTAGGTTTTGGTGCGATATATATATATTTTTAAGAAAAGAAAAGCACAATGTTACGTGTGTGCGTGTGTGCGCGTGCGCATGCGTGTTGTGTGTAGCCGCAGCTGGCATCACTTGGAAAAAAGGATGAAGAGTGAACTACGGAAACGCGGAAGTCGATACACTCCCCCCATGGATGGGAACTCAGGACTGCTTTTGAAATACCCTGTTAGTGACTCCTGATTCGTCTGATGAACAAATCCCTGCTCGGATAAGGAAAAAAAGAACAAAGTTCCAGACTCCACGGTGGCTCAGAATAATAAAATAAATGCTTATCGCCCAGTGTGATTCCAATAGGTTCTTCCAAACCTTCTTCAGTTTCACCGGCGTCATTTTTATTTCTTCATCTTCTTTTTTTGATTTTCTTTTTTTGTGGTTTTTTGTTTGTTTTGTTTTTTTAGAAAAAAAGGAAAACAATAAAAGTTCTTTAGCTGCTGTGGTTTTTTTTTTTTTGTGTTTAAATCTTTGAGGTAATACAGTTGTGCCCTCGTTCTAACAGGTTCCCAGAGGTTGATGGTTTCTTTTTTTTTTTTTTTGTTTTTCTAAATCCCCGTCATCCGTTTTCCTTTCTTTCTATTTGTTTCTTTCTGAGCTCCCAGTTGGGCTGACATCCCTGGGGGGGAGGAGAGTAGGGGCTTCAGACCAAGATGAAGATTGAACGTGGCTGGAGAAGAAAGGCTGGCAGGGCCCTCCCCGCGTCCCTGCTCCCTTCCCCGTCCGATCGAGATGGCCTGGCTTGGTCAATGCAGAGAAGTCCCAATCTCACCACCAAAAAAAACTGAACTAAACCGCTTTGCTTGCGAGATCCGAGTGTGCGTTCAGAGTACTTGCTTTAAAAAAGACATTGCAGGCTGGAGCATCGTTCGCCCTTCAAAATTTCTGGCTTTGCTATTCATTTTAATTTTATTATTCACTTTTTTTTTTAAAAAATAACATACATTGCTTGTAAAATAATTTTTTCTTCTTCTTCTTCTTTAAATTAATTTATTCTTTCATTCATTTGTTTGTTCTTCAGATGTCATTATTATTATTATTATTATCATCATTATTATTATTATTATTATCATCATCATCATTTTTCTTTCCTGGACCCCCCCACGCTCCCTTCCTACCCCCACCCCCCCCACCCCAATGCCCTGCTCTGTCTCTTTAGGAAAATATTCTAATGGCCTGAGTGGCTGCAGCGTGGCAAACCGGGCACTCCGGATCAGTCCTCTCACAGATCCTCACGGCACACTCCATGCAGAAGAGGTTGTGGCCGCACGGCACCAGAGCTGCCGTAACTTCGCTTTCGAAACACACCATGCACTCGCGGCTGCTGGAGACAGACGTCCGGGCAGCGGTAGTCGTTCCCAGCTTGGAAAACCCTTGGAGCGGTTCCCCCTGCGACCGCCTGGGGAGACCAGAGAGATTGGGCTCTTGGATGGAGGAGGACGGGGAGCGATGTGAATTTGGGTGGATGGCGCCGGTACTGCTGGACCGCTGCTGCTTCGAGAAGAGCACCGAGACGGGGTTGGTGTTCTCCTGCCCAGCCCACATCGGGGCACCCGACTCTGGCACCCCGTAATACAGATCTTGCTTGTTCACGCCATAGTTGGGGAAGAGGTAACCGTAATTGAAGTCGTTTTGGTCATTCAGCCGGGGGGTCTCGTAGACAGGGTCAACAGAGCAGTCGCCGATGCACCCCAGGCTGTTCTGCCGGAAGGTGGAGAGGGGCTTGCAGCCCGGCGCCGGCGTGTGGACCCGCCAGGCCTCCGAGTAGCGGTTCTCCATGCCAGAGTCAGGGCTGCTGGAGAGGAAGTCGTTCTCGTTGTTGTACTCCAGGATCTTGCCTGTCCTCACCGCGATGTGGGTCTCAATCTCCTCCCGGGCGCGCTCGACATTGCCAGGCGCACCGGTGATTTCAAAGACGGGGTCCCGGTCCCGGCTGGGCGTGATGATGTAGGTGTTGGTCTGCTGCTGGATCCGCTTGATGGTGGCTCCTTTGGGGCCCACCACCAAGCCCACCACGCGGTAGGGCACGCGCACCCGGATGGTGACTTGCCCCGGCAAGGTGGGAGCGCTGCCAAAAGTGGTGCCAGCCTTATTGCGGGAGGCCCTGATCATGGAGAAGTGCTCGGCAGCGGAGATGATCTCCCGCCGGGCCATGGCCACGTCCTCCCGCCGTCCCGTCACCATGAAGACCGGCTCCTCACCCCGCACTGGTGTCTTGATGTAGGTGTTGGTCTTTGCCCGCAGAGCTTTGATCTTGCAGCCTTGGGGAAGAGAGAGAAAACAAGGCAGGGAGGTTAGAGAGGCTGTCCCGCCGCCCTCCCCTCTCCTCAGGAAACCAGGCTGAGCTGCCATGCTTTCAGCAGGCCCTGCACCACACAGCAGCCACTGCCTGAGGACCTAAAATGAGGGAAAGGCCCTTCTCCCCCCAACCCTGACGGGAGAAATGCCGGAGGAGAGTTCGCCCCTCGCCATCCCTCAGAAGCTCCCCGTTCCCTCACCCTCAGGCAGGCGTCACCATTTTGTGTGCTGCCCCCTGCCACACAATCCCCCTCAGCTGCCTCCCCTCAGCCATCAGCCACTCCTCAGCCATCAGCCACTCCTCAGCCATCACCCTTCAGAGATGTCTCTTACACACACCCCCAAGCACCAGGGAGCCGGCAAGGGGGATTCAAGCCATCCCCATGGGCCAGCGGTCCCTGCGAGGAAGCCTGTCCCCACTGAGGCCCAGGGCCCGCCATGTTGCCCCTCAGAGAAGATGGCCATCCTGGCTTCCCTCTCGTCAGAGCAGCTCTTGGGATGGGAAGGATTCGGCTGACACACGGGGCCACGAGAGAGGCTGGAGATGACAGGAGAAAGCTGAGTCCCCATGGCCAGGCACAGCTGATGTGGGGCCCCTTCGCCACCCCACGCCAGCTCACGGGGAACACGAGGGGAGAGACGTCTGCCATAACTCAAGAGAGCAGAGCCCCCCATGGGGACTTCTGTGCTACTGTGGAGCTTCTGGGGTGAATTCGGTGTGACCCTGGTCACTTTTGGGGGGCCAAGCTTGGGGAGGCGTAGCAGAGATGCAGCAATTTGGGCTCCCCACCTCAGATAGGGTAAGAACCCAAACATCAGCACTAGAAGGCCAGGGGATATTTGCTTTGGGATCAAAACAGCAAGAAATGGGGCAGGGCTGCCTTCCCGTGTCCATGCAGAGCCCTTCGCAGATGCTCACCAGGAGCCACAGCAACGGCACGGCGGTGGCCGCCCGGGGAAGCGAGGCCATCCAGCCAAGGGCTGTGTTTCGCCCTTGCCTCCCCATCTGGTGTATCAAACACTGATGGCCGCAGTCCTCCCCACCACAGCGGTCCGGGCATGCGGACCCTTTCCCAAAGTCATTTGCCACGCCAGTGCTTTTGTATATCAGCATCCACCTCCCTGGAACCCGCCAAGCCTATTCCCCCTGCTCCTTACAGCTCAGAAAACATCTTTCTGCTTTTAAAAAAAAAAAAAAAAAAAAAAAGCGCAAGAGACTTTCCAGTGTGTTTTGGCTTCCAAATAATTTTTTAGAGGGGTTTAGAGCCAGCTGTGTGACTCGAGGTTCCTAGATGACACTGGGACGCCATCAAGCAACTAAATATTTTTACAGATGTGGCACAGTTTTCTAAACTACTTCTGGAAACCCTCCCTGCTGCTGTGCTCCTGAGCCCTCTCTCCAAAAGCCTTACTCACTGCCTGAAGGCATTTTCAAAGCCTGGCACCAAGTTCCCCTGCAGACTGCAGCTTCCTCTGCGGGGAGGCTTGCTCTAAGCTCGGGTCTCTAAGAAAAATTTAAAAATGTGATTCTTTAGGGCACCGCATTTCTACTAGTGCAGATGGAGTAAGGCGAGCATTTTGCCCTGGTTTCCCAAGGATTCAGGTGCCTGACTCAGGGCTCATGGAACAAAAAGATCCGGATATGGCACTGAAACTTCTGCGAGATCCCCCAGCTCTTCCTCACCCCGTCTTCTCTCCCCAAAAAGGAGCCCATCTCTTGTCCTCTCCTCTGACCATCTGACACCAGCAAGTTTTCCTCAACATACCCCACCGACATTATACTTTAACACGAGAGGACCTGCAAATGATGCTTCTGCAACCAAGCAATTAAGATTCCTCAGCTCGTGGGCTGGAACATTATTATTTATACAGATCCTAATAAATAACAACATCTCTCCCAGCTGGGAGTTCAGGGCTGCCACTCACTTAGTGCTGCCACTTATCTGCGGCTCGTCTCATGAGACACAGACTTGTGACATCGGGGTATTTACAGAAACGTAACGATCCCACCACCTCGTATCATTAGCAAGAATCGAACCCCGCACCTCTGGTGATAAAAACAGAACCTCGTGCCACTACAGCTGACAAGAATAATTCCCCGCGCTCGCAGTGGCGGCAGGCGCCGCGCGCGGTACAACCAATAGTTACGGCTGCACAAAGCATGCTCAGCCTGACAGGTCACACTCGCATCTCGCAACATCGCATGGGCACCGGGGTGCAGCCTCGTCAAACTGCAGGAGACTGCGCGAACACGAAACCTCCCGGCATAGCTTCGAAACCCCACCGCCTGTCAGAGGGTCTTGGCATTGGTGTAGGACACGTGCCGGTAAATCCTGACTTCGCTGTCGACTCCCAATGCGAATTTTAAAGCTACTTCAGCTCTCTGAGCCTCAGTCCCCCATTTGCGGAACAGGAATAATAGCTGTCTCTTGTTCTGTGTTACTGCAAAACTTCCTATAATACCTAGCATTGTGATGCTGCTGCATTAAACCGATCTCTAAGCCACTAATTTCACGTTCCTGGGGAATGGAAATGCTCGATGTGACCCAGAGAAGGAGCTGGGCAAATTCCCAAAATTCAAACCAAATCCACCCCCTGCCAAATCCAATGTAGTTCATATGTTACTCCCCACTGACTTTGCACCCTGAAGTATATTTGCAACGCTTTGTTTAGTAAAGTTTCTGAACAGCTGATGTGAACTGATGGTCATCTATGGTGTTGTATTATTAGCACTTGGGAAACTCAAAGAACAGGACTTTATGGTGCCAGGCACGACACAACTGTAGAATAAAACCACGCAGACAAAATCCCAGAATAAAGGTTCATCCCAAGGCGCCCGAGGAGCGCAGGATAAAACCGTAAGGGCTCACCTATGCCCTCCCATGGTCCCAGGGCAGGCTCGGCTCTCCCTGACCCATCCCTGGCAGACATTTCCCTGCTCCGCTTCTATGCTGCTCGCTCCAAAGATGGAGATTCCATCTTAGGAAGATTAACTGAGATGCCACCATTTCCCCAGGGATATCACCGGAGCGTCGCGTGGAAAGAAAAGGGGGTGTCAGCGGCAAGCATCCGCGCTGAAAATGACTCCCGCGCATCAACCCAGATGGAGGTAAGCGTTTGCCGAATTCCTCGGTGACCCCCGTTCTGCCTCCCAGGAGCGCAAGGCTTGCTCTCGTTTGCAGAAGGACCTCAGGTAGGCGTTTGTCAGAGCTGGGCTTGGGTTCGGAATTTTTCTAAGCCACGGGACAATGACCGCGGGTGGGGGGGAAGAGGGATCTTGAGCCCAGCACGACAGGAAACAATCGAGGAGGCGACACGGAGGGTCAGGCAAGCAGAGCGGTGACAAAGGACGGGGGCTCCATGCTGGGGACAGATGGAAGGAAACGGTGGCAAGGAATACACATGAATGAGGGCAAACGTAAGCAAGTTACACGAGCTGGAGAGGGTAGGAGGGAGTTAGGGATGGAGGAAAGGCGATGGAAATCGAGGGAGAGGCGCGCCGTGATCCTTCCGAGGGAAGAGGAGAATCGGGGGTGTGAAGGCAAAGGAGAGACACCCCAAAATGGCAAGAAGGAGACGGGGAAGGAGAGAGCATGGCGAGAGGGGGAGGGAGGATCTAGAAACGGACAAAAGGACGCGTGGTGCAGTCGATGGTGTGAGAAGCAGGGGGAGGAGGAGGGAGGGTCTCCGTGCAGGCCTGCAGACAGGAAAGCCAGCTTTGCAGAGACAGACAGATGGGGGATCCTGTGCTTAAAAACTGGAAAAAATAACCCCACAGGAAATTAGACCAACTCCATCAAGACCAGCAGCCCAGCAGGTTCAGTGGCCCAGATCTCTAGCAGCTCTAAACTGGTGCAGACAACAGGCCAAGCCATCAGCGGCATAAATCCAGATAACTCCACCAACTTCCAAGAGAGCTGCACTGATTTACATCAGCTAAAATCAGGCTGGGCTTAACTCTGATTTACCCACTTAGTGCCAAGGCTCCCAGCCCATCTCAACCCCAACCCTGACCTTGCTTCGCACGACTAAATAGGGGCTGAGCCTCCTTTGACATCGCTCTGTTTCTGACGGAGCACAGCCAGATCAGGATGTGGCCCTTTATATCCTGGCCGGATGAGTCGCACACTCCTATGTGCCTTTTTTTTTTTTTTTTTAAATGAAATTTGTCCTGTATGGTGGTTTTTTTTTTTTTAATGAAAGGCTTTCTTCGTGCGTAACTGAGATTTGAAAACAACATGCAACAAACAGCTTTACTCGGTGGATTATTAAAAGGAGAGAGAACTACTTAGTAGGTGGTGTTAAAAATGTAAAACTAAGAGGAGAAAAGGACCTGTAGAAACTATAATAATATATAACTTTGCTCTAGTATTCTACTCTTTAAGGCAGTGTGCAGACATCAGCTAATTGATCCCTGGCAGACTCCTGCCAGTTAGTTTTTATATTACAGAGAGAATTAAGCCCTTTCTTGTTGTGTTTCCACTACCTAGCTTCTATTATTCTGGTTTTTGCCAATAACACAGATCCCAAAGCATTTTGCAAAGGAGGCTTGTATGATTATTTCCTCCCCCCACCCCTTCTTCTTTTTAACTTCAGTTAACTGAGTGCCAATTGACTCAAAAGCAAATGTGTTTGCAAATTACCCTAGTAAGCCACAAATGTTAACATACAGGAACAAACCCTTGAGGATTGTGGAGCCTCCGGCACCCAGACCAGTTATCTAACTGGAATTAATCCGCAGAGCAGCTAGCTCTGGCTAAAAAAACCAAATAAATAAATTGAGTCTAGACGTTGCCAAACTGGGGAAGGGTGTGTGTGGGGGGGGAATCAGGGGGAGATTTGGATGCACAGCCACATTCTCCTCTCTGCTTACCCCTGCATCAGGGTTAAACAAATCCATCAAAACTAACAGAGAAGGCTTCAAGAGCTTGGTCCACCTGTCCAGCTAAGGCTCACGAGGGCAAGAAGGGCGTAGGATTCTATCTGACCGCCGTTTACTTTGCACAAACCCTTCCCAAATCTTTTCTAACTAAGAATGGCGTAAAACCAACGTGCTTCCGTGGGACCTCACTGTGGTTTACACCGAGGCTCCTGTGCCCGGCTCCGGCAGGAGGAAGAGGCCGGAGCAGTGCTTGGGATGGATGTGCCCTGCACGTGCCCACTGCACCGCGCACGGTGTCGATGCCAGCAGCAAGACAGTGCAATGGAAAATGCAGCCATGCCGGTGGAACAGTTCCATCGGATATGTCACTCCAGTGTAAATTCAGAGGTAAACCCGCTGACAACCTTCTCCTGACTGCTGCTAGGCCAGATCCTGCACAGGTACAGACTGCTACTGGTGCAGTCTAGAGGGTCTCATCTGGCACAAACTGGGACACCTCCAGCACATGCCAGTTTATGCCCAGAAGTGTGGGCTTCACCCGAAAGCATCAGAGGTGCTGCACCAGCTTACAGCAAACAGCTAAGGATCCAGCCCCAAAGTGGGGTTTTTTTTTCCGTTGATCGTGTTTTTGTGTTTTGGTTTGGTTTTTAAATGTACCACGCAAATCACTCCAGGTCCTTATATTTCTTGTTTTTATCAGATACAAAAATATCTCTACAGACAAAAGATTTTTAACCCTCTTCTCAGTTATACCAAAGCACCGTTACACTGCACCAGTATAAATTACACCTGTAAATACCCCACTTAAGACATTTTGACATCGCTGGCGTGGTATAAGAGAGCCTAAGGGCAAATTAGGACTTGGTCTTTTTTCTGTTTAGTCATAAAATTAAAAAAGACCATAAAATAAACAGCCTTCAAATATCTCTGGTAAGGTGGGGCATTCTTTTCCCATTTAAGATGAAAGCCATGTTAAAAGACAAGCACACAAAGAACATCGCAAATAAACCCTCCTGAATATCTGTGGGGTAAGATTTTGTTGCATTCAAAATCTGATGAAAGTGGTGTCAAAAAAACACAAATGCACACAAAAGGACCACAAACAAACAACTAAATCCCTTTGCATTGAGGTTTTTATTGTACCGATGATGCAAGTTGTGTTTACAAGAAGGGGGGGGGGGAAAAAACCCCACACCACCACACCACAAAAATAAGCAACCACCTCATTTCAGTGCAGCGATTTTAAGCTTTTTCACGTAGCGATGAAAGTTGTTTATAAAGCAAAAAAAAAGGAGGGGGGGGGAAAAAAAAACAAAAAAAAAAAGAAAAAGCAACGCGACCCGAAAGCAACAACCCAGATGCCACAGACAATCGCCACCTTGTTGTGCGGCGGAGGAAAGTTGGGAACTCGGGCTGGAAGCCCTTGGCCCAGAGCAGCCGCTCTCCGCCAGCAATGCATCACATCGGGGTGGGTGTGACCGCGGCCCCCTGCATGGCACAATCCTGCCGCGGCCCCGCGGCGGCACACGTTCGGAGCCGGACGGCGTGCTGGAGAAAGCGGGGCAAGGCAAGCCGGCGGGGGGACACGCAGGAGGAGGGGGCTGCCAGACAAAGGCAGGAATGGGGGGCGGGGGCCCCCACCCTACGCCAGCACGCTTTCCCACTGCCCTAGATTCCGGCCGGCTGCTCTGCGGCGCAGTTCACTCGGTCAGCGCGGCATCCAGCAGCCGGATCCGATGCGCGGAGCGTGCGTGTCTCCCTAGAAAATTCCCTTTGTCTCTCTCCCAGACCCATTTTCTCCTCCCACCTCTAGTTCAAACCGCACAAAGTCGATCCCGTTCTGCACTTTTCCCTGGTGTAAATTCAGATGAATTCTCATTAACACTTTATAACAATCTGACACCGACTGCGATTTCCCTCTCCCTTTAAGGCCCATCTCAAGCTGCCAGAGCGGCATAAGGAGGTTGGTTTTCAGGCCCCGCCAGACCGGGCGGCTTTAGCTCCAAGATTTACGCGAAGCGAGCAGACAACAGGATCTGACCCCCTCGCTGCTTCTCGGATGCTGTACATCCACCTCCACATGGTGGGTGGGGGAGCTGCAATCATCAGACTTCCTCAATGAAAAAGGCTTCCTTGGACTATTTTTAAATGCTGAAAGCGTTAAAGCATGTTTGGAGCTACACAAAGAGCCCAATCACCTGGGGTTAGTGGGGCCTCTTGTTATTTGACTTCACCTTGCCAAGAAAGAGCAATTTATGTTAAGCTCCTCTCTCACATAATCTCATTCCTGTTGACAACAGTCTAGTTAGAGCAGGCTGGGAGATGCTTCATCAAAGGGTGTCTCTGGGTACAGGTGACAATGGATGCTACTATCGATGATGAGAGCAAAAATACTCGTAGAAGGAAGGTACCTGCTGGGAGCGGGCGGCTTGCACTGTCGTGCTCCGCGCAGCAGGAAGCCAAACTGACCCACTACCTTCTCCCCACGCCTGCACACACCAGGCACACAAAGAACCATCACCGTGTCTTCCTAACTACAAGATCTAGCCCCAGATGTGCCCCACTTAAGAGTCCGGCGGCATCTTCCCCGGCTCCACTGACAGCAGCCCAGGAAAGTCAGACACACATCTTCATCAGGCTGATCTACACCTGCCTCAGGCGACTTCTAGGGAAGAACCTGGACATCTCGGTGGCTGAGGATTTCTGCCCCTTTCTAAGTTCATAGTCTGAATGGCCAAAGTACGACACCTTTAGACACTCTCCACCCTTCCCAGCATCTCTCCCATCTCAACCCACACCCTTGGGTTGCAAGAACCTTCTCCTTTCCAACTCCCTTGGTGCCCCGCCATCTCCTCAAAAATCACCTGCAAACCACTTCAGTGCTTTGTCTTTACACCCTGGCAAATTTATCTGAGAACACGCGTCGTTCCAGAAAGGATGTTGTGGGGAAGATGCCCACAACAAGAGTTCGCAGGTGAAATACAGAAGCCACCGAGCACCCCAACGTACCACGCAGGTCCAGACCGACTCCAGAACCAGGGACCACCGTGCAATGCCATGGCACGTGCCAGGAGGTTCAGCCCCCCAAGCTCAGCACGGCTGGAGTTGACACTCCTGCCACACGCCAAGGGAAGGGGGGGAACGATCTGCAGGAGCCGCAACACAGGCAGAGACATCCCTGCTCCTCACCCTAGCGACAACAGGAGGGCACGCATGGAGGTCATGGCTCCACTTCCAGCCAGAGAAGGGATGTCATTGCCAACCATGGCCAGGCAGACTGGAAGAGGTTGTAAACGTCAGTCAAAGGGATTGTTACGACTTTACTCCCTCATCCTTCCTTTTTCGGTTTCCTCTCCTTCAATTTGCAAAGCGGTCCTTGGCACATCCCACCAGCCACCCAGCTCCCCACCACGGGGCATCGTCGTGGAGGAGCAGCTTTCGGCGCCTGCCCGGCCAATTCCCGCAAAGTTCCCCCTTCCAGCAGTCCACAATCTCGTCCCAGCGCGTTCCCCATCCCACCCGGCTAGCGGTCGCGCCGCTGAAGAAGCGCTGCTCAAATTCAGCGCACAAACCGGCACCACCGCAAACTCGAGCGAGGTTTCCAGCGCGCGATTGGCTCCGCGAGGGCACGTTAACAGTTCCCGGGGAAAGGCGGGGAACCGCCAAGCACAGGTTTCGCTCCTGCAGCATCTCTCGTTCGAAGCGGAGCCACCCCCTCTGCCACAATTAAACCTCGTCGCAAATCACACTTAGAAACGTTCTAATAAAAATATATGGGGCTTGAGCCTTATTTATACTCAAGTGCCTTTACACTCTTCCAGCAAAGCAAAGGGCAGCCTTATGGCAGGTGGAAATCCCACTGCCATGGCAAAGGGCCCCCGTGCCCTGATCCAGCCCTCTTACGTACATACATGTCAGAAGGTACACTTACAAAGATGGTACGTATTACTTTAATATAATATGAAGGAACAGTGTGGTTCATCAGATCGAGAATATTGAGTTAAAGAAAAAGCTCAACCCTGTTACCAATTAAAGCCCTGAAATAATTTTTATTTCACTACGATTTCTTGTCCCCCTCTCTTTTCCAAGACGTTCACCACCCCATTCACAAGTACCCATAAAACACTCGTTTCCTTAGAAAACCACCAGCCCCATGAGCAGCATTACCAAGGGGGTGACAATCGGCAGTTTCTGGGTTCTCCCCAGGGATTCCTGGTCAGGCATCCGTGAGAGCGCAGGATTCGGCCCCCCCAGGGTGCCCCGCACCCAGCTCCATCTGAGACCAGACCCTCATAATCCAGCCTTCCACACAAAAACAAGACCCAGGAGACATTCCTGCAGGCCTTTAAAAATAATAAGTGCGGGCTACAGTCTCTGCTGGAGTAAAGAGCTGTGGCTGCGGGGACTCTGCTGAAGCAATCTTGGTTTCTACCAGCAAAGGATCCGACCCACCCGCCTTTATAAAGGGGCACAGCTTACGCTGTCTGACCCACTAACGGATGGAGCGCCGCCGAGTCCGCCTCGCCGGGGCTCTGGCCCACTGACATTTCCCGGTTTCCCAGATGTGGGAAAGCCCTCACACACACACACACACACACACACACTAAAAATGGTGGAAAAAATCCAGGTCTCCACGTTCCTCTCCATCACTCTGGCCACAATGGGCACGCCGCTGCGTACCGAACACATTGGAACACACCCCCTTCTCGGGAGTTTGGGGCAGCAGTGAGATCCAGGAAGAAAATAGCCCGGGCACCTCCCGCATCATCTAACATTTCCATTCGATTCCGCCTGCCGAATCCTCTCTCTTTTCTAACTTTATTAAACAAAGGGGGCCTGATTCTCCACGGCCTTGCACCCGACGGTGCAGAGTTGGTGCAAAGCCCCGCCGTTTCTGGCCGCGCTCAGCTCCGTGGCGGTGTAAAAGCATCACCGGGAGGATCAGGCCCGGGGGGGGGGGGATGATCTTCTCCGCCATACCTTCACCCCCCTCTCCAGCCCCCGTTTCTCCACCTCCCCAGCGCAGAGGCCACGATCCCAACGTGGCGGTGGGGGGAAGCCGGAGCCATTCCCTCTGCCGCAGACACCTCGAGTTTCAGGGGAGGACAGCACCCCCCCCCTCCTCCCCGTGCTCCTGCCCGCTCTCCATCCCAGCATGGGGACCCACCTCTGGCTTCACTGGTGGGAGAGAGCTGGGCCACCAGAGGCCCCATTGTTCCCGTAACATGCTCCAGTGGAAGGATGCACAGCCATTAGCCATTTGTATCCCTCTCCCCGTAGCACCCCCTTGCCCACCTCAGCCTCTGCACGTCCCCCTCCGAGAGCACCGGCCCGAGGAGCCAATCCTCCCCCCACCCCACCCCGGTCAAACTGCAACCCCCCTGCTCGGGCAATTTCAATTCCCAACCCCAGAGGAAGCATCTGGCTTTGGAGCCGCAGTCTTTGCCCGTCACACTTCCAGAGCGTCAAGTTACTTGCTTAGAGAAAGAAAAAAAAAAAAAAGAAAAAAAAAAAAATCCCACTTAGCCACACTATTATTATTTTTTTTTTTTCCCTTCTGCAAGAGACACAAAACTTCTCTCGCCAGCCCCATGTTTTAACCCTGCGACGGCTCCCTCAATGCCAAGGGCTGCTCGGCGGAGCTGCCCACCCCGCAGCGCACCTCGCCCCCACACGCACACTCGGGAGCCCGGAGCGGTGGGGGTGGGCGAGGGGTGACTTAAGAGTGGGTGTGGTGTGTGTGTATATATATATATATATATATAATTTTTTTTTTTTTTTAAAGCCCTCCTCCATTCCACCTCGCTCCGAACAGAGCCGTAAGGAGAACAAAAGCATCACTGTCGCGGAGCGTGGTCAGCGGCGGGGCCGGGTGGCGGAGGCGTGCGTGGGGCCCACGCGGGACGCTCGGATGCCCGCTCCAGGGTCCCCGCCAGTCACATGGTTGCAGAAGGAGTTCAACTTCCATTAATCGGTTGTTTGGACCCGTGCTAGGCCCGGCAGCTCGCCCGCCCGGCCCCGGCGAGCCCCGGTACAACCACACCCCCTCGCTCCGCCGAATCCAACAAAGGGGATTTTTCTCCCCACCGCGCCGAGCCCGGCCGGGGAGCGGGGACCTGGGGCCGCCGGGCTCCACCGGCAGCCAGCCCAGCTCTTTTTTTTTTTTTTTTTTCCTCCCCCTCCGCTTTATTTTATCATTTTTTTATTTTTTTTTTTTTTTTTTAAAGGAGGAGGGCGGAGAGCGCGGTTCAGGAACAGCTCTTTCGCAGAACCGGAGGAGCGACGAGCTCCGGTGCAGACAACCGGACAAGCCCACGCAGGCATTCCTATAGATTCCCCCCCCCCCCATCCTCCCAAAACAGCCCCCCTGCCAGAAGAGCAGAGACCCCTCTCCGCAGCCCCGGGAGTCCCGCTCCGCCCGGGGTGGGGTGGTGGGAGACGGGCTGCCCCCCTCCGCTTTGTCCCCGGCAGCGCTGAGCCGACCGGGGCGCTGATGCCCGCCCGGCCCCGGCCCCGAACAATGGGAGGGAGGGAAGGAGGGAGGGAGGGAGCGGCGAGGGGCGAGCCGCGGGGGAAGTTGGCGGGGCCCCCCGGCGGGGCGGTCCCCAGCCCTCCCGGCCGCAGGGATGCCGCGGGCGGCGGGGGGGGGGAAGTTTCCCGAGGAAAGGGCCCGGCCGGGCGGAGGTGGGGGGGGGCGGAACACGGACACGGGACGGACACGGGACACGGGGACCGGCGGCCGGGCGGGGACCCGCGCCCCGGCTCTCACCTTGCCGGCCCACGATCTCGGCCACGTGCTCGGAGCTGGGCACCGGGACGCACTCGGTGGTGTTGGAGCTGCTCTTGAGCCTCAGCTCGGCCTCCTTGTATAGCGCGCACAACTTGGGCTCCGCCGCCCCGGCGCTGGGCGCCGACGAGCCCTTCGGGGCCGGTGGCGGCGGCGGCGGCGGCGGCGGCGGCTGCTGCTGCGGCGGCGGCGGCGGCGGCGGGGGCTGCTGCGGCGGCGGCGGCGGCGGGTTATTGTTGTTGTTGTTGCTGTCCTCCACCAGCACCACGGCGGAGGAGGAGGAGGAGGAGGAAGGCTCGCCTAGCCCCAGCAGGCAGAGCTGGTCCAGGGCGAGCTGCAGCGCCCGGTCATCCTCCAGCAGCGCTCTGTCTTTGCCGCTCCCACCGAAACAGCCTAAATCGCCGAAACCCCCGTTCCTTTCCATTATCCCTGGTACTACCAGGCTAGGCATGGCTAACAAAGACTTGAGAGGGGGTTGGGTGGTGGTGGTTGGTTGGGGAGGGGGGGGGGGTGTGTGAGAGCGAGAGGAGGGGAGTGGGGGGGGGGGGGACACAAAGAGCTCGGGAGGGAGAAGGGAAAAAAAAAAAGGCAGAGGGAGAGAAACAGAGAGAGAAAAGGACCCTCCGCCCACCTCCCCTCTGCCTGGCCAAGCCCCTTTCTCTCTGTAACCCGAGCTCCCTCGCCCAGGCACTTCCAGCCCGCCGGGGTCCCCCCGCCGCCGCCTCCGCCCCCGGCTCCCAGCCGCCGGCGGGGTGTGCGGAGGGCCGGCGGGGCGCGGGGCGGCGCGGAGCCCCGCGGGGGGAAAAACTCTTTTGTTTGAAGGCGGCTGGGCGCAGCGGGAGGCTGCCCCGGCCCGCGGACTGCTGGGGGATGTAGTCCCCGGCCGCAGCGCACACACCACCACCCCCACCCCCCACCCCCCCTCCGGCGCGCCGGCAGCGGCCCACGGGCGGCGGGGGGGGAGCGCGGGTGGAGGGGGCTGCGTGGGGACCCGCTGGGACATGGGTGGAGGGGGCTGCGTGGGGACCCGCTGGGACATGGGTGGAGGGGGATGCAGGGGGACCCACCATGCAATGAACGGGTGGAGGGGGCTGCGTGGGGACCCACTGTGACATGGGTGGAGGGGGCTGCGGGGGGACCCACTGTGCCACAAGTGGAGGGGGCTGCGTGGGGACCCATTGTGCAATGGGTGGAGGGGGATGCGTGGGGACCCGCTGTGACATGGGTGGAGGGGGCTGCATGAGGACCCACTGTGCCACAAGTGGAGGGGGATGCGGGGGGACCCGCTGGCCAAGGGTGGAGGGGGCTGCGTGGGGACCCGCCACGCAATGAACGGGTGGAGGGGGATGCGTGGGGACCCACTGTGACATGGATGGAGAGGGATGCGGGGGGACCCACTGTGCCACAAGTGGAGGGGGATGCGGGGGGACCCGCTGGCCAAGGGTGGAGGGGGCTGCGTGGGGACCCGCCACGCAATGAACGGGTGGGGGGGGATGCGTGGGGACCCGCTGTGACATGGGTGGAGGGGGATGCAGGGGGATCCGCTGTGACATGGGTGGAGGGGGATGCAGGGGGACCCATTGTGCAATGGGTGGAGGACGCTGCATGGGGACCTGCCATGCCAAGGGTGGAGGGGGCTGTATGGGTACCCACCGTGCATACCCGAGGCATGGAGGGCCACAAGTAGAGGAGGAGAGCATGGGGACCCGACAGCATCTCTTCTGGCACAGAGGAGCCATGGGTGGAAGGGGTCTGCGTGGGGGCCCGCTATGTGCTCCCCAGCATGGAGGGGTCACAGGTGGAGGGGGACAGCATGGGGACCTGTCGATGTGCACCCCATCAAGGAGGGTCTGTGTGGGGACCTGCCACTGCCCACCCATGAGGGGTGCTGTGGAGATGTCAAGGGGTCGGAGCCTAGAGATCCACGGGGATAGCGGGGACCTTTGGGAGAAGCCATGGCTGGGCAGGGACACCTCAAGGTGGAACTGCTGGGGCCATAGGCTGGCAGCAGCACCAGAGTCGGGGGGGCCAACGGTGGGAAGAAGGGAGCTGGGCGTGATGGGCAGGTCCTGAAGGGATGAGCCCACCTCCCATGGACTCACTGGCTTCATGCTCGTGCAAAGGGGGACACGGCCTTCGAAGAGGTGCTGGGTCTCCCCCAAACATAGGGCCTTAATCTTGTGATGGGAAGACCCCCCCACCAAAATCACAAGCGTTTGAGGGCCGAATATACGTGTCCAGCAGCACCAGGAATCATGGAAAGAGAGAAGAAGGGGCACCCCCCTGGCACCCTGAGGCCATGCGTGCGGTGGCTCCAGGCGCAGGAGCAGCCCGGCTTGGCGGGGCTGCTGGGGCTCAGCCTCCTCGCCCTTGGCTTCCTGCCCCAGCAAAGCCCCCCTTGCAAACTGGGGATGCTGGGGGAGAGCCATGGGACAGCCCTGCTCCCTCGGCTAGCTTTTCTCATTGAAATGAGGAGCGATTTAGCGCAGAGGGAAGCATTGAAAATAGCTTTCCAGCTCCCCGCCAGCAAGGCTGGGCTGTGTGTGAGTGCGCGTTTCTCCCCTCTTCCCCTTTCTTCCCTTTGAATCAAACCAGATGTCTCTCCCATGAAATGAGATTGCATGAGCTTACACTGGAGAGAGACAATGCAGAAAGATGCGAGGCTCCCATCGAGCCACATTGCACTGCAGCTCTGGCAGAGGCGACGTCTGCGGCTCTGGCTGGGGACGGAGCGGGGGGGATGGTGGCACTGATGCCTTGTCACCGAGGCAGGAATTTTCTACCCCCCCACTGTATTTTGTATGATTTCCTCTCTCTGGCTCTCAGATCCTTGCAGCAAGGTTTCTCTCTCTTCCCCCCCGCCACCACCACCACCCCCCCCTCGCCTTTCTGGGTCTACAAGCAGAAGATCTCAGCTTGCAGATGAACTAAGCAGATGGGGCACCCAGCACAAGGAAATGTCTCATCCACTGACTCAGACGGTAAGGTGTTGCTATAGCTTTCCCTGCAAGTTTGCCCAGGCACTTTGGGAATGGGAATTTTGCTTTCGTTTTGGTTTGGCATCCCAGGTTTCCTGATCCGTAGCACAAAGTCACGGAGATGCTGGGACACCGGCCGGCAGGGCTGGTGGTGGCAGGTTCCCTCGGCTGTAGGACCTGGAGCAGAGCTGCTGTGGGATTAGAGGTTTTGGTGTTTGTGTTGTGAGTGTTCCAAAAAAAAAAAAAACAAAACCAAACCCCAAAAAGAAAAGAAAAAAGAAAGAAGTCTATCTAAGAACAGAAGAACCTACCTCGTGCTGTTGCATTTCATGTGGCTGGCTGGTTTTGGTCACGATTGTAGAGCAATGTCTTGAATTACTCAGGGTGGGGGGGTTTAACTTTTGCATGGTGATGGGACTTGTGAAAATCCAGCAGTTTGGGATGTTTTCCTTCGTCTAAGAGGCGGCATCTGTTTGTATTGTGATATGATGGATAGCGGCTCTATATGCACATACACGCGCATCGTACGGAGCGGTTGTGTAATACGGACACGCTCGGTCCCGTGTGCCGCATGGAGGTTATACGGACGAAAAATGTGTGCGTTTAATTCACGTGGGTGTTCACATACACGCTGCCTGTTACTCTTGCACACACCTGCCAGCTGTGGCTCACACACGCTTAAAACCGTGTAAAAAAGATCGGGTGTATCCACGTAAGCACGTGTGTTACAGGCACGTGTGTGCGCAAAATGCAAACACATAAAGCGAGCGTGCAAGTGGTGAGTGTTTACTTGAAATATGTTCATAAACTCCAGACGTCTTTTTATATGAAGCGTTTTGTGTGCACGTCTGTCTGTACGTGGGTGTGTCCGTAACGTGGGTGTGTATTCGTGCGTGCATCCATGCGCGTAAAACACTCGTGCATACGCTATGTTGTGGTATTGTTGGGAAATGCTGTACTTTGTCGTGTAACTTATAGAGCAACATCTGTCAAAGGTCAATCTCATTCATGAAGCCAATAAAGATGCCTGGTCTGTAGGTATCGTGTCATTTTAGGGACACGGTTTTGCTTCCAACCTCCATTTTAAGTTTTGTCCCGGAGCTTTCAGGAGAAGAAAGTGCCCCTGGACATCATGAAGTGAAAGAAAAAAAAAAAAAAAAACGAAAAAAACCCCACCAAAACTGCAGAGCTCCAGCTCCAAGCTTTCAAACAGCACAAGTCAGGCCCAGAAATCATAAAACTAACTAAAAAGTTTGCATGACTCCACAAAAATAATGACTATGGGGTTTCTTTTCATTTGCCTTCTCCCGAGGCTTTTGGATTTCACTGGAGTTACATCACCTCACTTTTCTGCACAGCCACAAGGTCTAGAAACTTACTTTAAAAAAATGACAATTCCTACTCGCGCGTATTCACATGACTCATGGAGCTGGGAATTTCAGGCAAACATGAATGCTCATAGAAAAATTGCAAGAATTGGCAACACGGGCAATGACTAATCCTGATGGGTCCCTGATAGCAACGTTTCTCAGTTCATACAACATTTTGGGGGCGTAGCTGGGCTCCAACCAAGACTTTGATCCTCCTCACGGTGATAGCAACTGCTTAGGAATGATCTTACCTACCGTCTGGCATTGCTGCCCTCTGGGGAAGCTGTATTTCAATAGTAATTCAGGTTAAAGTTAGCGCTGCCAGGTGGCTTGATGAGCTGGAATAGATCGCCGGGGCTCGTATCGCAGGACCGTTGGAGGCTTGAATGTTTGCAGCTCCCTGGACATGGGAGTAAAAGGTTATTTTTTTTTGGTTCCGAGGTAGTGGTGTTGGATTGCGAGCCGAGTAGTTTGCTGCGGGTGTAGCCTGTGCGCAGCTACATCCCCTCTGCAAACGTCCTTACCGAGGTTTTGGCAGAAAAACAGTGTTTCTAGTTAAAAAGTTGGTATTTCCAAGTGTTTTAAAATCCCCATCCCTGAATTACTGTCAGGGTAAAAAAAAAAAAAAAAAAAAAAAAAAGTATTAATTAAAACCAGGGACGACGGAAGACTCCGCCAAGCAGAGAGGTTGGGATCGTATAGCAGCGTCACGTGCTCCTCACCCCTTTCCTAGGCAATAGGTCGCAGTACGTTCAGAGAAAAGGGAGAAACTGCAAAATGCAACCGCTGGTGGGGCCAGAGCCATCGGGGAGGGGAGTCTGGGCACCACGGTTTGTAACAGAAAGCCCCGTCGAAGGCAGGGATAAAGCCGACATTGACTGAGGTGGTGCCAGCAGACTGTCCTTAGGCAAAACAGTAACTCATATTCGTCATCAAGAACAAACACGGGAAAGAAACTTTCGAGGGGAATTTGTGTCGTCGATGCAAAGCAAAGTTTGGCATTTCCCAGCACCGCATCCCTCTTCCCCCCGAAAGTACCCAAGTCTGGGGGAAAAAGGTATTTGAAAGGTGGCAGCTGCTAGAAAAGCTTTAATGCTGGGGGAGCATCCCCGTTCCCACAAACCGCTGTGAAAAGCCAAGGGTGGTACGAGCGGCAGGGAGGCAAAAACGCTGCTTGGTGAGCGGGACGCCTTTTTTAGGCTTTTCTTCATTTTCATTTAATCTGAGACAGAAGCTGGGGTAACATCACCGCGAGAGCTCCGAGACATCATCTCCCCATCATTCCAATAACCGCAGGTGAAACAGGAGCATCCCAAACACTCAAAAGCCGGAAGGGATCCCCCACACCCTGCGGGGACGTGGAGCTTTGAGCCCACAATCTCATCCATGTGCTGGCCGTTTCCCGCGGCACGAGGTTCAGAAATTAATCTGCCCTCCGTGGCAGCCGACCCACCCGAGGGTACGTCGCTGGAGCCCCGTCTGTGGCTGCGAGTGCCCTTGCAAATTCATTTGCTGCACATTGATTTTAAACCTCTTTGCTTTGTAGACGGGACCGATAGCAAGAGGTATCTTGCTCTCCGTGTGGCGATCCTAAAGTGCTTTGCAAACATTTGTTAATTAAGCTCTTCTATGAGATAAGTAAATTACTGCAAAGCTTTCATCCAAAGCTCCTTGAAGTCCATTGGTTCTGGTGAGTCCGTGGGATCAGGCCCAGGAGCCCAGATTTCAAAACCCCTCAATTTTGTTAAGAGCTCAGCATATTGGCTGCAGATGGAGCGCTAAGCTACAGGCACAATCTGGCAGCGGGACTGAGCCATTTGCAGACTTGATCGTGATTGTAAGTGCGGATGTTTTGGACTTCTGGTCATAAGGTTGGGGTGTTTGGGGTTTGTTTTTTTTTTTTTGGGGGGGGTGGGTGTTTGGGAAACTGCCCTAAGGTTGTTAAAGAAATTCCTTCATCTTGAAATTTGGGTGATTTTAGGGCTGGGATCGAAAGGGGGTTTCAGATTCAGGGTCAGACTCTCCCCTTATTCCTGGTGCTTATACAAGTAGGTGGTTTTCCAAGGAATACTTTTTCCTCCCATTGGAATCTGTCTTCTGCAAGCAGATAATTCCTGATTTCAATTTATAGAATGTCAGGATTACCATATGTTTCCTTGAACGCATCCTCTTCTAAATTTTTTCCGGGGGGGGGGGGGGGGATGTTGGGGTTTTGGCCACTCGTCTGGTATTTCTGAATCTACACCAGCCCAGAAATCCTGGCGTAGCTGCGCTAGCGCACGTGCGGATCGGTACTTTGGGCATCGCACCGTCCTCCGCTGCGATGCCGGTGGGGCAGATTTCCCGCGCGCGCTCCGATCGGCTGCCTGGTGCATCCGCAGTAAGTCAGATGCTTCCCGGACACGTCGAGCTCAAGACCCATGTGCTGACCAGATGGTTCGCATGTGCCCAGCAAATCCAACACGTCCGGGATGTGTTGGATTCACTGCGCGTTCGTCGTCAAGCTGTGCAGCGCATGTGGACATATTTCTGTCCAGGAAATCTTGTACGGAACTACGGCAGCCCCATCCAAGGGACTTACCTGTCTCCTGTTACCCTCACAAATGAGAACCGTCTTTACGGATCCCCCTGTGCCGTATTTCCAGTTTTGAGAGGAGGATTTGAGTCACGGAGTCAAACCAACTTGCGTCAGGGTGCAACCAGAGGGGCAGATCTATTTTCCTGAGCTATAAGCAAACTCTCTTCCTGCTTGGAGGCCTCGGTGTACCCGCAGGTTTAATGCTCTTCCCAATTATGGGTGATTTTTAAATGAAAACGGGGAAGGTTTATAGCTTGGGGTGAGGTTCAGTGAAATCCCGTTGCCTTTCAGGAACAGGGATGTGGGTGATGGGGCTGGCTGCAGTGTCGTAGTTTTGGCCAAACAAGGCCAGCAAAGAGCTCAAAAGCGTGGATTTGGATATCCTTGGATGGAGTGAAAGATCAATGCCTCATCCCACTGGCTGTGCTGGAAACCGGTGACACTGATTATTCATAAAGCGCTCTCAACACCCAAAATTAAATAGATGTAAAAGAGATTTACCCCCCCCCCCCCCCACTTTAAACTAGTTGTTTACTTGTAACCAAAGCAGTTTATAAATCTCACGTGGTCGTAGTCTGCATGATCCTTAAGTTTTTTTGTCTCTTTTTAAGCAATTTAATCAAAGTCATACAGCATGTCCGTGGCACAGTCCAGCAGAGCCCAGGTCCTAGTTTTTCTCCTCTAGACCAGCACCATCACTCCAATTTTGTGTAGGAGCACCTTCCTCTTTCTCCCTTCCTTACCTTTCCCCGTCGTATTCCACAACGGTTGTTGCACGTTGTGCCAGAGATGAGGAAAGTCATTACGTTGCACGTGATGCCTCCTTTCCAGGGATGCTTTAATCATCCCGTCGTACTCTGGAGCTCTTCCTGTTGCTACTAATTTTAGCCTCGTGGTGGAAGTTGCAGCACGGTGTTTCGGGCTGAGCCGTGCAGGTGTGTTGCAATCACTGCGACACACCTCGTTGCTCTTAACGCTGCTCCAGCATCCGGCATGGTACAGCGTGTTTGGGGAAAAGCCCAAAGAGCACATCTTGCAGGTTTTTTTTAGATGATTTGAAGTTGCTTTGTGCAAGCCCAGGGACAGACGATGCCTCTCCAGAGGCTCAGCGCTGACAGTGAGGACCCGTTTTTCCAAACAGCTCAGCTCTCGTGCAGGTACCTAAACCAGGGCCAGGTTTTCCCCGAGCGTTCGCCTCCTGGATCTGGCTGCCTAGGAGATCGCTGAGCAATTTTGAGCGAGCCGGACCTCGCTCCCACTGCGCAAAGAAGACTTTGTCAGCTGGCTGCAGTCAGCAAA
This sequence comes from Balearica regulorum gibbericeps, assembly GCF_011004875.1. Taxonomy (NCBI): domain Eukaryota; kingdom Metazoa; phylum Chordata; class Aves; order Gruiformes; family Gruidae; genus Balearica; species Balearica regulorum. Next base: position 2,748,401 of record NC_046211.1, read on the forward strand.
GGGACTCTTGGCACAAAAAACCGGTAACACTGGCAGGTTCTGGGATTTCCTTGCTCGCTGCAATTCCAGATCCTTTTGAAAGCATCTCGCAGCTTGAAGAGGGGGCATTTTAGCGTGGCTTCCTAAGGGAGGCAAAGTCACGCCTGATCCCAGGGCTTGCGTGTTAGGCTGAACCTGTTGACCAGCCTCTACCAAGTTTGGCAGAGGGCTGGAGGTCTCAGAGGTATTAAATTCCTCGAGTTTTGTGCAAAGTGATGTCTCTGTAGAGGCGAGAGCCCCGTAAGGCCAGTCTGCAGCATCCGCTCCACCAGACAGAGGATCCACGTGGGATTCCTGCTCCACGTCCAGCTCCAGCAGTAGCTCTGCCCCACGTGCAACTGTCCCTGTTGCTGCCACTGCAAAGTTCCTCCGGGCTCAACCTTGCACCGCTTCGTCCTGGGTGCTGCTCTTGGTGATGGAGCTTCAGGAGCGGGACGCGAAGGGCCGGCGTGTGCGCGGCAGAGCAGAGTAACCCAGCTGGCCTGGCCGGGGGAAACCACAGAGCTGCAGGGACCTCGAGATTTGGCTTTGCCTTGGGACTAGGAGCAGATGCAGCAGGTGAGGGAGAAGGGGAGGCTGAGGGAGAAGATGCTCTTCTTCATCTGTTCCTTCTCTGAGTTAGCAAGAGCCATCTTTCTGCCCAGTCACTGTGAAACCCACGGTCGTTTTGTCCAGCTCAGTCCTGCGTGGTTCCAGGCCAACGGCTCGGTCTAAAATTGTCTCCCCTGCCAAAGGCAGGTTGTAGGATGTGGTTGTGCCCCAGTCTGTGGGGTTTGCTCCATGGAGAGTGAGGAGACAGTGAGGGCATAGCTAAGACGGAAAAATAAGAGCTCAGAAAAGCTAATTTGAGCGTGTTAAACGTTTCTTAGAGTTCATAGAACCATAGAATCATAGAATCTTTAAGGTTGGAAAAGACCTCTAAGATCATCAGGTCCAACCATCAACCCAACACCACCATGTCTACTAGACCATGTCCTGAAGTGCCACATCTACACATTTTTTGAACACCTCCAAGGAGTTCTCCTCACCTCTGCCTTCCAGGGGTTAAGGATCCCGACAATACCTCTGATTGCTAGTTTAAAAAATGGGAAGAAGAAGGGCTGCGTCCAGCCTTGACACACAGCCTCGACCCGTCTTGGTTTTGCCCACAAGTTACTCCCGAGAGCGCTGGAGTGTGCCGAGCTGCGCGAACCGCGCGATGAAGCAGAATCAGGCCCTGAGCCAATTTAACCCTTCTTCTTATCAGTCTAGACATCCTCATTATCCAGATAAATGTCTGATCCCTCGCTGAATCCCGCTAAGCTCCTGCCTTTGCGGCGCTGAACGCAGAGGGCACTCGCCCTAACCTGGGACTCCCCTTCGGGTGCGAGATCCTGCCCCCAGATCCTGCACTGGGAGCCGGTTGCGGAGTGAGCATGTATTATTAAGAGTGCTTTACCAATTACAAGTCATTACTAATGCCTTTATTACTATTATTTAATAGATCGTGTTAATTATTATTATTCGTTTGCTTTAAAAGAAGTGTTTCCATAGCAACGGGGAGATGTGTGCTGCTTTTCAGGCACATCAAGTGGACACGTTCCTGGAGGGAGCTGGGACTCCACCGATGCCGTGCTTACTTCTCCGTGTGGACTGGTACCGGCGGAGCCACTGGGAGAAGGTGACGGCACCGTCTGTCACTGAGAGGTCTCCCTTGTGCCGTTAAAAAGTTCCTGCTGGATGCAGGCTTTGCGCCTAAATGTTGAGGATCATCTAAGAGAGCAGAATTGGTGCGATAACGTTTGTACGCACGTGTGTGGCCCAGGAACGAAGGCACCCGTTGTGAATTATTGCATTGCTGAGTGTCCCGGTCTCCAGGGCTTCCTGAGAAAGTGTCTTGTCTCCTTTTATATTTTCCAGTCAGCTGCAGAAGGACCAGGACTTGGAAGTCAGGGAGAAATCCAGCGTATCTGGCATTGCCCGGCTGCGGGATGCCGAATGTCCCGGTGCTGATCCTGCGGAGGTCTGCGGTGAGATGGGAAGCTGCTGCCGGCTCGTGCGGAGGAGGCTCTGAGCCTCTGTGCGCGCTGCGATGGTTCCTGGGGGTGCAGGGCCGTCCGTGCCGTGGCTGCTCGGATGCCACCTCCCTGGTCCCAGATGGAGAACGGGCTCTGGTTTACGTAAGCCTGTGGTGAAAGGGGAACATGGGGGACGGTGCAGGCTCTCCGAGGGTGTATTCAAGGCATCACGTGTTTGCCGAGGCTGGGAAGGGAACCCGGGCACGCCGCTTCCTCCCGGCTTTGCAGATGAGATTTAAACGCCGAGTCCGTGTTTAAAGTTAGTCTCTGACTTGTCCAGTTCTGCTCACGCTGTACCCAGCTGGTCTTCACTCGATGCTTTGCCATTTGTTCGCATCCCAGGAAGGATGCGCCTCACACCGCAGCTTCTGGGGGGGGCTGAGGGGCTGGAGGTGTGAGCGGGCGAGGAGTGGGATCCACCTGTAATTCGCTGGGGACCACGTACGCCGGCGGCGGTGGGGATAACAGCGTGTGGGGCTGTAAGCTCTGTCCTCTGGAGAGGAGTTTGCAGCAGAGGAGTTTGCAGCAGAGGAGATGCAAGTGGCCAAGGTGAAGTTCAGCTGGGAGCGGTAGGGCTGGGGCATGCCCCGAGCCCCCAGCGGTGTTCAGCGAAAGCCTGTGCCCAGCAATAGCTCCCAAATGAGCTGGTGCGCTAATTGGCACCTTTGCTGGCAGCCTGAACGCAGGGACCGGAGCTGGGGAGCCTGCGGGGACCACGGCTCCTGTCTGCCCAACCTCGAGGGGTCCCTGGGGGGGGCTGGAGCGAGACACGCTGTCGCCTCGTCCCTGCCGGGTGGCTGTGGCGGATGGGTGTCTGCTGGCCCCCAGGGTGGCACCGGGAGCACACGTGCTTCCCCACGCCGACTGCGTCCCCGGCCTCCGCGTCGTGCTGGCGGCTCATCAGCAATTGCATTTCCCCACCGGTTTCTATGTTGTCAGAGCGGTGGAAATCGGTCATCTTCAATTGCTCAACCCAGCGACTCCGTAAGAGCGGTCTGAAAGCTGCAGCCTTAAGGGAAACCGGCAGTGACGGCCCAGGCAAGCAGCAACGCTTAAAAGCACTTGCAGTAGCGCTTAAAAGCACTTGTTCGGCGGCAGCACGTCCTGCATCGCTCTGATTTACCCTGGCGCCTGCCTCCGCTCTCGTGGGACGGTGGGTTCCCTGGAGCTGGGGTGGGGGATGACCCTGCTCAGCCCTACGCGTCCCCTGCGGAAAGCGGATCCCCGGCAGCGCTTCGGTTCCGGCTGCTCGGGGTCAGAAATGGGAACGGCAGGTGGCTGGGATAAAGCACGGTGTCACCCCCGGGGTTTGGGGGGGCTCCGGCTGCCCCGTGCGCGGGTAAGTCAGGTGCAGGCAATTACGTCTAGACGGGACCCATTGGGAGCGCGGTGGGATAATGGTCCCGCGGGGACACCCGTGCAGCTCCATGCTGCACAAAAGCTGCCTTAAGAGCCCGCGCCTCCCCCTGCTCCTCTGAGAAGTGGAGAAACACAAAAGAGAGAGGCAGGAGGGGCTGGGAGCGGGTGGGAGAGGGAGGGAGAATCCCCCCATGCCCGGCAGCTAATCCCAGCTCCGCTCTTGGAGGGATCTCGAATAACAAACGTCCCTGGTCGAGGCCAGATGGATTTGATTTAATAACAAAGCAGGGGGGCTTGGGATCATTTCGGAGCCTGCCAAGGGGCCGGATCCTCTGCAAGCAGCAAAGGGTCACCTGGTGTAAATCCAAGCTGGAGCTGCAGACAGCTCAGACGCTTCCCAAACTGCTGGGATTGCCTTGGCTGTGGGAACATCCTCCCACCCCTTGGGAGCTCCTGGGGTCCCAGCCCCCCGGGGGGGCACGGGGCCATGCCAAACGCGCAGGGGCTGCAGGTTTCTCACGCAGGTTTCTCACGCGGACGTGGCCAGGAGGGAGAAGGTGAAGTGGAGCTGGAAACAATGTCTGAGGTTTCCACAGCCCCCGGCCGTGATGTCTCACCGCGGGCAGAGCCCTTGGCCCTGCTTTTGCACAGCCCAAGAGACCCCCAGCGCATCCCGTGATGGCTGCAGCCTCCCACTCCTTGGTTTCAGCATCTCCGAGGCAAGGAGGTGGCTCAGGGCAGTGACATGGGTCAGGTGAGGGAGTAGCACCCAGGGCGGCAATGCCGATGCCGGTTTTTACCCCGTTCCTGCCTCAAATCCCTCCCTGCCTTTGCCTTGGGGAGGGTGGGCTGCCGGGCTTGGCATCCCTGCCTGGTGGCTGATTGCAGGGAGGCGTTCCTCGCGTATGGTGCGATTCGGCACGCTGGCAAAGAGCCACCCAGCCGGCTTTCACAGGACACGCGGGGCCCCGTCCGAGATCCCAGTGTCAGGAGATGCAATGGGCTCCTGGGGCCATGCCCGACCCATCGCCTTGCTTAGAGGAGCTGCGAGGTCAGTGCAGCGGGACGGGTGCTCGGGGCAGCGCTGAGGTGCAGGGCTGGGGACCAGGCTGGCCGTAGGCAGCACCGAAAAGCCTTTTACCGGGCGACGCTCCCGCGGCAGGCAGGGTCGCGGTGCAGCAGAGCGGCACGTCGCTGCCGGGCCGTCCCCAACTGCGGTGTTTGCCACGTCTGCCAGTTGATGCTTGGGCCAGGCAGCCTCCCTGGAGATCTTGTTTCTGGAAACTGGAGAAGCCTTGGCGCTGCCCCCGCCACCTCCCTGAGCAGCGGGGAGGTGCTGCTGTCAGCCCAACACCTGCAGCTCAGCCCGGCTGTCAGCCTGCTAACTATTCCCGTCCAGATCACTTGGCGCTCTGCCTTGGGAGCAATGAGATCCCGGCGCCAGTGATGTGCCGGCAAGAGCGGAGGAGTGGTTTGTGCTCAGGGGAGGATGCCGGGGCCGTGCAGCTGGGCTGGAAAGGCAGTGGGAGGCAGGAAGGACTGTGGGACCATCCCAGAAGCTGGGGAGCCCGGCTCCGTGTCTGGCATGCTCCGTGCAGAGAGGCCGGGATGCAGGAGCTATTGCTTGCATCCCGAGTCTCCAAAGGCCCATGCTGTCTTTTTGGTCCAGCACAACGAGTTTTTACCTGCACGGGGCACTGTGTTCATCTCCATCCCCATCCCACCCGGTCCTTGGTGGCACCAGAGCTTGCTCCATGCAGGGGCTGCAGCTGGTTTCCAATTCCTGCTCTCACCCAGCAGCCTTGTTGGCAGCGTGTCCCGTCTCCTGGCCGGCTCACTGGGACTATCTCCTGTCCAGGAGCCTTTTTCCCTTCTCTCCTCTCTCTGCAGCATGCTGTTGGCAAACAGCCTGGAAGGAGAAACGGGCCGGCACAGGGTGGTTGCAGCTCAGGGAGAGGGAGATGTGTGCTGCGCTGCCACGCTGCCGTGCTTCCGCGGGGCCACGACACGGTCGTTTCTCCCCCAGGCCAGCATCGAGTGGGAACAAGGGTGTGCTCCCCGCAACCCAGAGCTGCGTTGGGTGCACAGGGACAAGCGCTGCAGGCAGTGCAGACCCCGGGGAGGGATGTCTCCTCTCCCCATCCCCTTTGCATCCCTTGGTAGGACGCCAGCCTGTTATGGGAGCTCGGCACCATTTATTACCAGGCTCTGCTCTTCTAATGAGAAGCAGTTTCTCAGCGCTGGCGCCGTGCCTATAAAAATGAATCTGTGCCTGTGCCGTCGGTGCCATGTGCTTTGCAGCGAGAACAGGGATCTGCGGAGCGGGGTGGCATGGGGCAGCGAGGGGGTGGCATCCCCGTGCGCTGCTGGGAGCCTGAAAGCTCTGGACGGCAGCGGGACGATCCCCGCACCACCCTGGGTCTCCAGGCTGGGGACTTCTCAGAGACAAGTGACATCTCTGTCATGAGTCCCAGCCTCCTCCAGAAGCCCCTGGGGGAGGACGGCTGCGATGCTGGCAGCACCCAGAGCCCCCCCCCTGCCCCGGGGTCCCCGGGAGACGAGGAGAGGAGCCACCGTGGACGGTGTTGTCCCAGGACTGGACTCGCCTCTTCTGTACTGCACACGTCAGACACGAGATGGTGCTGCCGTTCGCTCCTGTTCCCTGCCTGGTAACCAGGATGCGCTGAGCTCTGCCGTGGACCTTGTCCGGCCGGGAGAGCACCCTGCTGCTAAACACAGCCTCTCCTGGGGGACAGATCCAGCATCGCCTGCCGTGTGCGTGACCCTGCCATCCCTTCCTGGAGAGCTGACATCTCCCCTCGGCCAAAGCGTCTGCGGGGTGTAGGCGGGCGGACGGGCGCAGAGAGGCTGGGGGTTGCGGGGTCCGCGCGGTAAGAGATGGTTTCGCACCGTGTCTTCGCCAACGCGGAGCCCCACGGGGACGGCTGGCCGTGCTGGCTTCGCGCTGCCAAAGGGAAGGGAACTGGGATGGACCCGGATGTGTGTCTGCAAAATCCCGTGACCGGTTGGACTCGGGGTGTTGGCACTCGCTGGACAGAGCTGAGGACTGTGCAGAGCACGTGGTGCGGACGGCGCTGTGTAATCATTAATAATACGCGGCTTTATTTGTATTAGGGTAGTTTCCAGCATCCTCGGATGAGGGCAGGGCTTGGCTTTGCAGGGGGCCGTATATATTTTTTTTTATATATATATATGCCTTACCAGAGGGGGTGTGTTACTGGACCTGTTGGTCACCGATGTGAGTGAGCTAATCCGAGACTTCAAGACCGGAGGCAGCCCGGGCTGCGGCGATGGTGCACCGGTGGAGTTCGCAGTCCTGAGGGATATGGGACAGACGAAGAGTAAAGTCAGGACGCTGAGTTTTAGGAAAGCAAACTTCCAGCTGTTCGAGGAGTGGGTCTATAGGACCCCCTGGGAAATGCCCTCAGGGACAAGGGAGCAGAACAGAGCTGGCAGAGCTGTAAGGACGCTTTCCACCCAGTGCGGGAGCTGTCAGTCCCCAGGAGTAAGAAATCAGGAAAGGAAGGCAATGAGACCAGCACAGCTGAGTCGAGACCTGCTGGTCAAACCAAAGGGCAAGAAGGAATGGCAGAGGCGGGGGGAGCAGGGACAGGTATCCTGGGATGAGTCTAGGGACGCTGCCCGGCTCTGTAGGGATGGGGTCAGGGAGGCCAAGGCGCAGCTGGAGCTGAACTTGGCAAGGGACACAAAGAATGAGAAGAAGGGCTTCTGCAGGTGTGTCAGCCAGAAAAGGAGGGTCAAAGAAAGTGTACACCGTGCAATTTGCTCACCCGCCACAACCCACGGACCACACACTCAGCCCATCCCAGAGCCGCCCCTCCTCCCCTCCTAGCCCCCTTTATATGCTGAGCACAATGTCGTATGGTATGGAATAACCCCTTGGCTAGTTGTTTGGGTCACCTGTCCTGGCCGTGTCCCCTCCCAGCTTCTGGTGAAAATTAACTGTATCCCAGCCGCAAACCAGGACAGCTGGACCGAGCGCTGTGGACCAGGCACGGCAGGGCTGAAAGAGCGGCACCGAAGGGCCGGGCTTCGCACAGAGAAGCGCGGAGGTAGAAGCGGAGGCGACTGGAAAGGGAAATCTCACCTCCAGCAAAGGACCGGGAGGACGGTTTGGTGCTCACTGTCTTCGTTGTCGGAGCCAAGGGTGTTTCCGGAGCGTGAGTCGCTGCCGGTGGGGTCTGTCCTCTCATGCAGTCGTTCTTGGGGCGCGTGTGTGTAGCCAGCGCCCTGCGCTCCTCCTCGGCAAGCTGGTGTGGCTGATGCTCGGTGCATCGGCAGCCGCCGGCGGGCCCCGCAGCCTTCACCCTCTGCAGCAATTGGGGTCTCCACCGGTGCCGGCACAGCCAGCACAGACCCCTTGCCTGGTACCACAGGCTCCATCCTGCCCATTCCAACCCAACCCTCCGGTTTGAGCTTTGCCATCAGATCCAAGGCAGGGATCTCCCTGGCCTCCCCTGTCCCAAACCCCCTCTGCAAGTTCGACACAGTGGCTGAACCACAGGGCTTGCAAATCCCAACGCGCAGCCACGGGGCACTTGGCAACGGGCAAACAAACAGCCCGTCACCGAGCTCGGCCGCTGGGCTCCGTCACACCGCAGCCCATAATTAATAGTGAGGATGGAAAGGCCCGTTCGGCTGCTTGGCCTCTCCTGCCGGGGACAGAACTGAGACAAGGCACTTTTACATCACATTTTTTCCTTTGATGTTTATCTATTCGTTTCCAGCTTCCGCTGCCTTCTACGTCCAAACCCCATTAAGAAAACTCCCATTGCTCCTCCGCCCACGTACCCGGAGATGCTGCAGGATCAGCTCAGATTAGCAGTGCCAGCAAACCACCAAACCTCTGCCGTGCTCCGGCTTCACCCCCGTGCCAGCCATAGCCCGGGCACTGCCCGCTGCCCTTCCGGGGGCTCCGGTCCCTCCCCTGGAGCTGATACCCAGAGCTTCCCTCCGTGGGGCAGATCTATTCGCCCTGCTTTGGGGAAAGACTTTTTTTCACCCGTAGCGTAGACGAGAGCAGCCTCAGGGTTGCTCTAACTCTGTGGGCTAGAGCAGGCAGGTAGTAAATCCTGCACCATGCTCTGACCACGGCTTTCGTGCAACGTCCCGCTCTTGTTTCTGCAACTGAACCCATTTCTTTTTCTCCTTTCATCTGCGGGACTACCCCCGCACTTCCGTTTTGAACTATTTTGAGTGCAATTTTTTTTATTTTTTTTTTTAAATTTTGCTTTTCGCAGCACTAAAGCATGGTAAAACCCGCCAGCCCACATCCCTCTCCCGCCCCAGCAGAAAAGCTGAGCGGGGCTGGGAGGGAGAGGTGGTGGCAAATAGCAGGAAAACACCCCTGTTGCAAAAAGCTCCGCAAAGGGAAATGAATGAAAGGCGGCTGCTGACGCACCCGTCTGGGCTCACGGTGTTTGGCCGGCGCAGCTTCCCCCGTTGATGGGTTACGGGGAGCGATGGTTCATCTCCAGGAATTACAACGGGGTGCAGAGGAGGGAAGGTGCTCGGCTGCCAGCAGAGCAGCCCCCACCGCCCAGGCCCTGGGCACGGCTCGTGTCCCACCCCCCACCCCCCCCCCCCCCGACGCTCAGCGGTGCTGCGGGAAGGGGGGTTCGCTCCCCAGGAGGGTGCAGCCCCAGCACTGAGAATCGTGCTGCTCCGAGCAGCTCTCCGCTGCGGGAGGAACCCGGGGGATGCTCAATGTGCCAAGTGCGCGGGGAGGATGAGTCAGGGCTCAGGACCGGGAGATAAATCGCCATAAATGCTGTGGTATTCCCTTCAGATCCTGCTCGCTGAGCTTTGCAGCTTTGCTCGGTCACGCTTTAAGTTGCCTCCGCAGCGGCAAGGGTTGCAGATTTAGGAGGAAAGAAGGGAAGAATTGAGATTTCCGTGTCCCTGTGGTTCAGAGCTGAAAGAAGCAAACACCGTATTTTGTATGAGAAAATGTCTGGGATGTTTCTCGCAGCATGGAATGAAACTGAGGAGTTCATTGCTGTGGGATCCAGGGTGGCCAAAAGGACAAACAGGCTCAAGAAAGGGATGAGATGGTGGTTTGGGAGGACCAGTGAGTTTATGAAACATCTCTGGCATAAGAAGACCTCGGGCTGCTGGTAGCTGGATGTGCTGGGGCTAGATTTCCTTCTGCCGGGGTGTGAGATGGGTTGTGCGCTCTGCTCCCAGGTGGTCACGGCTGTCAGCATCTGGAGACATGACCCCTTCTCCAGGGACCTGCCAAGAACTGACCGGAGGAGCCGTCCCCGGCTATGAGATGGTGGCACCCACCCAGGGAAACGGAGCTGCACAGGGACCGCCGGGGAGGTGGGGATGCTCGCTGGAAACACGGGGAGCGTCTGCTGTGTCCCATCTGTGCCGAGGATGCCGGGAGGAACGTGCCGAGGCCAGTGTGTGCCAATGCTCATCCCTGGCTTCTCCCTTTTAAAGGCAGCAAAAAGGGATGTGAGTATCTGCACAGCGGGTGCGGGGCTCCGGGTGGTTGTCCTGACACCGTCCCAGCTCATCTACCTTGTCCCTGGTCCCATCCCGGTCCCCATCCCTTCCCCAGGGCTGCAGGAGTTAGCCAGCGGTGCCCGGAGGCTGCTTTTTGGTACAGGGCAGCCTGGCCCTGCACAGCCCATAATAAAAGATGTTTTCAAATCCCTGTAGCTGCCTGCAAAGCAAAGGTGCTGGGCTGGACGTTGTGTACACGGGCAAAATGTAAAAGTAGGAGAGGTCATCTTAGAGGCAGGATTAGTTCGTCCTGAAACCATCCCCGGAGATATTTGTCTCGTGGGATCCAACAAGCCCCAAGCGACAGAGACCTTGGGGCACGCGGCTGGTTTACCGTGGGAGCAGCAACAGCCCCCGGCTGCAATTTCTTGCACCTGCAGCCGTCCACCTCGGGGCTTCCCTGGGGGACGAGGGGAAGGCATCGGAAGCACCGCCAACCTGGGAACATCTGCCCTGAGGCCGGGTTTGGGGCTGGCCTGGAGTCGGGGAGGATGCTGGAGCGGGGCTGTGGTGAGCCCTGGAGGCAGAATGGCTTTTATCCACCTTTCCTGCGGGCCTTCAGCATGGCAGCCAGAGAAGGCTGAGCACCATGAATGTCCTGGATCTTCTCCAGCTCCATCCTGCACAAACATCCCCTTCGGCACCTCTACTGCCCTTAGAGGAAGCTGGTGAGCTGCCTCCCTGTTGACGCAGCCGGGGATTTCTTTGGCCTGGGATGAGGGCAGGCAGATCCGCATCCTGCCCGTGGTGCTGGCTGCCGGACCTGCCAGGTTTCAAGGCTCCGGCGTTGCATGCCAGGGCGAGCTGGCACAGACCACATGGGAGGAAAACCTCCACAGCCCTGCAAACCACATCCCTGCCCGTGCACCCCTGCCCGTGCCACAGGCAGCCCGCGGCTGGGTGAGAGCCAGCACCATGGGACTACCTTCAGCCCAACTCGAGTCGTGGCCGGGGGCGGGGGGGAGCTCAGGAGGAAGCCCCCAGCCCCGTGCATTGACACCCCAGCCTGGTCTCACAACCAGCCCGTCCCTGCCTGGGAGGATCGTAAGGGACGTGGCTGCTTTAGACCTTTCTATAGCACAGGGATCACCACTAGCAGCTCTGCGTTTTGGTTTTGGTTTATTTATTTTTTTTTTAAGAAAGCCTCTGGTCCCCCCACCCTGCCCTGCCTTGAGACATCACACGTCTACAGAGAGCACCCACTGCGGGAGATCCCCCAGCTCCCCGCCACGGCAGAGATGACTCTGCTGCCGCCTGAGTGGGAAGCAGAGATTCATTTCCAGCAGTGGTAAGGTTCCCCTAATTTGCCCCAGGTGTCTGGAGAAAGCGCAAAGGGATTTTTAACCCCTTCGAGCCCCACCTCCGGACGGATGGGGGTGAGCCAGGGTCCCACTGGTCAGCTGCGGGCATGGGTGCTGTTCCTGAGGTGGTATTTAATGGGGCGCATCCCAGGCTGGGGTGTGGGAGTGTGTGTGTGCGCCTCCATCCTCCACCCCACGCCGGGCTGGGCTGGTGCCAGCCCATTGTGTTTGCTTTTCCTGCACACGCCAAGCTCGTTTCTTGGGGAAAAAATGGTCATTAAAATGCGAGTGTGACCCCAACCCAGCAGCGCCGGGGGGTTGTGGGGAGCAGAAAACTGGCTTGCTCAGGATTTTACACTCAGAAACTTGCTCCTTTCAGTGAAATGGAATATTTCGGGTGGGTGTATGTGTGGTCTACTGACTTTATGGAAAATAGGCTGATCCTGCTCTATAGGAATGATCCTCAGCAAAGTTGGGAAAGGAGCAGTACGGCTCAGCATCCCATCCACCCCCAATCCCCACCGTATTTAACGTGCGGGTTGGATAACGGGGCCACAAAGCAACGCGACACCAAAAGAGCTTTTCCTTTAAAAGCCTCCCCTCGCGGGGAAGCCATGAGATGCATTTTCCATTGGGCTGCCTGGAGCGGCTGCATCTTACCCCTTGGCAGCCCAAGCTGCAAGCACCAGCGCTCCTGGGTTTGGCGAGAGTTTGGGAGAACGCAGGATGTGCTGCAAACCCCATGGCGTGCTCCTCCCTGTGCCAGCGCTTTGGCTGTGCTCCTGGCTCTGCTGCTGCACCCGTGGGTTCCTGCACCCTTGGGTGCCTGCTGTCTTGCTAAAGGGGGATTCAGGAGCTGGATTTTAGGGATGCTTTTGCTCCTGAGAGTGAAGCGTGGGGCTTGCGGGAGGAGACAGGCATCCCCTCGGTCGTTGCTGTGGAGCAGACATCTGCCCCAGCCCGAGCAAACAGAGCTGTTCCCATCTCAGGAGCTGAAGCAGAGCAGAGGTGACTTGTTCCGGCGTCCCAGAGGGACGTGGCAGGGACCCCGTGGGCCTGAGTCTGCGCCCACGGAGCCCCATCCTCATCTTTGGCATGTCTGTCTGTCCGTCCGCTCTGCTTTAACACCTGGGCTGCCGCTCACGGGGCAGTCTGCAGGTGCTCGCGGTTCCCTTGGGCGGAGGGGCTGGAACAGGATTCCTGCTGCGGTGGCTCCGCGGCTGCTCCCGTTTCTGCTCGTGGCGGAGCAGAGCACACGCATCGCTGCTGCCCCGGCTGCTGCTCGCTGCAAGTTTCAGCTCTTTCAATAAATACAACTGGTAAATCTATTAATTTTACAGCTCTAATTGATGTATTAATGTAATTACCTTTTATAACAAGGCAATTAAGCCCTATTAAAGATTATTAGCTAATTAAAACTCCTCTATACACACACACCAACCCCTTTATGTGCACAGATTGTTGGGCGGGGGGACTGTAAGCCCATTGCAGTCAGAGCCTTGCAGGTCAGCGCGATGCATGGCATGATGTGATGGGTTGGGATGCTGGATGGGGAGATCCGAGTCCCATCCCTGCCTCTACCACCGCGTTTCTCTTCATCCTTGAGCATGTCACTTAGTGCTGGGGCTATAAGGGAGGGGGGACCGTTGCATACACCCAACCCAGTGCTTTTGGAAAAAAATTGGAGGCTGGGATCTTTTCCTCCTGGTAATAGGGTGGTTGAGGATGTAGGGTTAACGGTGCTATGGCTTGCTGGCCAGAAGAGAGTGTTGGAAAGGGAAAATCCCCACTTGGAGATGGGGTGTGTCTGCTTTGGAAAGGAAATAGCTGGAGAAACGGCCCTCCGCTGGGGCCGGGAGTGAGGGGAGCGCGTCGGTTGGGGAGAGCACTTGGAAGGCGTCTGTGGGACCAGGGTGGCTCCGTCCTGGGTTGTTCTGTGCCCGCAGAAGCAGGTGACAAAGCTGCGCATGGCCTGGGAAGTGAACGCCAGGGTCCTTGAGCCAAAAAGAGCTGAAAAGCCGTCTGAAAAGCAATCCACAGGGCTCCCACCTGGGGCACTGCCCGGCCCGATGGCACGTCCCCTTCCTGCATCCCTCCGTGCCGGAGCAGCCGCATGGTGCAGGGGTCCCCAGAGCTGCCCCTGCCCCCCAGCGCAGCTGTGCTTCATCGCTGCCCACGCGTACACATGTGAGTTTGCATCGCGGCGTTTGCAGGCACCCAATGTTTCCAGGCTTTACTGCAGGCCAAAGAGCTTCAGAGGCTGAAAGGGGTTTGAAATTCCAGGAATGTGACTGCTTTCTGCCTTCTGAGTCATGCCGAGGAAGATACAGCCCGTGCTTGAGCCTCGCAGCCTCCCCATCCATCCATCCATCCGTCCATCCATCCATCGCCCGTCCTCCTCACTCTGCCACGGCGTCATGCACGCCGCTCCCGCTCCCTGAGCACTCATGGAAACCGCAGGAATTCACATTCGTGGGCCGAAGTATCGCGCTGTGCCCCGGCCCTGCGCCGTGCTGTGTCGGGGTTGGCTGCAGCGGGGAAGGGAGGTGCGGAGCAGAGCCTGTCCTCCTGGCTCGCCCACGATGCAGCCCGGCTCATCTGGTTTAAATTAAACCACTCCTGCCTTGCACAAGTGACAAGCGCCTCTTTGCTGGTCGTGAGCCAGCCGGACCCTGGGACCAGCTCGCAGCGGTGGCGGCTGTGGGGTCCTCTCCTACCCTGGTCCAACGCAGGGCTGAGGGCATCACCGCTGCAACCTTGCTTCGGGCTAGCGGGGAAGACGGAGCAGCGTGGGGCTGTCTGCACCCGGGAAAAAGGGGGTTCGCAGGGGTGCAGCGTGGGGGGGCATCACCATCCTGTCCTGGAGGGGCTCTGCATGGAGCAACTAGTGCAAAGGAGCCAGAGTCTGACCCTCCCCAGACCTCTCTACTCTGGGCTGCCAACGCCACCGAGGAGGGTTGCAAAAGCCCTGCGGGCTCCCCCGCGACCCGGCCCCCCACCAGCAGACTCCCTCCAGGTCCCCCTTGTCGTCCTGCTGCCCCCAGCCCGGGGAAGCCCCCAAACTCCGTGCCCCAGGGCAGCGAAGCGTGGGGCCGAGCGCCGGGGTCCCGTGCGTGGCAGGAGCTCTGTGGGGACCGCGAGGAGCCGGGACATGCCGGGGGCAGCCAGGGCAGGGACAGGCTGTGCCGGTGACCCTTAGCTGTGATTTTCAGCTCTTGCCCAAGCTGGTCCCTCCCTGCCTTTGCCCTGGCCGTGGTTTCCCACACTAAGGCAAGGAAGCTTTAACCCTGCTGTCCTTGTCCCAGGGGATGCTCTGGACCCCGATGAACATCGTCTGCTTGGGGAGCGCCCTGAGGCAAAGGGCCCAAAGCGTTTTCCTTCCCGCCCTGGGGTTACTTTTTTAAAACAAAACAAAGCTGCGCAGTAGAAGGAGGCTGTTTGAATCCCACAGTGCCCCGCGGCTTGGCAGCCGCTGCGCCGGAGCCGTCGGCCAGACCCCGCCTTCGGCAGCGAGGCTGCGCTGCACGGGCGGCATGGGGGCCGCGAGTCCCCGGCCTGGCCCGCCACGGTGCCAAGGCCACCGTCGCCATCCCTGTCCTCGTCCCCTGCCTGCATTGCCAGGCCCTGGGGTCCTGCACGCTCTCACCTCCCCTGGGGACGTGACAGTCACGGGGGGGGGGGGGGGGGGGGGGCCCAGGGCTGCGGTGTCGACCCCCAGGGAAGGGGATAAGGGCATGGGGGAGCACGGGGGAGGAAAGGCAGCCCCGGACGGGCTGGGAGGCGGAAGGAGGGAGTAAAAGGGGAATTCAGCTGCGAATGCGAAGGAGGAGAAGGGCTGAACAAAGGAGTGGGGTAATAGAGTGGACACTGGCAGGGAGACCAGCGCTGGGTGGGTGGTGGCACAGTCACCCCCTGCATGCAGCACCCAAGGGTGCCTCTGGGTGCAGAGAGGGACCCCCCAGGAAGCAGGGATGGGGAAGGGGGTGCAGTGAGGCCGGGTGAGCTGAGCATCCCAAATACCCCCGAACCTCTCCCGGTTGCAGTGGCAGGAGGGCTGTGCTCAGGCTGCCCCAGCTGCCCCCCCCCCCCCGCCCCCAGCTCTGCCACGGCGCTGGGGCGGCTTCTTGGCGTTGGGCTGTTGCTTTTTGAAAGCTGGTCCCTGGATTTGTGCTTGCAGTCCCTCTCCCCACCCTGCTACTGTTCACTGGTAGCAGTGACTCATCGGTGCTGGGAGAGGAGCGGAGATTAATCATTCATAAAGCGCGTATGCACACATGTGTGTGTGTGTGTGTTTGTGTGTGTTGCGCTGGTTGCTGTGTGAGTCATTCCCAGCCGGCCTGGGGCTTTGCTGCACTTCAATTAGCTGGGAAGGGAATTGAGCTTGATTGGAGCAGGGGCAGGAGGAGCTGGGCTGGCTGCTGCTCGGGAACGAACACTTTCGCCATGGCTTTGGCCTTGCATCTTGCCAGCCCCGAACCCCTCCGACCCTGGGGTGGGTCACGCTTTGGGGTGGGCACCGGTGCCCAGGCTCTCGCCGGCGTCCCCAGCCACGGGGGGCAGCTCCCTCATCAGCTTTCCTCACTGCACAGCCCAATTTTGCTAGCGGGAGCCCACAAAGGAGGACGCTGGAGCCACCATGACCACCACCCGCCAAGGTCCTGGCTCAGCCCCTCGTTTCTGGGGTGCAAAAGGGTTGCTTCTCCGTTCCCCTTGCCGTCCCCAGTTCTCCCCCTCCCGTGCAGGAGTAGTGCAAAGCACGGGGAGGGGGGGGGATGAAGTCCTAGAAGGGGACAACCCCCCCATGGTAGCACAGGAAGCATGTGGCAGATCTGGAAGTGATGAGCTGCCAAGTCTCGGCAGCGTTTCGAGGGAGGGAGGGAGGCAGGGCACCCTGCACCCTGCTCCAAGCTAGCCAGCAGCTGGGAGGACTGGGAATCACCAGTGCTGGGAACTGGAGATACTGGAAGAATGGCCGAGTGCTGGGGGCACTGGGAATGGCTGGCAGTGGGAGGTGGGAGAATGGGAAACAGCTGGGGCAGGGGAAACCGGAGGGGAGTTACAAACTGAGCACGGCTGGCATGGGAAACTGGGAGAAAGGGTAAAACGGCACAGCTGGTACTGGGGAGAGCTGGGAAATCGGGACAGCCAGTGCTGGGAGAACTGGGCAAAGCTAGTGCTGGGGAATCTGAGGGTGGGGGGTAGCCTCTGGTGCCCATGGCTCTAGGTCTGTGGTGCCTTGGGGTTCTGGGGTGCCCTGGGCAACGGTGGTTTGGGTGACCTGGAGCCCTGTATTTGGATCCCTGGAGCCCAGAGTCTGGGGTGCTCCGAGGTCCTGTGCAGCATTTGGGGTATGCCAGGACCCCCCAGCACCCTGAGGTCAGCTGCTGAGATGCCACCCACCCTGTTCTGTGGGGCAGCGATATCCTGGGGGTGCCCAGTCCAGGGGTCCTGGGGGGTGCCTGCCTGTACCCCATCGCTGCGGCCCCTCTCAGGGTGCACTTTGCCCTTGCCAAGTCCCCCCAAGCTGAAAGCCAGCCTCAGCTGGGGGAACTGCACTAGAAAAGGGGAGGGGGCACGGGGTGTTTGCGACGGGGTCACCCTGGGCTGCGTGCCCCAGAGCCGCCCTCCCAAGGCCTCTTTTCCCAGGGATGCTTTTCCAGCCTTTCCCAAGGCTCGAGTGATGCAAGTGGGTTGTCTCCACCCAGGTCGCAGAAACTCCACCCGTCGCCTCCTTGCAGCTCCTCCTCCCGGTGCACAGCCCAGCTGGAATATAAGCAAGTCAGTCAGACAACCAGGAGCAGCTGAGACAGCTGGGTGGGTGGCGCGGGACGCTGAGCTGTGACCTGTCCTTTGCCTTGACGCCGGACCCCATGGCGACGCCTTCGCAGAAGAGGAGCACCCGCAGCGGGGCTTCGGGGACCCCCTTGTCCCCCACCCGCATCACTCGCTTGCAGGAGAAGGAGGACCTGCAGGAGCTCAATGACCGCTTGGCTGTCTACATCGACAAGGTGCGCTCGCTGGAGCTGGAGAACGCCGGCTTGCGGCTCCGCATCACCGAATCGGAGGAGGTGGTGAGCCGGGAGGTCTCCGGCATCAAGGCTGCCTACGAGTCGGAGCTGGCGGATGCCCGCAAGACCTTGGATTCGGTGGCCAAGGAGAGAGCTCGGTTGCAGCTGGAGCTCAGCAAAGTCCGGGAGGAACACAAGGAGCTGAAAGCCCGGTGAGTGCCCTGGGGATGGGGGGGACCGCGGCAAGATGGTCACTGTCGTCACGCTTGGGAGAGAGCCGGGAGGGAGGAAAGAGCAACCTGGAGGAGGCAGGGAGAGGGGAAACCCGTGACCCAGCTGGGGCAGGAGTGTCTGTGGCAGGGACCAAGAGAGGAGGGAAGCTCTCCCGGCATTCCCGCTCTCCCTCCAAGCGCCATCTTTGGCCGGGATGCCCTTGGAGGGGGGATCTGGGAGAAGAGCCGCAAAAGCTCTGGACTGGGGCTGAGCAGACGCACCCCGGGCTCCTGGGTAGGGTCTGACGCAGGGTGTGAGCACTGGCGGCCCCTCCGAGTTCATCCTCCTGGAGCCATTCCTAAACACGCTCCGGCGCAGACTGGGAAGCGGTGCCAGCCAGCTGGCTCCGTCCTGCCCACAGATCTCGCCTGCTCGTCCTATTTTCCTCTGCTGTCTTTGGCACCGGTTAAAGAACCTGCTCCGGTTTTGTTTGCGTTAACCCTCCCTGTGCCGAGCTGTTCTCGCTCTGCGGAGTGCCCTGCTTTGGAGCGAGCAATGCCCGGGTAACGGCCGCATCCCTTTCCCATCGGCTGGCTCTGGGTGACGTGCTCCAGGCTCAAATCCCTCAGCCCCTTCCCATCAGGTTTATCCCTTTCCCGACACCAGAAATTCCCACCTCCTTGCCACCCTGCTACTGCTCTCGGGTGCCTCTGCCCTCCCCTCCTGGGGACGGTGGCGGATGACCAGCGCGGGTCCCCTGAGGACTCGGATCCCTGCACGGGGCTCCCTGCCCGGTGTCACGCTGCTGGCCAGGCAGGGACTGGCCGCGGGGCTTCCCCGGGGTCTGCCAGCCCGCGTGGTGTTGGGACCGCAGCCCTGGCGTTCTCGGCTCCCCGAGTCCTGATCCACGGGAGGAGCGCGTGGGTCCCTTTCCACGATCAGCTTTGGGTCGGGGCAGGGTCCGGGTTGGGCAGTAGTGGGACAACCCCCTCTTCCTCCATTTGATCTTTTGCCTCTTATTCTGGATGCCTTGTTTTGAGTTTGGACCAAATGAGGCTAAAATTAACTTCCTCGGAAGATGCCATAAATATTCTACCTTCTGGGAAGGGAGCAAATGCGCAGCCTTTTACAGCTGTCTTTGAAAGCTGTGCGGCATTTTATATTTAGCTTTCTGTTTCCCCTGCGCTGCTGCGGCTCCGTCCTTATCTAAGGCAGCTTTCCTCATCCTGCTCACCAGATCCCAAGGATCTGGGAGTTGGCGAGACGAGGAGCTGAGCTGTCTAGAGGCTTTTGCTGCCTTATGCAAACCCAGAACTATCTCGGCCATGATCTTTCAAGGGCTGGAAAAAATGCCCAGCCTGCAGCCCGTCCCTGGTTAAGAGCTGTGTGCTCAGCCCGGAGCTGGCTACGCTGCAGAGTGGTCCCTGCAAAAAAAATAAAATTTCTGTTCAGCTTTTTGCTGTGACAGGCTGCGCTCCTGGAGCTTGCCGTGCTCGTCCCCTAACGCTGGCAGATCCCCCCGAAAAAGTGCTTCGACTCGAGGGGATTCCCAAAGAGCGGCTCTCGGTTTGGAGGTGGCTTTGAGGGAGGTTTCAGATGGCTGTTTTTGGAGAATGGGTGGTGAGTGTGGTTTCTGAGAGAGAGAGGTATTTCCATGTGTTGAGTCGTCTCTGAGTCACAGTTTGTGAGATGGAAGAGTGGCTCTGCCGGAGGAAGCCGGTGCTGTTCATTCCTGCCTCTGGCGTGCCCTGTCCTTGGGCGGTGGCACTGGGGACACTTCCCACCCCCCAAAATCCTTGCAAAGGGGCCACAGCTCATCTCGTGTCACTGGGGACCTTCTCGATGTGGCGGAGTTGCTCAGAGAGGGGCACAAATCGGCTGCCAAGCCGTGACGTTGCTCCCAGGGCTCACTTTGGCCGGGGTGACCCGAATCTTTTGGGCATGGTGGAATGGGGCAGCCATGAGCCCGACCCTGCGTGTGGGTCGGAGCCACTCCTGGGGTCGGGGAGGACCCGTTTGCCGGCGTTACTCCGATGTCAGCCATCCGGCTGGGCAGGGAAGTACCGGTCCTGCCGGCTCTGCCTGCCCACCCCGAGCCCCTGGGTCAGCGCCGTGTCCCGGGCGTTTTTTCTAATGTCGGTGCTGTGACGTTTTGCTTGGCTAATAAATGAGTAGCTCTCTGCTCCCCTTGCTCTTCCCGTCAGCCCCGGGGGAAGCGCTGGGTATCTCCCGCGGGGCAGGCGGCTCTGGGGCCACGTTATCAGCACCCGCAGCATCGCCGCTGCCTGCGGCCGCAGTTGTCTCGCCCATGCAGAAGGGAGGGCTGGGGGTGTCGGGGCACGGCGGGTGCTGGGCCCACCCCGGGAAGGAAAGGAGCTGGGTGCTCTGTCTGGGGCAGGGGAAGAGGTGCTGGCTGGAGGGGAACAGCGTGCTCACGGGACACCGGTCTCACCAGCTGCTCACGCGCTGGTGCAAGAGCTGCGTGGGTGGAGGAGGGTCTGGCCGGCCTGGAGCAGAGCTGAGTCGAGAGGTGCAGGCAGCTGCCTGCCCCGTGCCGCCCACCACCCCTTTCTCCCTGCCTGGCTGCTCTTCCCTTTTGGACCGATCTCTTCCCGCTGCCTGTTCGGCCGGCGCGGGAGGGGTTTCCCAAAGCATCCCCCCAGCTCCTTGCACCAGGGGACTCTCATCCCTGTGTCCCCAGCGAGGGGTCCCCTCCCTCCGGGCACGGCTGCCTGGCCCTGTGCCACACGTGTCCCCGGCCCTGCGTGGCCGCTGGCTGCACCGGAGGTCGGCAGTGCCACGGAGAACCAGGACCAGCCTGAAATGTCCCGTCCGGGGTGTCCCTGACCTGTGGTTCCCAAGGAGAGGCACGCATGTGATTTTGGAGGGCACAGGCTCCAGCGTGGTGCTGGGCTGCTGTAGAGAGATGCTCCGTGCCCCGGTCCTGCCCGTTGCGCCCTCTCCATGAGCTGGCTCCTGAATCGCGGGGTGAAAACAGGAGCCGCAGCCGTTGCTTTGCTCCACTGAGGATTCACATCACCCCAGATCCTCGAGGCGGACATATTTGTCAGTGTAAGCCCCGGTTTGGGGGTGCAGGGGTGTATGGATACAGCCCTCGGGCACTTCCATCCCTAAGAGCGGAGCCCCTGGGGGGGTTCCCAGCACCCCGCTCCCATGGTCAAGGGGTGGCTGTGCTGTGGTCGGCTCCCTCCTCCGAAACAGGAACCAGGCCCTCATTAGCAGCGTGGCTGATGAGCGATGGTTTCCTGAATTGCAGCCCCTAACCTGATTAAAACCGGTGCCTTGGCAGTGTCTCTTCCTCGCCAGGCTTAGATCTCATCCCTGGCCCTAATGAGGAAAAATCTCCTGTTTTCAAAGGCAGTTGCTGGGGTGAAGCTTGTTCAAGGGCAGAGCAAAGGAGGCAGCAGCGAGGGTGCCGGGAGGGCTGGGGTGAACCCCACTGCCTTTCCCCATCCCAGATGGATTTTTGCCACGTGCTGGGCTTAGCAATGGCCTTCCAGGAAGGTGCAATTAAACAGCACCCATTTACTGAGCTGGGCGGGGGGAGAAGCCTCCTCGCCGTGGGGCTGGGCGCTGCCTCTGTGCCGCCTCTAGCAGTGATGTGCTTGTGCTGGAACATTTTGCGTGGGGGAGCAACCTCACGCTCCTGGGCTGTTCCCCCCCCCCCAAGCTCTGTCTCGTAGAAACCCTGCCAGGGAAGGAACGGTTTGGCTCGGAGGAGGCTTTGCCCTTTTGGAGCAAACAAAGAACAGCTTGTGCAGCTGGGGGGATGCTTTGGGGGAGCAGGCAACGCGGAGCTGGGGCTGGTCCGGGACCCCCAGCCCCCTCAGGGACCCTCTTAGACATGCCACCCCTGAGTCTCCAGCCCTCTGGACAGATTTATTTCCCCCTGACATCCGTACCCGGCGGCTCAGGATGGCTGGGCATGCCTGCCCTCCCTGCGTGCTGCAGGGCTGAAATGTTCCGTGGCAAAAGTCCCGTTCCTTCGAGGCTGAGGCTTCTGTTACGCCCCAGCTATTTCTGTGCAGGGGGGTATTTCTTGTCTGTGCAAATGTCCAGCCCCCCCCCCCCCCCCCTTTTTTTTTCCCCCAGCTCCCTGAGCAGGATGATCTCAGGTGTGTGGGGAAAAAGGCTCCGACACTTTCATTTTGTGGCTCTGCTCTCATCGCTGCTTGTGCTTGCTGGCATCTTCCGGACATTGCTGTTCCCCTGTCCTGCTGCAGGGCTGGCCTGTCCCCTCGCTGCGTGGTGTGTTCCTGGAGATGAGGGGAACGGGAGGAAATCCCATTGCCTTAAACATTTTTATTACGCTAGGATCCACCCTGGCAAATTAAGGACCTTAACCTCAGAGGTGGGGGGGGGGGGTTAAAGAGAAGTAATTGCAGAGGGAAAGGGGGCTGGGTTTGGTGTGGGAACGCATCCAGCCCCCTGTGCGTCACCTAGCACGGTGCGTCCCAGCCTGCCCTGGCTGCCTGCGCTTGCTGCCACAAGTGGTTTTCAGCCTCGTGCACGTCGTTTTGGTTGTCTGAATCCCATTAATGCTTAAACTTCGGAGCCCAGCAGAAATGAGAGCCTTTCCTGGCGCGATGCTCGGCAGCAACATGCGAAGAGGGTGGCGCGGCTGAGGTGGGGCGCGCAGAGCTGCTGCCAGCTCGTTATTTTGTTAAATTCATGCCCTTTGGGAGCAGCAGTTTCCTTCCCTCCTGGTGGCAGCTGCGATAGGAGGAAACCACCGGAGCTCTTCCCCCCCCATCCCCGGTTCTGGCCAAAATGAGGGCTGGCATGGAGGAGTCCCTGGGAAGCGTCAGCCCAGCGGGTTTGGGATGGGCTGCCCCAGGGTAGGGCTGGGGATTGCCACCAGCTACGTTACCCCCTTCCCCATCCTGCTGTCTTTGTGAGGCCGTTTGCTGAGCCTGTTCCTCCGTGACGGACTCGGCACGAAGCCGGTGCCACGTGAAACCCGTATTTGTCCACAGCTGCCAGCAGTCACCCGCAGCCCCTCACCGGGGTGTCGGGGCTGGGCGCCCACCTGCCTCTGCTCCCTTCCCCTCCCTGCCAAGGACTGAATAGCCCCAGTGTGAAGCTGAACAACTGCAGGGGGGGGTGGCACGGTCCCCCAGCCCTGCTCGGCGCGGTGGCAGCTGGTGCCCTGTGCACGAGCCTCCGGTGCAGGGACACTACGGCGTGGCTCTCGGCCGTCCTGGAGAAGCTCCGTTTCAGTACGTGAAGGGTGTTGCATTGTGTCCGTGAGCCCCACGGTGCGACCTGGGGCTGTGGGTGTTAAAGAGAGCCAAAGGGGATGGAAGTTGGTTAACGAAGTGCATTGAACTGAGCCCACAGAGATGCCACAAAACCAAGCTGGGGTTAGGACACCTCTGTTCCTGAGCGGCGTTGAGGCAGCGTCACCCGGCATTGATTGTAAACCAATTTCCTTTCCACGAAGGTGAAGGCGAAGGCGCCTGTGGCTGGGGTTATCTTCCAAGCCATGGCCAGCTGTAATGCTTTATTGCTGCCTTCCTGTGTTTGGAGCTTGGAAGTGCGATAGCAATAGGGACAAAGTTCCCCAACAACCCGAGGAAGATGCACGGTGAATGCCCTGCTGCCTGTACTTTACCCTGTTTAATTACGGAGTCGTGCCATTGCAGGTATGGGCACCGTGTCAAGTAGTGGTGGAGCCAGGGTTGGGAGCAAACAACGGCTCTTCTGAAGCTTTTGAATTTTTGCATCAGGGCTGTGAGTGGCTCAGAAGTATCTCTGTAGGAGAAGGTTTCTGATAGCAGAGGTCTCTGAACTCTCTTGGACAAAAGCCACCTCCAGCCACTTGCTCTGGCTCCTGCTTTCAACATCCTCGTCCTCCTCCCGTCCACCTTGGTAGACCCAGCCAAGCAAAGCTTGGTGTCTCCCTGCCGCAGTGCTCGGCTGGAGGCTGAGCTTGGTAGTGCCAAATTGTTGGGGTTTCAGTTGATAACAGTTTAGGGACATGCTTTCTCCATTAACGCCCCAACTCTGAGTCTTGTGAGCCCAGAAGAAAGTCTGAGCTCTTGACTTGGATGTGTAACATGGGCTTCAAAGAGGTGGGAGCCCAAAGACTTGGCCCTAGTGCTCACGGGCACCCAGCTGTTTTCCAGCACCGGGGGGTGGCAAATCACCCCACTGCAGCTCCCAGTCCCCACTGGAAAGAGCCACTTGTTTCCCTCTCCCTGCAATACAGTGGTCGAGCAGAGCTCTGGGCTCACCGGTGGCTTTGGGAAGGGCTCTGGATCCAGCCCTGGCCATGCTCACAGAGCCTTTGCAGCCCAGTGGGGAAGCAGGACATGAGCGGTGGCAAAAAAACCCCTCTGTGCCACGCTCCATGGTTGTTGGGTTCTTTAAAATGCCTGTCCACCTCCGTGGGGACAGCGAGGGAGGTTGCAGTGGGGCAGGAGAAGGACTGAAGACCCACGCTGGGCGCAGGCAGGGAGATGAGTCACGCTCAGCTGCGTGTCTTTGGGCTGGAGCAGGGTGCGGCCGCCGCGGGGCTGTGTTTCGCTGCGTCTTCGGGAGGCCACCGCCACTCCGGCAGTCACGTTCGCCTGCCCCTTCCTTCCTGGTGTGACGGGTGCTCACAGATAACCCGCTCCCTGGCATCATCTGTGGGGTGCAAGGGTGCCCCCCGCCCCCGCAGGGCACTGTGCTGTGCTCGCTCCCCCGGTTGTACGTCCCCACCACCCTGCAGGCTCCAGGAGAAATTAGGAAGAGCTTTACAAAGCTGAGCTTTCATGCCGTGTGCTTTAGGGGGGGGAAGCAGGGTGCTGGGGAGAGCAGAAATGCTCCTTGGCATCGTGCTTTCGCAGGCTGGGTTGCACCTGGGGCCCCCGTTTGCAGGGCAGAGACGCAAACCTGCGGTATGCGTGTCCCAACTAGCAAGCGGCACTGCTTTTTGCAACCCAGCCTTGGCTCTGTCATCCCAGTGCAAAAAGCTGCTGGACCGGGGCTTGTCCTGCGGTGGTGCTGAGCAGGAGGGAGGTAATGGGGAGAAGACTGGAGCCTCTTGCAGTGGCCCCGTTTGTGCACGCAGCAATTGGGGCTAAATTGCACTTTCTAGGGATGCCACATCTGCAGCGCTTGCTGGTGGGGAAGCGGTGATTTCCTGCACGCACACCCCGAGCGGGTCCCGGCTTCACCCTGGCATAGCACGCGCTGGCAGGGAATGTCGGCAGAGGTGCGCTGGGAGCATCTGCCGCACCGGCTGCGTATGGCAGAGCGCAGCGAAACGCCTGCACTCGTCTTCGCCGCTGCTTGTACCCGCACCAGGCTGCGTTGTCCCAATGGCATCGCGTTCGAACCCATCCTGGCAGCCGCCCTGGCAGAGGCGGTGACTGGCGCTGGCGGCTGAAGTGGGCAAACAAGGCGGCTCCAGTGTAACGCACGCCGGCCGTGTCGCTGCTGCACGCAAACAAACCTTGTGGCAATGTAAACACCTCGCCTGCCTTTATCTGCGCTCTCGGAGCCAGGGTAGCAAACCCTTTTGTTCCCAGGAAGACGGATGGCAGCTGGATCCAACAATCCCCTGCTTTGTTTCTTAAGCAAATTTTGCTGACCGGAAGCTTTGTGTACCCAGATTTATGGAAAATGGGGTGAGCTGCTGCTCCTGCTGGAGAGGAGAAAGGAGACCTTGAACTTGCTCCCTGTTTTCCCATCCTCTCCGCCTCGTCCCAGGACCCTGCTCCCAGCTGTGGATCAGTGCAACACACCAGGCGCTGGCTGGGGAGCAGCTTTCTCCCCGCAGCGTGGCTGGGACAGCCATGCCCCCGTAAGCAGAGCAACCTCCTCCTTGCTCCATCACCCCGCTTAGGGGCTGCAAAGCTTTGCATTCAGAGACGCCATCAGACCGCACGTGTTTGCAGAGGGAAAGGAGGTGACCGCCACATTTGCATGGTGGCAATGCGTTTCCTCGCTCCTGGGACTGGGATTTGCATCCCTGCTCCTTTTCTGCTGCCGTAAGTCCTGGCCGCATCGCCAGCAAAACACGACCTTATGGTTGTTTCCCCCCGCCCTCGCCCAGCTCCGACACTCCCGGTCCCGGAGACGTGATTAATACGAGTGACTCAGCTGTCTGTTTTTAACTACGTTTGTAAGGCCTCCTCGCACTGTCTCAAATCCCCCGGGAAACACTGGGGATCTGCACTTTGTCTTTGTCCTTTGAGGCGGGGTTTTATAGGCTTTGCATTTCTCATTCATCAAGAGAAGGATGTATTAAAGTAAATCTAATGTTCTGGGATTTCTGTGGAGGTGCAACACTAGCAGTTGTTTTAGGTGCAAAAAACCAAAAAATTGCATACAAAACTTTCCCATTAAGTTTTAACCCAGTTATTTCAAAAACTGGAATTTGCTGTGTTGGAGGAAGATAGTCAAGACTGAGCAAAATCCCTTAAATTTCATTCAGTCCAAAATGTAATTGTTGTGTGAATATTTCTCCATTATATTAAAGACATGAAACTGCGCCTGTCACCATCGTGAATGTTCGCAGTGTTGCAACAAATACTTTGAATTTCCCTGTTCTCTCCCCTTCCCAAAGGCACAAGTATACACAATGCAGGCTTTTATATTATATACAACACTACAAATTGTTGGTAAATGAGGAGTGGCTGAGGGAACTGGGGTGGTTTAGCCTGGAGAAAACGAGTTTCAGGGGAGACCTGATCGTTCTCTACAACTACCTGGAAGGAGATTGTAGCCAGGTGGGTGTTGGACTCTTCTCCCAGGTAACAAGCGATAGGACAAGAGGAAATGGCCTCAAGTTGTGCCAGGGGAAGTTTAGGATGGATATTAGGAAAGATTTCTTTACCCAAAGGGTTGTCAAGTATTGGAACAGGCTGCCCAGGGCAGTGGTGGAGTCCCCATCCCTGGAGGGATTTAACAGACGTGTAGATGTGGTGCTTGGGGACGTGGGTTAGTGGTGGGCTGGGCAGTGCTGGGGTAACGGTTGGACTTGGTGATCTTAAAGGTCTTTTCCAACCAAAACGATTCTATGATTCTAAATTCTGGATTGCAAAAACAAGCTTTTCTCTTGTGTCTTTTCTACTGAAACCTTGTCCTCAGAAGATGGAAAGCGAGCAATGTGGAAGGTGTTGTATTCACATATCTGAGCTATGTCTAAAAAAATTTTCTTTCCAGCACAATTCCAGTCCTTTTTTTAGAGATTTCTTTTTTCCTGATGGAGGACGTTATTGCTTGAATCTATATTTAAGATGGTTTAAGTCCAGGCCATCAGGTGTTTTTTAGATAACCTGATTCAAAATTCTATGGGAAGCCAGCAAAAGGCAAGCTGTTCATAATTATATGGGTTTGGGTCATGCCAAGCTTGGGCTGGCAAGTGGGATTTGATCATAGAATCCTGGAATGGTTTGGGTTGGGAGGGACCTCACAGCCCACCCAGTCCCACCCCTGCCATGGGCAGGGACACCCTCCACTAGCCCAGGTTGCCCAAAGCCCCATCCAACCTGGCCTTGAACACTGCCAGGGAGCCAGGGGCAGCCACAGCTTCTCTGGGCACCCTGTGCCAGGGCCTCAGCACCCTCACAGGGAAGGATTTCTTCCTCATATTTAATTGATCCTCATATCTAATCTAAATCTCCCCTCCTTCAGCTGAAGGCCATGCCCCTTGCCCTGTCACTCCCTGCCCTTGTCACCAGCCCCTCTCCAGCTTTCCTGGATCCCCTGCAGGGACTGGAGGGTGCTCTGAGGTCTCTTCTCCAGGCTGAACAACCCCAACTCTCTCAGCCTGTCTCCATAGCAGAGGTGCTCCAGCCCTTGGATCATCTCCGTGGCCTCCTCTGGCCTTGCTCCAACAGCTCCATGTCCTCCTTGTCCTGGGGACCCCCGAGCTGGACGCAGCACTGCAGGGGGGTCTCACCAGAGCGGAGCAGAGGGGCAGAACCCCCTCCCTCGACCTGCTGGTCACGCTGCTGGACACGCAGCCCAGGACACGGTTGGCTTTCTGGGCTGCAAGCGCACATTGCTGGGTCATGCTGAGCTTCTCATCCCTCAACACCCCCAAGTCCTTCTCCTCAGGGCTGCTCTCCATCCATTCTCTGCCCAGCCTGTAGTTGTGCTGGGGTTGCGCCGACCCACGTGCAGGACCTTGCATTTGGCCTTGTTGAACTTCATGAGGTTTGCACACTTTGCATCAGTATTTGATCATGATTTTTCCAAGCAGCTGAGATGTTCAGGTTTTTAAAGTCTTTGGTGATTTTTTTTTTTTTTCCCAATGGAAAGTATGGTTTTTGCAAGCAAGGAACCAGCCCTCCCACTGGAAACTCCAGGACCATCAAATTGCCAAGCTCCACAGTAGCAGCTCTGGGGACAAACCTGGGACTGGACCAGTTTTGATAAATCAAATTTCAACTGGTGGCATTTTGCATCTAATCCCAGCCTGGAAGCCTGGATCTCTGCTTGTTCCAGGTAACCCAGGGGTTTGGTGGCGAAGGGAATCCCTGGGGAGATTCTGCCCTCGTTTTGCTCGCTTGTCCCTGAGGCTCAGCCACAACTGGTGGCTTCCAGCAGCCGATGCTCACTTGCTTTTTCCCAGCTCTTTGTATCTGCCTCCTGTGGCTTGCTGCACCCTGGAAAAGTTCAAGGTGGCTGTGAAAAAAGGTTTCACAGGCAGCAAGGCGCTGGCAGAGCCGGCAGGAAGTTGTTACGTCTTCTCCAGACTGGGACACACATCTGTGGAGAATAAACCCAGCCCCTCGTCTATGCAGACACATTGATTTATGCCTGATGCAAACCTCAAGTGGGGCCCCCAAAAATACCAGCATGGGCAGTGGGAAGCCAAGTCCTCTCCGTTCCCCCATCGCCTCCCACATGGGAGCCGGCAAAACCCCTTTTTCCAGCTACAAAACCCCTCCGGTAATACCATCTGCCCTTCAAAACCACAGAGCCCTCCTGTTACCAGGGGGGACTCGGCCCAAACAGCGACGTCACTCGGTGACTTGGGATTTCCATTTCGAGCTGCTGGCGAAGGCTGGGATGAGTCACCAGCGCTGGCGTGACAGCCCGCCATGGGGAGCGGGTGACACCGGGGCTCCCCAGCCAGCACGGTGTGCGTGAGGCATTTTAATATACTATTTATTCTCTGAAATCGTGTTTCCGGCTTTTAAGAGGGGATGGGGAAGCCCATCGGTCCGCACCTTGGTCACGTGCGTTGATTTGTAGGAGTGCTGATGGAGCCTAATTGCTTCTCCCCATCCCTGCGAGGCTGCAGGGAGAGAGCGCGTGGGCGCGGGGTGTTTGCTCCGGCATATCCGGCGAAAGGAGAAAAGCTCCTAAAGGTTTTGCGGGGAGTATTTGTAGCTGATTCCTGGAGGTATCGGATGCGATCGGGTCCAGTCATGCTGGACTTCGGATGCGCCCGCAGCTCCCGGTGAGGCTCCTGGCGATGGGGTTTGTGGAGGCACAGGAATGACTGAGATTTGGGGAACCCCAGGCTGAAGGGTCTGTTTGCATCCCTGAGAAATGCTCTTTTCTGGTTCCTAACGAAGCAGCGGGTTTGGTTCATTTTTAGGGTGCAAGGAAAGGCCGCATCCCAATTCCAGGAGCGGAGGGAAGCCCAGCTCTTAGGAGATGCCAACAAGCTGTTCTCGCTCCTCTGGGGCTGCGTGGAGCTGAGCAACCCGCTCAGCCCCAGGGACGAGCGTGCCAGGAGCGTGCGGCGTGACCGGCGCCGACCCTGGCACCAGGAAGGGGCTTTGGCACAGCTGACGCCGGAGGGTGGGGGCTGTTTCCATGCGTCCTCGCACACAGCCGGCGCTGGCATCCCCTGGCTGCCGTTTGGCAGGGGGTTTGGTGCCTAACAGGATACTGGCTTGTGCAGATGTTGTCCCCGCTATACATCGCGCTGGCTATTTACGGCTCCCCTGCTAGGAGACCAACTTATGTTTATCCTGGTGATTTGGCAAAGGCGCAGCGGCACGGATGAGTCAGGAGCTGGGAGAAGCTGCTTTGCCACATTCCCATTGCCCCACCGCAGAGGTTTTCCTAAGACAGCCTTTCCTCACGCTGCCTGTGCGGCTTGTCCTGGTCCCTGGGATGGGGGTATGATCCCTGGGATGGGGGAATGATCCCTGGGATAGGAGTAGCGATCCCCAGGACCGATCCCCGGTGCCGGAGGGAGCCCAGTGCAGAGCAGCAAGCCCAAGGTGGGGCAGAGCAGATTTTCTGGGTCCTCCCAGCAATCACAAACCTCCGTGGGCACATGACGCCCTCTCTTACCTCAGTTTCCCAAGCTGTAAATAAGTGATAAAGTCTTTTCTGGGGAAGCGTTTCCCCAGCCTCGTGGCGGGTTTGCAGGGTTGGTTGTGTCACCTGGCAGCAAGGTGAGCAAGAAACCTGCAGTCCCTGGGGATTTGCAGACGTGCCAAAAAGATTTATAGATGGGGCATGAGCCTGCGAGTTCCCCTGACTTGGCACCTTGTCTGGGGTGTGGCGGCTGCGATTTGGAGGCAGGGAAGGAGGGGAACGCCTGTTTCTCCACTGGCTCCATCCCACCCCGTTGGTCCCTTTCCAGCGTGCGAAGCTCGGCGCTGCCCAAGCGCCGCCGCGCTGAACGGCAGCCGCTCAGAAACGGCTCGTGGTGTTCAGCAGTAGGGTGAAACCAAAGGGTGTTTCCTAAAAATGCATCTAGTGGGCTTTGGCTTCTCAGAGAGGGTTGGCACCCTTCCGCCAGCACGTGCCCAAAGCTGCTCGCCTCCCGTGAGCTCCGATGGCTCTGGCCTGTCGCAGCTTTTTCAGAGGGAGAGCCCAGAGCTGCCAGGTTTCTGGGCAGGGATTTTGGGGCAGAGCGAAGGGGAGCAATAGCAGACGCTGGGTGCTGCTCTGCGGGGCTGTCCCTGATCCTTCTGCAGGGACCGTCCGCCCCGAGGGGCTCTTCAGCCGTGGTCCTTTTTGAAGGCTTTGCGTCAGCTTTGCAGGCTTGTTTCTGTGTCTGTGCTGAGTACAGTCAGAGCAGGTCCAACTTTCCATTAACATTTGGATTTTCTGGCAGCTCAGCTGCAATTTTCTTCTTCTTTTTTTTTTTTTTTCCTCCTTCCTGCTTTTAAAAGCTAAAAATAAAATGTCTTGAGGCCCCTTTTCCCTCCATCTTTTCTCTTGAGACATTTGTTTCTTGAGGATTTGGTGCCTCCGTTGTGTATTCTCCTCTTGGCTTCAATAAATGCTTGTTTTTACACCCAACTCTCCTGGCACGGGGGATCAAATCCTGCGGGATGCTGAGCCCATGTCCCCTGGCTGCAGGCACGCAGCCCTCCAGGATGAATTTCTGCTTCCCTTTTGGCTGGCAGAGGATTTGGGATCTTTTAGACTCTAGCAGGCAGGATGGGGAGAGCAGTGAAACCCTCCGGGGAGGAGGAGGAAGAGGAGGAGGAAGGTCCCCATTCGTCCTCTTGCCGAGGGAAGCAGGAGCGACGCAGCTGCCGTGAAAGTTTTTATTTTTAGCCCAGCACCAGCTGGAACCTGGGAGGCTGCAGGGAAAAAAAAAAAACAACCAAAAAACACAGGACCTAACGGGAGGTGAGGGGAAAACCCAATCCCTGGCTGGGCTGGAACGGGGATCACAAGGGCTTGCACGGACCCATGGGCACGGGGGTCCCCGGCATGCGGGAGGATGTGCGTGCGTGGTGAAATCTCGTCTGGAGGCTGCCACGTGCGGGATCAGGGCTGTATTTTGAAGGAACACAGCGGGGAGATGCTCAGGTCCCAGCGAGCCATGTCACGCAGACCTCCGGAGTCGCTGGAGGAAAGGACGGGACAGGACAGGATTGATCTCACCCGTCTCGTTCCTGCTCCCAAACTCAGCCCTGCCGCCGCTGCAACTCCGAGCTCCTGTCCCTGCTCCTCCCCGGTATAACCCAGTGCTGAGCATAGGAGGCTTTGACGGAGAAGGGATTTGTCCTCCGTTCTTTGGGATTTACCCTGGGGCTTTCTAGACATCCCCGTGTCTTGCTCTGAGCCCTGGATCCCTCCAAGTCCCTGGAGAGGGCGAATCTGTCACCGCTGCGGAGGTACGAGTGTAACCATCTAGTCTCGGTATTTCCCCCTCCTTATTTCACTTATCAATGGTGCTGGTGTCCCATAAAGAGTCGGAGGCTTCGGGACGTGCCTGGCGCTGCACATGCCGCCAGCCCCAAAGCGCCAGAGACCCCCAGCCGCACCCAAGTCTCTGCAGCTGACGCAGCGAGCAAAGAGCTACGGGAGCAAAACGCCAAGGGCACGCTCTTCCCAGAATTAAGAGGTGGTTAATTCGGTCAAGGACAGCAGGATTAAACCCTGCCGGCAGTGCTGGGGTGGCCACGCTGGCTGCAAGGTTGATCTGTTGCCAGATGGGAAAACAGCCTCAAATGTTGCTCGCAATGAGCCGAGGAGGCTCCGGATCTGTTCCCAGATGGCATTTTTGTCCGATGAGTCACTGGCATGAAAGAAGCGGGTTGCATGGGAAGGACCCGCCGGCGTGTTGCTCGGGCGGCCGGCTCCAGCAAGCGGGACCGCAGTTCCCCGCAAAAAGGGGGCTAATCGAGTATAGCAGGGCCTTCTGCCACGTGAATGTCTCGAAACAACCGCTCCGTGCTGGCTCAAGTCAGAAAGCAGAAAGAAATGGGGGAAAATGTGCTGTTTTCCGAGCAAGGAGCTCCCCACATGCGTACAAGCGTGGGCATGCCGGTCCCTGCCTGTCCTGGGGTCCCCGTGGGCAGGAGCAAAAGAGTCGAACCACCTCCTCAGCGTCTCGCTGCCAACGGTCCCCATCCTGCCCCGGGGCTGGATCCTGCAGCTGGGGGGGGCTGAGCGCCGTCTCTACCGCCAGCCCCTCCCTGGTATTTTTAACCCGTGATCTCATGGCACGGGTGTGCGCTCACCGCCTCAGGAATGCGCACCACGCGCCGGCATGCAGCCAGCGCTCGCCCACGACCGAGGGGGCACCGGACCCAGCGCCGGTCCCCGGGCACATCCTGCCTTCCATGGGTCCTAAACCCGATTTTGAGGGAGGTGGGGTGACAATCTCGGCGTGCGAGCCACCCCGGTGCTGACAGCCACTGGGTGCCGCAGAAAGCGCATCGGGGCTTTTCTTTTTATAGGGCTTACCAAAGTAGCGTCAGGTGGTGGTTGGTGGTTCGGTCGGATCAAATTCCCTGTGCACAGCGACATGTCTCGGGTCCGCTGCCTGTAAGAAATGGCCTTGACCCACCGTCAGCGGGCTTAAAAAGCGAGGGAGTAAACGGAGGCATGGGATGACGTGAGGGTGCTGAGGTTGCCCGGTGATGCTGGAGGCTGGGAGACACCCCCCCCAACCCCAGCTCATCGCCCGGTGCCCTCCGTCTGCTCCGGGAGAGGCACCAGCCTCCCGGCACTGGCAAGGTGCCGCAGGTTTCTCTGTCCTGCTGCTGCCTCGGTTGGGCAACTGTGTCACAGGGCGGCTTCTGCACCCTCCTGCTCCCACGCTGCTCCCCGGCTGCCGCCGCGCCATACAGCCCGGTGCCGCACAGCGTAGCACGGTGCGGCACTGTTCTGCACCGCGCTGCACTGTGCTGCGCCGCACCGCGCTCCGTGTCACACCACGCTGCTCTGTGCCACGCCGTGCTGCACCACGTCACACCATGCCGTGCTGCACCGTGTCACGCTATGCCGCACCATGCTGCACCGTGTCACACCATGCCGTGCTGCACCGTGTCACAGCATGCTGCACCGTGCCACACCATGCCGTGCTGCACCGTGTCACAGCATGCTGCACTGTGCTGAACCGTGTCGCACCACGCTGTGTTACACCATGTCACACCACACTGCAACACTGTGCCACACCATGCTGCACCGTGTCACACCACGCTGCACTGTGCCACACCGTGCTGCGCCGTGTCACGCCACGCCATGTTGCACCGTGCCACACTACACTGCACCGTGTCACGCCACGCCATGTTGCACCGTGCCACACTACACTGCACCGTGTCACGCCACGCCATGTTGCACCGTGTCACACCATGCTGCACCGTGTCACACCGTGCTGCACCGTGTCATACCATGCTGCACCGTGCTGCATCGTGTCACGCCATGCCGTGTTGCACTGTGTCACACCATGCTGCACCATGTCACACCGTGCTGCACCGTGTCACAACGTGCTACACCGTGCTGCACTGTGTCACGCCATGCCGTGTTGTACCGTGTCACGCCATGCTGCACCGTGTCACACCGTGCTACACCGTGTCATACCGTGCTGCACCGTGTCATGCCATGCTGCACCGTGCTGCACCGTGTCACTCCACGCCGTGTTGCACCGTGTCACACCACGCCGCACCGTGTCACACCACGCCTGTGCCGCTCCGGCACCAGCCTGGTCCGCACTGACCTCTAGTGGGTGCAGGCCGTGGGTGTGTGTATTGCACACGGGCGTTACAGCCCTGCGACACCTCCTGCTCACCCAGTTTTTTCCCAGTCCTTTCTGCTTTCCAGTATGCAAACTGGCGCTGGACACGCCGGGTGGCTGGGACCTACGAGTCCCTTTGGCGGGTGGGTGTCAGGTACAATCCCGTTGCTCTTTTGGGGGCAATGGGTGGTTTCTCGCTGCCGTGCCGTTCACCCGCGCCATCGGGTGCATTGCAGGAATGCCAAGAAGGAAGGGGACCTGCTGACCGCCCAGGCGCGCCTCAAGGACGTGGAGGCTTTGCTTAACTCCAAGGAGGCTGCGCTCTCCACAGCCCTGAGCGAGAAGAGGAATCTGGAGTCTGAAGTGCGCGACCTGAGGGCGCAGGTGGCCAAGGTGAGCGGTGGCAGCCCTGTCCCCAACTGCCCCAGGGACCCCTCCTTGTCCTCTGCCCGCCTGGGGTCTGCCAGATCCCCGCTGTGCCAGGGGACCATGGGGCAGAGACGCGGCTGGGTGGTGGGTCCCCGGGCAGCGCCGGGTGCTGTGCCTGGGCGGTCCCCAGGCGCTGGTAGTGACGGTCCTTCTCGATTCCCTGCAGCTGGAAAGCGCCTTGAGCGAAGCCAAGAAGCAGCTGCAGGATGAGATGCTGCGCCGTGTGGATGCTGAGAACCGACTGCAGACGCTGAAGGAAGAGCTGGAGTTCCAGAAAAACATTTACAGCGAGGTGAGCCACGATGTGCCGCTGCGGTGCCAGGCTTGCTTGGGGTGACGCCACCCATGTGTTGTGTCCCCATCCCCAAGCCGATCCCACCCCAAGGTGACGCTGTGTCCCCTGACCTGTCCCCAGGAGCTGCGGGAGACCAAGCGCCGCCACGAGACCCGGCTGGTGGAGATCGACAACGGGCGGCAG
The DNA here is from genome assembly GCF_011004875.1 of Balearica regulorum gibbericeps. Classification (NCBI taxonomy): domain Eukaryota; kingdom Metazoa; phylum Chordata; class Aves; order Gruiformes; family Gruidae; genus Balearica; species Balearica regulorum. The sequence goes on from NC_046211.1 coordinate 2,783,248, forward strand.
CGGGAGTTTGAGAGCAAGCTCTCCGAAGCCTTGCAGGACCTGCGGAGCCAGCATGAAGCCCAGATCAGGCTTTACAAGGAGGAACTGGAGAAGACCTACGGGGCGAAGGTGAGCAGCACCCACACACCGCCGTTCTCTTCCCACCCTACCATGCGGGGTGCCGGTGGGCAGAGGGTGCCGGGGATGCTAACCCACCCGTCTTGTCCTCCAGCTGGAGAACGCCAAGCAGTCGGCTGAGAGGAACAGCAACATGGTGGGTGCTGCCCACGAGGAGCTACAACAAACCCACACCCGCATTGACAGCCTCTCCTCCGAAGTCAGCCAGCTGCAGAAGCAGGTGAGTCAGGACCAAGGGGTTCCTCTGGATGTCTGCCCCTGGGGATGGTCCCCTCCTGGGGACGGCCCCAGGTGGAGCAGCCACCCTCACCTTCCCTCCCTGCACAGCTGGCTGCCAAGGAGGCGAAGCTGCACGATTTGGAGGATATTCTGGCCAGGGAACGTGAGACCAACCGGCGCCTGCTCTCCGACAAGGAGCGGGAGATGGCTGAGATGCGGTCACGCATGCAGCAGCAGCTGGACGAGTACCAGGAGCTGCTGGACATCAAGCTGGCTCTGGACATGGAGATCAACGCCTACCGCAAGCTGCTGGAGGGCGAGGAGGAGCGGTGAGCACGGGGTGCTGCGCCTGGTGGGCTATGCGGGCCCCAGCCCTCATGTCCTCGCTGACTCCATCTCACCTTCTCCTTCTGCCCAGGCTGAGGCTGTCCCCCAGCCCTTCCTCCCACAAAGGTGCATCCCGTAGCCACTTGTCCACCCCGGGCTCCTCCAAGAAGAGGAAGCTGGAGGACGGCGAGAGTCGGACCAGCTTCTCCCACCACGCCCGGACAAGCGGCCGCGTCGGTGTGGAGGAGGTGGACTTGGAGGGCAAATTTGTCCGTCTGAGGAACAAGTCGAATGAGGTGTGTTCGCCTTCGAGGGGGATCCCTGAGGGGGTAGCTCAGCCCCACTTCACTTCGTGGGCGGGAGGTGAACCGGGGCAAGCTGGGGAGGAACGGGGGGGGGCTGAGGTTGCTGCTCTCTCTCTTGCAGGACCAGGCGATGGGGAACTGGCAGATCAAGCGGCAGAATGGAGACGATCCCCCCATCACCTACCGCTTCCCCCCAAAGTTCACCCTGAAGGCCGGCCAGGTGGTCACGGTGAGTCACTGCCCGGCGAAGGATCCAGCCGAGATCCCAAACCCGGCCGGGCCGCTGGTGATGCGGAGCAGCTGGAGCCAGGGCACAGGCTCCTTGGCGCGTGGCTTTTTTGGGGGGGAAGAGCACCACATCCTCGAGGTCTGGGCTCTGCAGACCTGAGGTGTTGCTTTTCTCTGTGCTTTTCTCCCTAGATCTGGGCCTCAGGGGCTGGGGTGGCCCATAGCCCCCCCACCAACATGGTGTGGAGAGCCCAGAACAGCTGGGGCTCCGGGGACAGCCTGCGCACTGCCCTCATCAACTCCAGCGGAGAGGTGAGAGCACAACGACAGCGCCGGGTCGGGGCACGGGCGGGGGGCAGCGGACACCAAACCCCCCCAACTCCTTTTCCTGTCCCCCGCAGGAGGTGGCCATGCGGAAACTGGTCCGCACCGTGATCATCAACGACGAAGATGAGGATGAGGATGATGATGAAGTCAACATGCACCACCGCCATCACCATGTGAGTGCCGTGCTGGGGAGGGTGCTGGTCCCTGGGGGCTGTTGCAGGGATGCTGGGGGAGCTGGGGTCCGGTCCGTCAGGGTGGGGGGCAGCTCATCATCGCACAGGATCAGGCCTTGCGGGAGAAGGCAGTTGGGAAGCCGCCACGGAAACAACACTTAGGAGAAGCCAACAGACCTCTGGCACCTGGAGAAGATTACTGCTTGCCAAAAAAGCTCCAGAGACCTTGGTGGAAGTTATCTCCAACACTGAGCAACCTTGACCTGCTGCAAAAAGGGCTGGAGGAGCCAGGAGGGAGGCTGAGCTGGTGCCTCACGTCACTTGGAGGTGGAGGACAGGATGGTGGGAAGTTGATGGACGACACTTCTCCGCGGCAGCTGCTCCACTTCGCGAGGGCACTGGAACAAATCCAGAGGTGACTTTGTCCTTCCTCTCAGCCCATCACTCCCCTCGTGGAGCTGAAACATGCACCAGGAAGAGCAGTGGGCAGCGAGCAGGCAGCAGGCAGCGAGCAGGCAGCAGGCAGAGAGCAGGCAGTGTGCCAGGAGCACAGCTGCAGCCGCTTCTCCCTGTAGCACAGCAAACGTCCCCGTCTGCAGCCCAGGAGCCCCGGCCAGCCCGTCCCACAGGGAGAGATCCGTCTTGCAGATGAGATGCCCGCAGGAATCCCGCAAGGAGAGATGCCATCGCTGCCACGCCGTGCCTCAACGCTGGCAAAAAATCTGCCCGATGCCGGTCCCCGGAGCTCTGTGACAGGAGCAAGATGGGGCATCCATCGTCCGCTTTCCTTTGAGTTCTCTGGATCTGAAGAGCTGTGCCGAGACGGACATTGATTATCCCTGGATGGAGGAGCCAAGCCTCTGCAGGGCCAGTGCTGCCCATTTGTCTGGGAGCAAAATCCTTTCCAAGGGCAAATTTCCCGTTGGAAAGCAGCTCGCGCTCTCCCAGGCAGTGAGGAAGAGGATGCTCTTAGACAAGCACGAGAGAAGCACAGTTAAGATGTCTCCTGCGTGCTGAGACCCTGTGGTGCAAGGACAGGGCAGCAGGGACAGTTCACCCATCTGCAGTGTGCCAGCCCCAGTAATTTGGGATAATAATGATAATAATAGCAGCAATGGAAATAATATTTTATTATTTTTAAACCGCGCGATAGGATGGGTGGAGTGCGGACCCTCTTTGAAGACTAGCTTGAAGAGCCCTCCTGGGTCACATCGGTCCCCAGGGCAGGGCGCTCAGGGTAGAAGATGCTCGGGGAGGTGCTCAGGGTTGTTTTGTCTGTGTTCCCCCCACCCTCACATCCAGGGTAGCTGCAGTGGCTCTGGGGACCCCGGCGAATACAACCTCCGCTCGCGCACGGTGGTCTGCGGCACGTGCGGTCAGCCGGCCGACAAGTCAGGCAGCCAGAACGCCGGTATCAACACCGTGTCCTCGGGCTCGTCCACTTCCAGCGTGACCGTCACCCGCAGCTACCGCAGCATCGGTGACTCTGGCAGCATCGGCCTTGGGGACAACCTGGTGACCAGGACCTACCTCCTGGGGAACTCCAGCCCCCGTAGGCAGGTGAGTGGGGTTCCCGGACCCCGGGGTCCGGGCTGTCCCTGTCTGCTGGGTCTCCACCCTGTCCCTGCATCATCCTTTCCCAACAAGGTCGGCGCTTGCGGGGGTCCCTTCCCCTCCTTCCTCTCCTCCTCTCCGCTTTTCCTCTTATCCCGGGCACCTTCGGCCTTGCACGAGCCTCTTTGTAAGGGGAACGTGGAGGCTGAGAGGGATCGGAAAGGGACGTGGCCGCAGCATCTCCCCACCCCACCCCGTGTCTGGCCCCCTTGGGAGCCCCGGAGCATCCCTCATCCTCTGTGGCTTTCGTTCCACCGCTGCCGAGCGTTATTCTCAAATTTCTGACTTCGGTGCTATAAGTACCCCAGCCAAGGGGTATTTATTGTACCCCAAGGGCCAGGGCGGATGAAAGTCAGGGCACCGTGGGCATCTACAACGTCCCGCTTGGACGTTGCTGCTTCCTTTGCAGCCAGAGCAAATGGATGGTGACACTGGGTTATTTTTAATTTTCTTCTTTTTTCTTTCTTCCTCCCAGGCTCAGGCTGTGCAAAACTGCAGCATCATGTAACTTCATGGCACCATTCCTGTGTTTCCTGGCCATCTTGAGCTAGTTTTTTCCCAAAGCAAAAGAAATTTTTTTTTTTTCCTTAAAAAAAAAAATGATATCAAAAACCAAGGTTGGATTTTTTTTGTTTTCTATAGCAGGAATTTTATATATATATATATATTAAAAAATGCTAAAAGATGCTTTGATTTTTTTTGTAAAGAAAAAATCTATTTCTATAAAAAAATACCAAACAAAAAAAAGCTTTTCAGCTTCAAAATTTTTTTAAAACTTCAGCCAAAGACACCGAGGAATTGTGTTTACCGAACAGCCATGCAGGAAGAGATTGTAGTTTAACTGCTCTTTAGATTATATCTTTTTTGCCAAAGCTTTTTATATAGATTTGGAAGAAGCAAAGCCATCCCCGTCAGAGCTGCGCGCTCCTGCACGCGTTGGGCGTTGCGCTGCAGCAGGAGCAGATCCGCAGAGGTGCTGGGGCAGAGGCTGAGCGCCCTGACGCTGTGGCAGATCATCCCGTCTGCGCTGGTGGGCACGTGCCGTGCAGGATTGCTGTCTCAAGCAGAGCACAGCGCATTTGCAACCCTTTTTTTTTTTTTTTTTTTTTTTTTTTGGATCCGAACCCAAAATTCACTATTTTTTTTTTTTTTTTTTTTTTTTCTTCCCCCCCCCCCCCCCCCTTTAATTTTTTTATTTCACTGCAGTGCTGGTGCGGGGGGCTCCCGGCAGCTCGCGGGCGATGCCCCACGTCTCTCTGCGGCCATGCGGGCATTACCCCCCCCCCTTCCCAGCCCCTTGCCCGCATGCACCCCCATCGCTCCACGTACTGTATTTCCCACCTGAGACACCTCTTGCCCTTCGAGTTTGGGTTTTTTTGTTTTTTTTTTTTATTTTTAAGCAGCCGAGTTGTGCCTTAGCCAAGGCGGGGGCCGCTCTACAGCAGGGCTGGGAGCCCCGCGGAACCCCGCACGCCATCGAGGGTGGATGGAGTAGGGGAAGTGAAACCCCACCGGAGCTGCATCCTGGGACCAGATGGATTTGACGGATGGAGTGATGGAGCTCGCTCCTGCGGGCTTGAACCCAGCGGGACCCCCTTGGATCCCCTCTTTGGGGGCTGCTGCATCCAGTGGGGTTCACCCCTGGTTTTTCTCAGCTGTGGTCAGTTGAGCTCTTCTCCGGTGGTAGGATCTCAGGAGCCCGTTTCAGGGCAGGATAAGGCCAAGGATGCTTAGTGCAGGACAGGGCTGGTTTGCCAGGAGGGCACTGAGGAAGGCGTTTTGTTTGAGTGGGGGGGATTTTGGGGTCCGGCACGGGCAGCTCCCCTCTCTGCAAGGGTCCATCCAGCCATTGACAGAGATTTCAGCTTTTTGCCTCGATTGGGGAACACCCGCAGCACCCCCTGCCTCGAGTGCAGTCCTGGGGGCAGGATCAGGTCCCCAGCGCAAGCCCCCCGCTCCGGTGGGATCTGGTGAGACCACGTATGTATCTCTGCTTGCAAAGCTTCTGTATTACTGCCTGTATTTCCTTCCCGAATCAATACAGCTGAACCTTTCCCACCCCGTGTGCTGTCGTCATTGCTGTCCTGGGGGGGGGGGGGGGGATTTTTGGGGGGTGGGCTTTGCTGCACCCCAGCCTGGTGCAGCTCGCTCTTGGCCCCGGGGGGGGAGAGCTCTGTTAGCCAGGGCTGGGGCTCAGCACCCTACCACAGATAGGGGGAAAGCAGGGTGGCCCCGTGCACCCTGACTCACCCGGGGGGGTGCCCGGGATGGGGTGCTGAGGGTGGGGGCAGCCAAGGTCCTTGCAGGGCCAGGAGCCTCCTGGACCCCGTGCTGAGAGGTGCTGGCGGGGATGGGGGTGGAATTTGGGGAGGGGGCTCAGGGATTTCCTCCCCCTGGGGTTTTGGGGAGCAGATGTTCCCCTGGATGGGATGGACAAGGGGGTGCAAAACCTGAGCGAGCCCCAGAGCGCGGGTTTGCTCCTGCCATGGGGGTGGCCCTGGCACCCTGGTGAGGGGAGTCCCCTGCCCACCCCGGGGCCGTGCCAGGCACTGGAGCGAGGCGGGAGGAGATGCCGGGGAGAAGGAGACGGCCGTAAAGCCGGTGGGTAATCGGCTTTACCGGGCACAGCGCTGGAGACCCACGATGTGAGGGAGCACGGGCGGGCGGCCGGGGTGCAGGCAGCATCAGGTAGGTAGCTGGGGTGTCCATCCTGAGGGGAACCCCCCCACCCCAGTGGGTCCCTGGGTCCCCCCAGCCGCGCGGGGTCGCATCGCCCCGGATTTGGGTGCAAGTGGTTCTGAGCCTCGCAGGGGCAGAGGGTGCCGGGGGGTCTCCGGGGCATCGCTGCCACCTTCCAGCTTTGGGCTGGCTTGCGGGGAGCCAGCGAGGGACCCATCTCCCCTCCCAGGAGCGGGGCTTTGCAGTGGGGGAGCTCAGAGGCGGGTGCTCGCAGGGTGGCTGAAAATCCGGGTGGCCCCGAGTCCCAAAATCAGGAGGTTGTGCCCAAAATAGCGGTTTATTGAGTGCTGGGAGGGGGGCGGGGAGCCAACCAGGCTGCTGGGACCTCGTGCTCCTGCCCAGCCATGCTGTGAAATCAGGTCAGGAGGCGAGGGGAAACATCACGGGTCCTCCCCACGCACCCTCCCACACACCCCCCACGGGACCCAGGCGTCCTGGCACGGCCGGGCTGGGTCACGCTGGGGAAGGGCTGAGCTGGGGGCTTTGCGCCGTGCCCCTTCACCACCCTGGGTGCCCCACGGCTCGCGTGACCTGTGGGGTCCCTGCACGGCCTGACAGCAGCCTTGCACAGCCCCACGGGGACCATCCACATCCCATGTGGACCTTGCACAACCCCATGGAGACCATACACATCCTGTGATGGACCTTGCACAACCCCGTGGAGATCATAACATCCCGTGTGGACCTCACACAGCCCATGGGGACCATCCACATCCCGTGTGGACCTTGCACAACCCCACAGGGACAACGTACAGCTTGTGTGGACCTTGCACAGCCCCGCGGGGACCATCCACATCCCGTGCGGACCTCGCACAGCCCATGGGGAACATGGATGGCCCACAGGCACCTCACGCAGCCCACGGGGACCGTGCACAGGAGTGCCTGTGGTGGAACTCCAGCCCTGCCCCAGCCAAAGCACCGAGTCAGGGTTGGTTTTTCTCCAGCTCCTCCTGCAGCCCTGCGGGGCTGAGCCCAGCTCTGGGCTCCCCTGGGGGGGGGCTGGCAAGAGGGAAGTGGGAGCCCAGAGCAGGGAGTCGTGACCCAGCCCTGCTCACTTATGCACCGAGTGTTGAGGTCTCTGCAGAGGCACCCTGGGGTGCACGGCCAGGTGGGAGCGCTGGGGTTCGGGCATGGCAAACAAACATGGAGGCGGGGGGGGCACATGCTGGGGACCATAGGGCTTTTTTGGGAACAAAAAAAAATATAAAAAAATATCTAGTGCAGGGAAGCCTTGGAGCAATTGCTGGCATGGGTTAGGGCCAGGGCTGACCACGATGTCTGACAGCCAACGGGTTTACCAGGCCAGGGCACGGCTGAGCGGGTGCTGGGGGCCCCGTGAACCCCACGCTGGCCCCCTCCAGGCCCCTGCGTGCCCAGGGGGATTAAGGTCAGGCTGCCCTGCTAATCCCAAGGGTGGTTTAAGATGTGAGCTTGTGCCCGCTGCAACCCCCCCCAAGGTTGTACCCCAAGGTGCTGCACACCATGCGATACCCGCAGGGCACCCTTGGGGGGGACCAGGCAGGGGTGGGGGGGGGCTGTGGCTCAGCCCTTGGGGTGGGGGGGGGCCAGGGCAGCTCTGCCTCCCCGCAGCAGGCTTCGGCTAAGCCTCCAGGGCTGGCAGGTCGGCAGGCACGAGGAACAAGCTCCTTACGACTCCCAAGGCTCCCGACTTCCCGAGCCCCGTGGGAACTGGGGCAGCAGAAAGCAGGGAGCAGCTGGGGGGGGAGCACTCGGGTCCGCTCCCCGGCCCTGGGCAGGGCAGGTACCCCCAGTGTGGGGTGGAAAGGGGCCCCCAGACGGGCCCATTCCCAGCTCGCTGCTTTTGGGGGTGTTCATACTGGCACCCCAGCTTGTGCAAAGCAGCTGACACCTTTCCTGGGTGTCTCATGCACGGCTGTGCGATTGCAGGTTGGGGACAAAGTGACTCACCCGAGGTCACGCAGGGAAGTCGGTTGCAGAGGGAGGAAGTGGCGATGGCGGGAGATCCCGTTTCGGGGTTCGGGACGCCCTGCTCCCATACAGCCGGGAAGGGGAAGGATGGCTGGTTCCAAGGGGGAAGTGGGATCTGCTGGTTCCAGCTGAGCCAGGCTTCCCCATAAGGAAAGTTTTGAGGGGGCAAGTGCTGTCAACTACGATTGGGTGCTGTGGGTGCTGTGGGTGCTGTGGCAACATGAGGCCTGCTTGGGACCAGATCCTGGCAGGTGCTGATGGTGGCACAGCTGGACCCCGAACCCCCACCTGGGACACCCCAACCCCCCCCCCAAAAGCCAGGTAGTGTGGGCAGAGCCAGCATGGCTCATCTGGGAGAGGTGAGCAGCAATGGGGGGACGGAGACAGGGATACGGAGGTGGTGGATACGGGGGAGCAGAGCTGGGGGTGCAGGGATGCGGGTGCAGGGATGCAGTGCAGATGCAGGGACACAGGGATGCAGTGTGGATATGGGGGTGCAGGGGGCAGGGGTGCAGTGTGGATATGGGGGTGCAGGGATGCAGTACAGATACAGGGATGCAGAGATTGGGGTGCAGAGGTGCTGTGTGGATATAGGGGTGCAGGGATGCAGTACAGACACAGGGGTGCAGAGATGGGGGTGCAGAGGTGCTGTGTGGATATAGGGGTGCAGGGATGCAGTACAGACACAGGGGTGCAGAGATTGGGGTGCAGAGGTGCTGTGTGGATATAGGGGTGCAGGGATGCAGTACAGATACAGGGATGCAGAGATTGGGGTGCAGAGGTGCTGTGTGGATATAGGGGTGCAGGGATGCAGTACAGACACAGGGGTGCAGAGATTGGGGTGCAGAGGTGCTGTGTGGATATAGGGGTGCAGGGATGCAGTACAGACACAGGGATGCAGAGATGGGGGTGCAGGGAAACGATACAAATGGGGGGGGAGCAAAGATGGGGTGAAGGGACCCAATGTAGTTATGGGGGCACAGGAATGTGTCAAGAGAGGTGTTGGACAGGACATACGTGGGTGCACGGTTGTGTGCGTGTGGATGCACGGGGGGGGGGGGTCCTGTGCCTGTGCGTGCGCGCGTGTGTGTGCACATTCATGCATGTGTACACGCGTGTGCAGGTCTGTGCGTGTCAGCGCCAGCGTGCATGCCGGCGTACACCCAGCCGTGCCTGTGCACGAGCGTAGGGTGCGCACCCGCGTGTCCATCTGTCGAGCTGGTCTGCGTGTCCGTGCGTGGCTGCCGTGGGGGTGAGGTCAGCCGGCGCCGGCCGAGGTAAGCCGTAACCATGGCGACGGGAGCAGGATGCGGTGGCCCCGCAGGGATGCTGGTCCCGCCAGGCCTCCCCGGCCGCCCGGGTGCCGGTGCTGCCACAGGTCGGTACCACCGCACCGGGACCGGATCGGGGCTGGGAACGGGCTGGGGAAGCCTCTTCGGGGGGTGTGAGGCAGAGCCGGGGCTGGGGGCAGTCGCCATAATGGGGACGGGCTTTGGGGACACACACCCCCCCCCAGGCAGCTCCGATGCTGCCAGGCAGTGACAAAGGGGCTGAGGTCCCAACCCCGGGGAGAGCTTCCCTGCATTCCGCACCTCGCCTCCTTGCCTTCGCACCCCTCCCGTATCCCCCTTCCTTCCTCCCGCGTCTGCTTTGCATTCCTCCACATCTCCTGTACCCCCCAATTCCCTCCTGTCTCTTCCCTGCCCTACCCCACAGCTGTCCCCACCCTTTGCATCCTGCCCTTTACATTCCCCACCTCCTGAATCCCTCCCCTGTCTCTCCCTGCACCCCCCCGGGTTCCTTATTGCATCCCCCCCCTCCTTCCTTGCTTTCCATCCCCCACCCCCTCCTGCTCCAGGTCTTTGGGGGGGATGGGGAACAAAAGAGCCTCCCCCAGTCTGAGCCAGGCTGCCCCAGCCCCTGACTTCTCTCTGGGTGTTGGCAGCATCCGTGCACTCCCCACGGCACAGGGATGCTCCTGGGGAGGGACACGACACACACACGTCAAGTGGCAGAAAAGGAACACGCCTTTCCCTGCTGCAGGGGGACCCCGGTTCCCAGCCGCTGGGGAAACTGAGGCACAGGGACCGACATGGCCACCAGCTTGACGTCTGCCCTGTGCCATCGTGTCCCACCTTGCTGAGCACCCGGGCTGGGTCTGGCTCTGTCCCGCGGCAGGTTGAACCGCTCCTTGCAAGGAGGGTTTGTGTTTATCGGCAGCATAATATTCCCCGGCTTGGAGGAAATCTGGAGAGTGGGTGGGAAGGGGAACCAAGTCCCACAGAGCCACGGCGAACCCAAAAGCACCAGGGAAAACTAAACCACGCCGATATTGAGAGGCCCTTGGTGACATTCACTTTCACGTGCCAAGTCCTATGCAGGGAGGCTGTAATGCCCCCTACCCCCCCCCCCCCAGCATGTCCCCAGACCACTCTGGCCAGGACACCCAGAAAGAAGGGGGGACAGGTCTGTGCAGAACTTCGGGTCCCCGTGCCGCTGGGGCGGCGTTGAGGCTGCTCTCGCTTCACACCCTGCATCAGAGCTGGCTCGTGCCAGGGGAACCCTCTGGGGGGGCATTCCCCAGCCCCGTCACGCTCCCCCTGAGCCTTCAGCCTCGCCGAGGAGCCTCCGCTCCCTTTCCCATCCCTCCTCCCCCTCCACCGGCCCCGGTGGCTCCGGCCCAGGGCAGAACAATGCGGCTGGTCTAAGCCTCCGTGCGGCCCCGTTTCTCAGCCAACCCTTCGCCAAGTGGGAAATCCGGGGCAGAGTAACCCAGTTTCTGTGCTCACAAGGAGCCTTCTGTCCCGGCTGAGCAAGGTGGTGGGGACAGCACTGCCCCCCCCCCCCCCCGGGGCTTGGTGTCCCGGCCGGTGGATGGTGTCCCGGCGGGCGGCCGGTGGCACCGGGGGAGGCAGGTAAGGAGGCCTGGGCAGGGCAGGATCCTCCTCAGCCTTGGCTGGGGCAGGATATTGGGTTCCCTCAGATGTGGCTTCAGTGGGTGTCTTACCCACAGCTGGCCCAGAGCAGCCTGGGCTGGAGCATGGAGCCTGGCTGCCGGGACAGCCGGGGCTGGTTGGGGGGCGATGCTCAGCCCTGGGGGGCTGTTTATGGGGACGATGCTCGGCCCCAGGGGGCTGGTTGGGGGGCGATGCTCAGCCCCGGGGGGCTGTTTTTGGGGGCGATGCTTGGCCCCAAGGGGCTGGTTGGGGGGTGATGCTCAGCCCCAGGGTGCTGGTTGTGGGGACAATGCTCAGCCCTGGAGGGCTGGTTGGGGGGGTGATGCTCAGCCCCGGGGCTGTTTACGGGGGCGATGCTCAGACCTGCTGTTGTTCCTCACAGTCAGCAGGAGAAATGACGTTGCTTTGCTCTCACCCCAAAGATTTCCCCAAAGTCAGGAAGGGAACCCAGGCATCCGGGCACCCCAAAGATTTCCCCAAAGTCAGGAAGGGAACCCAGGCATCCGGGCACCCCAAAGATTTCCCCAAAGTCAGGAAGGGAACCCAGGCATCCGGGCACCCCAAAGATTTCCCCCCACGTCACCCCCCCCTGCCCCAGGAACCCCCGTTGGAGGAGCAGAGCACCCCAGGCTCCCATCCCGGCTCCCTCCACCAGGCTTCGTCACCCTCCCCGTGGGGACGCAACGCAGGCGAGGCAGGAGCAGGCGCCCGCTGCCCCGACCTGCTGAGGCTCGTCCTCTTCCAGCAGGACTTTCTGGTTCCCGCAGTCCCCGGCGGGGCCACGCTGGGCTGGGCCGCGGCAAACCCTGCCACGAGCCGGGCTGGGAGCCTGGCAGCGCGGCCGGACCTCGGCCGGGCGCTGAGCATGGGCCCGTGGGGGTCTTCTTTCCGCAGCCCCCTGGGGCCAGGCGCCTGCCGGGTGCCGATGCTCCAGGGGCGGAGGTGAGCCAGCTCTGTCCTCGCCTGCCGGAGAGGTAACGCTGCTCGCTGGGGACACGGTGGCCGCCTGCAAGGGGTCCTGGGGACCACACGCTTCTCAAGACTTTTCTCTTTCCCCGTTGCTTCCGGCAAGAGCTACAAAAAGAGCTGCGAGAGAGGGGGGCTGTCTTGTCCTCCCCCTAATTTTGTGGCCTCTCCGGCCGCTGATGGAGCCACATGGAGGAATCCCTGATGGGGACGGGAGTCGCGGGGCTCTGCGGGGGCAAAGGCAGGAGCATCTGGGACAGCCCTGTGGCAGGGGGGGTCCCCGTGCAGGGAACCCGGCGGGGCGTGGGGGTGTCTCTGCCTGTGCTGGGGTGGCAGTGGGAAGCCCTCATCTATATACACGGGCCTCACGGCCAGGGCCTCACGGCCCGCCCGCGCTGGGTGCTGGCTTCCCCCCTCTTGTTTCCGCTTGGCGACACGCAGCCCTGGCAGCGCTCGCTCTAACCCTCACCCTTCCTGCAGGGATGGTGCCGGGACCCTCCAGGGGTGCATCCCTGCCACCCCCCGCCATGCCGGCAGCTGCCCTCTGCCTGCTCTGCGGTGTGGTGATACCGGCCGCCGTGCTCTGTGCCGAGCCCCTGCCCCGCGTCGCCTTCCCCAGCGGTGAGTATGGCACCAGAAGAGCACAAGGGCTGGGGAGGGGATGGGGACAAGCTGGACCGGGGTGTGGGGGGGAGAGCGCAGCATCGCCTTGGGACAGCATCTGTCCCCAGGACTGAGCACCCAGCATCAGGGACCCAAGGGCTGCTCTCCATCGCAGCTTCCCCGTCTCGTTACCCCGGGGCCGGGGCGGCGGGATGGCGGCTACGGGGCTGGGGAGGGGTGCTGGTGGCAGCAGGGCCGTGCGGAGAGCTGCAGGGCCGCTGCAGGGGCAGAGGTAATGAGGCTGGTTGGCACCCAAACACCTTTGGGAGCGGGAGCTGGGTGCAACCCCAGGGTGTCAGCTCTAGCAGAGTGATTTTGGCACCCACCTGGCACCCAGGAATCTGCTCAGGGCCACCCTGGATGGAGGAAAGAGCTGCCTTCTCCGTGGCACAGGGTACCGCGTCCTGCACGTGCGTCCGGCCAAATGGCAGGTGGCAAAGAAAGGGGTTTGGCGGTGTCCGGACGGGCAGGAGAGGTCTCTGCCCCCAGGGCAGGGTGGTGTCCTCCCAAGGACCGTGCCCAGGCTGCCACTGCCACTTCCCCTTCCCCGTGCAGCCATTCCGAGAATTGCAAAACCTCCCTTTTCTTTTCCCCTGGTTGGGTGGCTGGCAGGGACAAACGAGAACCCTGCGGCACCCGGCTGTGCTTGAGAGCACTGTGGGGGGGGGGGGGTGTAACACCCCCCCCCCGCCCCCAGACTGGCACCTTGGGGCAGTGCACCCCCCCCCAAACAGAGCATCGCCCCTTGGCTGCGGCCCCAGAGCATCACGGGCACAGCTTGCAGCCCAGCAAGGAGAAAAACACTCCGCTTCGTAGAGGACAGCAAAGCAGCGTCAGACAGGGAGGGGTGCACGGGCTGTGCAGTTTTGGGGGCGTCCAGTTCTTGCAGCAGGACCCAGAGGGGATGGCGGGGGGTGTGGGGGGGTTGGATATCTGATGGGGGAAGTGCGGACGGCGATGGGGGAAGCGATGCACCCCGCTTCCTACGTGAGAGGTGACACAAGCTGCAACGGCGGCTGCTGTTGCATCCGCCGGGGGTTGATTGCGGTGGTGGCGCTGGGATGTGTGTGTGTGTGTGTGACCCTTGGCCCCCATCACCCCCCTTTGCTCTGCCAGGGGACCCCCGACGGACCCTGACCCATTTCAGCCAGGCCAACGTCTCCCACTACGACATCTTCCTCCTGCACGAGAGCGAGGAGGAGCTATACGTGGGGGCGCGCGACCGGGTGCTGGCCCTCACCGTCGGCACCCCGGGCAGCATCCATGCCAAAGCCTCGGTGAGCAGCAGCCGCTTTTGGGGAGGCTGGGCGGGGGGATACCCCCCTGCCGTGCCTCAGTTTCCCCACTTGGGCTGGGCGGTCGTGGCCCGACTCAGCAGCTGTGGACCATCTCCCCTCTCTCCGCAGATAACGTGGGGACCCACGGCCGAGAAAACCTTCGAGTGTGCTTTTAAGAAGAAGAGCCAGGAGGTGAGACAGCGCCGTGGGTGGCTTGGGGAGCGGGGTGGGGGGGTCCCCGCAGAGCTGCGGGGATGCTCAGCCCCCACCTCTGCTCTTTCCCCTCCGCAGACCGAGTGCTTCAACTTCATTCGGGTTCTTGTGGCCCTGAACAAGACTCACCTCTACGTCTGCGGGACCTACGCCTTCAGCCCCGCGTGCACCTATATCGTGAGTGCCCTCCCTGCCGAGGACGGGGACGGAGGGGGCTCTCCGGACGTGTTGGGGCGTTGCCGTGAGGAATCGCAACGTACTGGCCCGGAAATCCCAGCGGGATGGGGGATTTGAGCTAACGGCATCACGGGAAGTCCCCCGGCATGTGGGGTGCTGGGTGCCCCCCACCACCAAGGTGCACCTTTGCGTTTCGTGCACTAAGAGAGCCCACGGCGTTTGTAACCACGGCTGGCGATGGCTTTTCACCTGTCGGGTCAGACGCAGGTGGTAAACCTCTGATTTTGGGTCCTGATTCCCTCAGGTGACCCCAGAGAGCCTGCCGTGCCTCAGTTTCCCCACTTGCTGAGCAGGTCATGAGCACTGCAGCTTCCCCGTAGGCCGGAGGGAGTCCGCAGCCATTTCTTACACATTTTGGGTTTGGTTTAAGTCCATCGGCTGATTTTTCTCCCTTTTCCTACAGCACCTGGAGAACTTCACACTGATGTCCAGCGGCAGAGGACAACCTTTCCTGGACGGGAAGGGCCAGTGCCCCTTCGACCCTCAGCACACCTACACGGCCCTGCTGGTGGGTGAGTACGGGGCCTCCGTGGGTGGGCACCCATCCCTGGGGTGGAGTAGAGGGTGGCAGCGTGGGGCGGGGGGGGATGTCCCTGCCGTGGCTCACCCCCACCCCCTCCCCGAGCAGATGGCGAGCTCTATGCCGGCACCATGAACAATTTCCAGGGCAACGAGCCCATCATCTCCCGCTCGCTGGGCAGCCGGACCCTGCTCAAGACAGACACCTTCCTCCGCTGGCTTTCGGGTGAGCACGGAGACGGTCCTTGGCACGGAGACCCTCTGGCTCCCCTCACCCTACTCGTGCCGGGGGGTGCCTGGGGCAGCCCCCCCGCTTCGTTCCAGCTCCTCACCCACCCGCCCTGGCTGTGCCCCACAGCCGACACGGCCTTCGTGGCCTCCTTCAGCATCCCTGAAGATGACAAGGTCTACTTCTTCTTTGAGGAGACGGCCGATGAGTTCGATTTCTTCGAGCGGCTCCTGGTGCCGCGAGTCGCCCGCGTCTGCAAGGTGGGTGCAGGGACGATGACGGGGAACGACAGGGGTACCCAGCTCCTGTCACCCCTGGGCTAAGCACCCTCCTGGCTCCGGCAGAGCGACGTCGGGGGGGACAAGGTGCTGCAGAAGAAGTGGACGACGTTCCTGAAGGCCCAGCTGGTGTGCTCGCAACCCGGCCGATTCCCCTTCAACGTCATCCATCACGCCTTTGCCCTGCCCCGCCGTGACGGAGGTGCCGACGTCTACGCCGTCTTCACCTCGCAGTGGTGAGCACCGGCACCCGCGGGTGCCGCAGGTCCGCCGGAGATCCGCGTCGTCCCCGTGCCCACCTTGGTATCCCTGCAGGCAGGCGGGCAGGACGGGCAGCGCAGCCGTCTGTGTCTACAGCCTGGAGGCCCTGGAGGAAGTCTTCGAGGGCAAGTACAAGGAGCTGAACAAGGAGAGCTCCCGCTGGACGGTCTACGGCGGTGCCGACATGAATCCCCGGCCCGGCAGCGTGAGTGCTGCCCACCCGGGGGACAAGACCGTCCTGGGGGACGATGCCGGTCCCCACGGGGAGGGGTTTGTCTGTCCCAGTTTGCACCGTGTGCTCACACTGGGGTGAGGTGGCGGTGGTGGCACAAGCGCGGTGGGAAAGGAGGGGGGTCCCTTTGCACCCAACTGGTGCTGGCACGGGGCGGCCTGGTGGCACATCCCTCCCCGTGCCTCAGTTTCCCCGTGCCAGCACTGACTCCTCTCTCCCTGCAGTGCTACATGGGTCCCTCCTCTGACAAAGCCCTCACCTTCATGAAGGACCATTTCCTAATGGATGGGAAGGTGTCGCCCACCCAGGGGCGGCCGCTGCTGGTGAAGACGAACGTCACGTACACGCGCATCGCAGTGCACGAGACTCGCGGCGTCTCGGGGACCACCTACCGCGTCATGTTCCTGGCCACGGGTGGGTTTACGTAGGGGTACACGCGGAGTGCCCGGTCACCCCTTCCTACCCTTCCCTCGGCCACCCCCCCCCCCCCCCCCCAAACCACCAGCGACGTCCCCTGTGCCCCTGCAGCGGAGGGTTTCCTGCACAAAGTGGTGGAGCTGCCCAGGGGTCCCCACATCGTGGAGAGCGTCCAGCTCTTCAGCACACCGGAGCCCGTGAAGAACCTCCTGCTCTCGCGGGGGAAGGTAGGGTACGGGCACGACCCAGCGGCCCACCCCAACGCGACGTGAGGTTGGGGGGGGTACGGAGAAGGCTCAGCCTGCGTTTCTCCTTCCCCAGGGCATCCTCTACGTGGGCTACTCCAGCGGCATCCTCCAAGTCCCGGTGGCCAACTGCAGCATGCACCGGAGCTGCGCCGAGTGCGTGCTGGCGCGGGACCCGTACTGCGCCTGGCACGGCCTCGAGGGTTCCTGCCAGCGCGTCCACGCCGCCGCGGACGTGTGAGCCGGGGAGGCAGCGGGGTGAGGACGGGAAGGGGGATGCAGAAGGGACCGGGATGTTGATGTCGCTCTCCCGGTCGCAGGAGCGTGTGGCTGCAGGACGTCGAGGCGGGGAGTCCGGCCACCGTGTGCCACCGCGGAAGGAGCGTGGCCGGGCCCCGAGCCCGGGAAGCACAGGAGGATCCCGCTGCAGAGAGTTGAGTATGGGGATGCGGTGGGACAGGGGCTGGAGGGTGGGCTGGGGCACGTGGCGGGGGACACTGCATCACCCCGCTCTCCCCTTCCACACCCCGCAGGGCTCAGCCCCCCGCTCAACGCCGTGGTCCGCCTGCCGTGCCCCCGCCATTCCGCCCTGGCCACCTACAGCTGGCAGCAACCCCGCGGTCGGGGGGACCGGGGGGACCTGGGGGACACGGCGCTGCTGCCTGACCACACGCTGGTGGTCATCATGCAACGGGGGACCGCCGGCACCTACAAGTGCCAGGCCACCGAGAACGGCTACACCTGGACCGTGGCTCATTACCAGCTACGGGACCCCGGCGGGGCGGCCCCCCAGACGGACGGGTTGGCTGAGGAGGGATTGGCCTGGGGGTCTCAAGTCCCCGGCACCCCCCGGTCTTACTGGCCCCAGTTTGTCACCGTCACCGTGCTGCTGGCCGTGACGCTGGCCGCCGCCGCCTGCCTGGCCCTCCTCGCCTACCACGACCAGCTCAAAGCCAGGAGCAAAGTGCGGGGGTGCAGCGCACCCCACAGCCCCCCGTCCCAGCGTCGGGAGAAGGTACCCCTCAACGGGGGGACTGGAGAGCCCCCGGCGCCCGGGGTCCCCATCAAGGAGGAGGAAGAGGAGGAGGAGGAGGAGGAGGAGGAAAGTTCCCGCGCTCGCTCCCTCCACCTCTATGAGAACATCGATGCTGATAACAACAGGCTCCGCGTCCCGGCGGGGGACAAAGCGTGATGTCACCACCGGGTCGGGGGATGACGACGACGACCGTGGGGAAGCAGTGGGGGGATGTGAATGTGAAGCTTTTATTTTTTTTTAATTTTTTTTTTTTTTAATTTAATACACGTTTTAACATAAGGTAACATTGGGGGGGGGGCGGCAAGGGGCAGCAGGGTGGGACGGGCCCCTGGGAGCAGTGGGGCAGGCAGCAAGGGGGGGGCGAGGGAAGGATGTGGGGACAGGGGGGGACATGGGGACAGGGGGGGACATGGGGACAGGGGGGGACATGGGGACGGGGGGAGGCCGTGGGACGTGGCCGTGGGGCAGGACGAGGGGTGGGGAAAACCCCCCCCGGGATCCAAAAAAAACCCCAAACCCCTCCAAAACGGGGAGAACCGAGCCCACGGGCACCCACCCTGCGCGGCCGGACCTCCTCGCCCCGCGTGCCGGGGGGGTGCTGAACCCCCCCACTTCTCGCCAGCTGCCCCCCCCGGGTTGGTCCCTGCCGCTTTACTGATGACGTTGAGCCTCGGGTTTTTTTAAGACAGACCGGCTGTAAATTTTTCCTGCTCTTTGTACATTTGATTCTTTTTTTCTTTTTTTTTTTTTTTAATTAAAAAAGGAAAAGCCGCTGCGTTGTGCTGCTGGGCGTCCGTTCCCCACCCCCCCCCCCGGCATCGGGCCTTCAGGTGCGCGTGTGCACATCTGTGCGACGTGGGGGCGTGCAAGGTGCGCACGTGTGTGCAGTATGTTTGTGGAACGCACGCGCGTGCGCAAGGCGAGGGCGTGCAAGGTGCGAATAGGCGCGGTGTGTGCGCGCACGGGGAGCGTGCAAGGTGTGCACAGGTGCAATATGTGCATGCATGTGCAGTGTGTGTGTGTGCACGAGAGCGTGCAAGGTGTGCACAGGTGCAATATCTGCATGCGTGTGCAGTCTGTGTGTGCGCGCATGGGGAGTGTGCAAGGTGTGTGTACGTGCAATATGTGCGTGTACGTGCAATATGTGCGCACATGCACAGTGTGTGCGTGTGCACGAGAGCGTGCAAGGTGTGCACGGTGCAATATGTGCGCGCATGTGCAGTCTGTGTGTGTGCACGAGAGCGTGCAAGGTGTGCAAGGGTGCAATATCTGCATGCATGTGCAGTCTGTGTGTGCACGCACAGGGAGCGTGCAAAGTGTGCACAGGTGCAGTATCTGCATGCACGTGCAGTGTGTGTGTGTGCACGAGAGCGTGCAAGGTGTGCACAGGTGCAATATGCACATGCATGTGCAGTCTGTGTGTGCGCGCATGGGGAGCGTGCAAGGTGTGCGTACGTGCAATATGTGCGTGTACGTGCAATATGTGTGTGCATGTGCAGTGTGTCTGTATGCACGAGAGTGTGCACCGGTGCAATATGTGCATGCGTGTGCAGCGTGTGCGTGTGCACGAGAGCGTGCAAGGTGCGCACGGGTGCAATATCTGCATGCATGTGCAGCGTGTGCGCGTGTGCACGGGGCGCGTGCGTTCACGCGCAACGTGGGGCTGTGCAAGGGTGCAATGTCCGCGCAGCGCGTGTGGAATGGGTGTGCGTGTGCAATGCGGGGGCGTGCAAGGCGCGCGTGTGCACCCCCCCCCCCCCCCAAAAAAAAAGGGGAGACTGCCTCTCACAGCCGCCTATCCCTCCCTCCCTCCCTCCCTTCCTTTCGGGGCGGTTCTGCTCTCCGTCCCCCCCCCCCGCAGTGCCCTCTGCCCCTCCACCTGCCGCCGCGCCGATTCTTCCCGGGAGCCGCAGGACTCGCAGCCGGTCGTTAAGGGCCGCTGGCCCTTTAAGAGCCGTAAAGTCGGCGCTGTCCCTTTAAGGCTCAAGGCGAGGCCTCCTGCTGTGCGCATGCGCGCTCCCTTCCCCGTGCGTCTTCCCGGGCCACGGCCGTCCTCTTTACTACGGGCGGAAGTACGTGTGGTCTCTTCCGGAGCGGCGTCAACCCTTCCCCAAGATGGCGCCGGTGCTCGGACGCTGATTGCTCGGGAGACGTGCGAGGTCCCGACGCGCTGCCGCCGCCGCCGCCGCTCACTTCCGGCCGGCGGTCGCCGAGCGGGGAGCGGTCATGGGGTGGCGGGAGCGGCCGGCGGCGGGGCCGGGCCTGGGGCGGGGCGGGGGCCTCCCGGCCGCCGGCCTGAGGTAAGGGGGGGGCGGAAACAGGGCCTGGGGTGCGGGGAAGGAGGCTGTGGGGCGGGAACGGGGGCTCGGTTGTGGGGCGGGAGGAGGAGGAGGCCTGGCCTGGGCGAGCGGCGGCAGGCCGGGACGGTGGCGGAGGGAGGCAGGTGCTGGGAGGGACGGGGAAGGTGCGGTTGGGGGTGATGGGGAGCAGCCGGGGGGGTGATTCGGGGCGTGCAGGGGAAGCGGGGTGAGGGGGAGAGGCTGGCGGGGAAGGGGGGGGGACGGTTGGGTGCAAGACCCGCTTGGCTGAGGAGGCGGGTACGGCGCCGTTGAAGGGCCCGGGGGCAGACGGGGAAGGGGGTGGCGGTCCCCCGTGCCTCCGGGGCTGCGGGGAGCAAAGCTGCGTGGCGGGGGGGAGAGGGGGGTCATCCCTGCAACGTGAAACCGGGGGGCTGGGAAAGGTTTCTGGTCCGCACAACTGCTAATGCGCCCAGTGACCTTGAGTGGGTCCTGTGCCAAACTTCGCACATGGTCGCTGCCTTTAGAGCACATCGGATTTATTTTTTTTATTTTATTTTATTTTTTTTTTTGTCTGGCCAAACATAAGCGCTGATGGCTTTGCCCGTGAGGTAGGAGGGTGGCTTGATACGTGCGGCCTCCTGCGTACGGGGGGGGGGGGGGGGAAGGCGGCACAAGGCTGTGGGCGCGTTGGGAAGCGCTGGCTTTAGAGTGTCTCTGCCTCATCCTTTACAGAGAGACAGCTGCTTGCGGAGGAACTGCAGATCTTCAGTGAGGCTGGGTTTATATCCGGTTCCATCCCGGGGTAAATTTAAGGAGTGCAATGGTAAAGACTTTGAAAACAGAGCTCCCTACTTAGACCGAGTTTGGCGTAGCGTGGCACGGATAAAAGGCTTCAAATTTGAGAGGCTTGTAATGGAATTGTTTGATCTTCGTGCTTTCTCACTTGAGAGGATCTCCACAGGCAACCGTGTATAGCGGTTGGGGCTTGGAAAGGCGGCCTCGCCGCCTGCTTCTGGATGGTTCCCAGGCCGTCGTGCTAAGGCGTTAGTATGCTGAGCAGGAGCCAGCCTTCACCGGAGGTACACAAAGGCCTTGTCTTTGTTTGCTGAAGGATCATATTTAGATACAGCTGCAGCAAAAACAGTTTGGAGAACAGCTTGATGGGGCTGCGTTAAAAAGGAGATAAATGGAGAGGGGTTTCATACTGAGTTGCAGTCTGAAACTGTGTCCTGTAGGTCATACCACAAACTAACGAGAGTCTGCTCGGTAATCCTCTAGGCAGAAATTCAAGAAATGCTTTTCAATTCATGGTGAGAAGTCACCATCTGTATAGATCTATTGAAGGGTAGTTTTGGCGCAGAAACTGTTCGAGTGTTGAAGTACCGAATGGCTCCGTGGCCTGGGAGGGAAGCTGGTGTACTTGTATTTTGTTTTGGAGGGCAGGTCAGTTCTTTTGAGATTTATCAATTACTGTTCTATCGATCTCCCCAAAATTTCTTGAAAGAGTTACTGAAACTGGATGCGATAGGATCACTGCTCTGAGCGAGGTCCTAGATTTAATTTCTGGAAGAATAAATGCTCTGAGCAAAACTCTTGTCTCGGCAGAGCAAGAATTGTGGCCGTGGTGGTGAAACAGAAGCATCCCTGGTGATGCCCGGACACCTTCCCTCTTCACCTCCCCGCAGGAGGAACTTACGGCTTTGATTGCTTGCGGACCCTGGGACTGAAGTGACATTGTCTTTCTAATTTAGATCCTGAATTAAAGTAGTTATTAGTAAGAGTCCAAAGAAAGTACAGTTATTTCCTCATGGAGATTATGGCTAAAATGCTAAAAATAAAGCACTATAGTACATAAAACGAAATAATAATTTTTTTTCATTATTATTTATTTGTTTTCCGTATTGCGGCAATGAGGATTTTTTTTTTTAGCAGGTACACCTTACCTTTCACGTGGGGAGCTCTGTTACATAGGAATCAGTTTTTGGGTGGCAGAGGAATTTGGAGTATGGACTAAACTCTCAGGTTTCACTGGGAAATTGCATTGGCTAGACTCTATTTTCTTTTTTTTTTTTTTTTAATAAAATATTAAGCTAGTGGGACTCCTCTAACAAGAGCAAAATAATGTTTTCGTAGGTGCTGTGTGCAGATGATTCCTGTGTAGGAAGCTTTATGCTGTCTAATTATGCCTGTATTAGTGAACCAGTAATATTGTAATTATAATTAAAGCAATATAACTTTTGTTTAGACAAGCCATGGTATTTGTTATGTGTTATCTGTCAAGCCAATTGACTGTAACAATGACGTGTAGTTTTCTTTGTACTGGGTAAAATAGGGTTTCCCCCACTCTCCCTATTGGACTCGGAAGCCCTTGGGTGTTTTTAACTTTAGTGTCCGTCAGCAGGAGCGGTGGCAGTCTGAACACTGTTTGCTGATGTTAAGCAAATATTTTGTTGGCAGATAAGCAATGAAATGCTGTTAATAGCACCCCCCTTCCCCCCCCCCCCCCCCCAGCAATAATTTCATAATCATAATTTCTTCTCCGTGCCAGAGGTAAATAATTGCCCATTGTGTTTTTATGGCATTTCTAACCAAATGGCTCTCGACTGTTTGAGCTCTCTTCATGCTTGTGCCTGTGCACAGACTTCAAATACCCGCTTGCCAGAGCCTGGAATATAGGCTGTCGTGCAGCTGCAGTCAAGCCCTTTCTAATAATTTAGCAGTCTGTTATTTCTGAAGACCCATAGGCTTTTTTTTTTTTTTTTGATATGGAGAGAAAGTCCTTGTGCTCAGTGAAATAATCAGTTGGGTTGATTCTTTGAGATGCTCTTCTCTTTTTTTTTTTTTTGGGGGGGGGGGGGTGTGTGTGTGTGTGTTGTTTGGTTTTTTGGGTGGGTTTTTTTTTTTGTTTTCTGTTCCTTGTATATGCCTGGCCCTGCAAGGAGGTTAGCTTATTCCAGGCTTGGTTAATTGTGTACCAAATTAGAGCAAATTACGGCCAAAAGGGAGACGGGTGGAACTGCCGAGCGTCTTGTCCTGGGGAAGCAGTTGGTGGTGGCTGCCTGCGGGATGACACGCAGCGATAGTGCATCGGGGTGGGAGCCAGGCTCAGGAAGGGGCTGCTGGAACCAGGACCTCCCCTCCTTGTCCCTCAGTTCCCAGTATGCTGCTGAATGCTGCCAGAATTGGAAGGGTGGCAGGTTCGTGAGTGTTACTGTACCAGAAGCAGTGATGCAGTATTGGAAGTGAGGATGAACTTTGCTCGCCTTAGCTGCAAAGCACAGCTGGGCACTGCCCAACTGAGAGATCCCTGGGCTGTGATTTTCTTTTTTTTAACCCTTTCTTTTTATGTTCTTGGTCATCAACATGGAGACCCTACGTGGCTGTTTGCATTTGCCTTTTTCTCCCATTGTTGCTCCTCTTCCTCCTTCCCTGGCTTGCATCACCCTCCAGCTTTAGGAAGGTCAAAATGGAAATGCCCAGAAAAACGTGTCTAATTTGTGCAGGGAATCTGGGAACACAAATGAAGACTTGTCACTTCTTTTTTTGTACAGAGCTTGGAAATGAAATGTGACGTCCTGACGTCTAGGAGCCTTGCAAACCCGGAATGACAGGAGAAGCTGCTTTGGCTGACAATCCATACACCTGCGTGTTCGTTAAAAGGTAGTGCTTGCAGTTGGAACAGTGCTCTTCCTCCGTGGATCTCAAACTGTTTTGCGAAGTCTGGCAAGCTTTGCTTTGCGGCAGGGCGGTCTGGACCGTAGTGAGAACTGCCACGCGTGCAGGCTGCTGCTAGAGTTTAACAGATAGCTACGGTGACATCAGAAGGTGCCGCCGTCAATCACATGATACGGCCCTGCTTCCTGAGGTCACAGTCCCACCGCTCTGCCAGCAGAACGGTTGGTTTATGCAAAGGCTCTCTGTGTACTTCAGGAAGATCAGCAAAGTTAGGTGACGTAGGCTGCTTTAGCTAACTTAGGTGCTTCATCATCTGCTGAAAGTGTCTCTTGTTTCAGATGCCAGCGCTTCCAATCTAGTCAGTCAAGATAGGAGGGCTGAGCCCAGATCTGCTCTGTACTTTTGAGGTAGATCTGGGGCATAGCACCTCTCCTACCCCACCCCAAGGAGTCATGGAAGACAAACGCAACATCCCCATCATTGAGTGGGAGCACCTGGACAAAAGGAAATTCTACGTGTTTGGGATTTGCATGACTATGATGATCCGGGTGAGTGTTTACCCTTTCACACTCATCCGGACACGGTTGCAGGTTCAGAAGGGCAAGAGTCTATACAACGGGACTTTTGACGCTTTTGTGAAAATCCTGCGGACAGAAGGGACAGCTGGGCTCTACCGTGGTTTTTTGGTCAACACTTTCACCCTGATCTCTGGACAGTGCTACGTGACAACATATGAGCTCACTCGGAAATATGTGTCACGGTACAACAACAACAATGCTGTGAAGTCTCTGGTGGCTGGTGGCTCAGCCTCCCTGGTGGCCCAGAGCATCACGGTGCCCATCGATGTGATCTCCCAGCATCTCATGATGCAGAGGAAAGGGGAAAGCATGGGCAGGTTTAAGGTGCAGAACCAAGATGGCAAGCGGATGTTGGTCTTTGGCCAAACCAAGGACATAATCGTACAGATTTTCAAGGCCGATGGCTTTAGAGGCTTCTACAGGGGCTACGTGGCCTCACTGCTCACCTATATTCCCAACAGTGCAGTCTGGTGGCCCTTCTACCACTTCTATGCTGGTAAGTGAAAGGAGAATTTGAATGTACCTTATCCCAGGAAACCCAGAAGCCCCAGATCGACTCTGAAACTGCAGACCCGGTGTGATTTGCTTTCTCTCTTTGATTTGGGGTGGGAGCAGAACCTGTCTTGAAACATATAGCTGTATCCAATTTAAACAAATTGGGTGGAAGTTTAACAGAGCGGTGTTGTTTAAAATGCAGAGTTGAAGAATAGGGGGTCTGAGTACTAGAGGGCTTAAAACTAGATGGCTCTAGGCAAGAGGGACTTGATGCGTCTACTTTAACTTTCTCTTCCACTGATCCCAAATAATGCTTGCTTTCTGCATGGAAGTCAGGAAGGCTGTTGTCTGGCATTGGGCAGAGTTTTGAAGCCACCGTGTAAGTATAACTCATCTTTCAGTTCACTCAGGAGACTCGTATATGGCAAAAAGACTTCTAGAACCACAAATCTCACAGCAAAACCAAACAACAGGTAGAGACAAAGGCCAAACCTTCCATGGATTTGTGTCTTAAGGTCATGCTTCAGTTTCTGTAGCTTTAAAACTGGCACCAAGCCTTGTGATATAAAACCACACTTAACAGTGTGTTCTCTTTCCCTAGCTCAGCTCTGGTCATCCTCAGGGTGTTCGGAAACACTAAGGATATTGGCCAGCTAAGATTTATTCTGCCCCCCCCCCAACAGTCCTTTAGATTTCTGTCATGCAGCTTTGCATGTGGTTTTTTGACTAATATTTACCTAATAGCCATCTGCCTAAAAGTGATGATAATGAGAGGCTTAGATTTCACTGTACTGGGCTTAAAGTATATCTTGGAAATCACCTGCTTTTAAAAAATACAGGTGTCTCGACTGTCTACTTTGCTTTTTCAGAGTGGGCGCATTCTGGTAACAAAGGGGAGCGTTGGTTACGCATCAGTGCTGCATTTAAATGGCAACAGCAGTGTGGGATGTTGGTCCAGTTTGAATGTTTTGGGAGCTCTCCCTGCACTCTCCATGTCAAACAATTTTTAATGCCCAAATCCACTGTATTAATTGTAAGACTTCCATGCCAAAAAGGTTCAAAACCGGACATTTAAGAACAAGCAAGTTGACATGGAGAGAATGGAGCTTGCCTCTTTCAGGTGTTTGCTTTCTTTCCTAGTCTTCTGCAGTGGAAATCAAGATGATGCTAAATGTAAGCCCCAGCTGTTGAGCCATCTCTACTGTGGCTGCCTTTTCTAGCCCTCCGTCCCTGGATAGTGTGCTGGTCTCAGCTGGCAGCAGCAGGGGTCATTGAACGTTCCTCGGGGCTCAAAGTACGCTGCTGGCAGCGATACAGATCAGTGTTCTGGGGCGTGAACAGAGCAGCTTCCTTCCCCCTTGCCAGATAGACACAACCACCACGTCATACAAAGAAACTGGGACTACTGGACTGTCTTGCGTACAACTTTAACCAATAAAAGTGTGGGAATTCAAATCCCATTTGCCAGGTAGTAGGAGCAGAATGAGGAAATCCCTGGGATGAGCTTTTGGCCTTAGAGATCCTGCAGGAGGATCCCATGTGGATATCTGCTTGGTGGTAGCAACAGCTTACTGGATCCGTGCAAATCCCTGCAGACCACATCTGATAGCCTTTGTCTAAAGGTTTCCCCAGGCTTTTGAAGAGAGGGGGTGAATGTTTCCATGCTCTGTTTTGGGGACGTACAAGCTTATTCTGCCCTGTTTGCCCAGCAGGTCTGAGCGCCTGTGTTTGAGCCGATCAGAGGCTGCGTAGTGGAGCACTGAAACGCTGGGGTGTTAGGGGCTTGCTCCCTGTGCTTTGCTCACTTTCTGGTTGATGTAGAAAGCACCACTTAGACATGCTGTGGGAGGAGGTGACAGGTTGTAAATCAGGGGTTCTGCCCACTGCAAATCAGTCTAAATTAGCAGGTGGAATTAAGAATCAGATAAGCAGCCACTCCTCTGAAACTTTACTCTCTCTCTCTGGTTTCCAGAACAGCTCTCGAGCTTGACTCCTAAAGACTGTCCCCATCTCCTCCTGCAAGCTATATCAGGGCCACTTGCAGCTGCAACAGCTTCCACGCTCACCAACCCCATGGATGTCATCAGGGCTCGGGTTCAGGTAAGAGCTCGGCCTGCTTGGCACGTCTGTCTGCAACAACAGCATGACGCAGGGGTGGGGTTTGGTCTCAGCTCTTTGATCTCTGTGGCTTCAGGTAAACTGTTCCCTTCTCTCCCTGTTCATAGGTTGGTTGTCCTAGATACTGTACTGTTTAATTTGCACACTTGTTGCTTTTCCCCCCACCCCCAGGGAGTTCTGGAGACTAGATCAAGGTTATTGGACTGGCTGTTCTGTAGTCTCTAAAGTCTTCAGTTGGAGCAGAAGCCTAGAGCGGCTCTGCATGAAGTCTGGCAGCTCTGTGAATATTTGTTCTGGCTTTGCAGGTGGAAGGCAAGAGCTCTATCATCCTCACCTTCAAACAGCTCATGGCAGAGGAAGGTCCCTGGGGCCTGACTAAAGGCCTCTCTGCCCGTATCATCTCAGCCACTCCTTCCACCATTGTCATCGTGGTGGGGTACGAAACTCTGAAGAAGCTGAGCCTCCGCCCAGAGCTGGTGGATTCAAGACACTGGTAGAGGCAGCTGGTGGAAGAGAAACCTTCTTTTGAACCCTCTCAATTTGGACCGTCGCAGTTGAAAGCTCAGGAGGGGAGGCAGCTGCCATCTCCTTTGTGTCTCACTCGTTTCACAGTACAGAGCAGAAGCAAGAGCAACTGCAATTCACCTCTTTCAATTTGATCGTAATACAATGCTCTGCTGCTGTTTCTGCTTAAAGCCATCAAAACGTGACCTTTGGCAGTGCTGTTTGCCTCTGACGGTTCATTCAAGAGCAGCCAGGTGTGTGAACACATCCTGGCAAGTTCTTAATTCCCTGTTGTTTTTTTTTTTTTTTTAAATTAAAGACTTACTGGCTGAAGCAAAAAGCCAGTTTATTCTTTAAATTATTTTAATCTTTGCCAAACTTCCGAGGAGGGGAGTCTACCAGACTGCAGCAGAGCCCTCTGGTGGGTTGGGTGTAGACTGCAGTTGTACTGTGGGAGGCTGGAAGAATAGCATAGGCAAGTAAATGTTTCCAGTCACCCACATTTATTTCTAGATGATGTGAGACGAGAGTAACCTGGAACCACTTAAGACCTTATTTACTGCGTTTTGAGTAGATCTGTACATACCTTTTTTGTATGTTCTTGGAAAACGTTTCCTATCTCTCATCCTTCAAACAGCAAGCTGGCTGATAGGCAAGTTAAAAATTGAGTTGGCTGTTTGTAATTAGCTGATGGCAATTGTGACACCTAACCTATGTTTTTAATCTGTTGTTATTTAATTTTTTGTTATTTTAGGGAAGCTTATTCTGATTTCTGGGGGACCGAGTGGTTGTTCTGTGGCCTTGTTCAATGTGAGTGT
This sequence comes from Balearica regulorum gibbericeps, assembly GCF_011004875.1. Taxonomy (NCBI): domain Eukaryota; kingdom Metazoa; phylum Chordata; class Aves; order Gruiformes; family Gruidae; genus Balearica; species Balearica regulorum. Next base: position 2,811,265 of record NC_046211.1, read on the forward strand.
CAATACTGCATGTTCAGGGTGGCTGCTGCCACTTCCCACCTTTAGTTAGTTTAAGCACAGAGTTTGGAAGTGTCAGATTGCTGTGCTGCCAGCAGCTGAGATGAGAACTGAATGCAAGTTGAGCTACAACTGGATGTGAGGTGGGGAAGAAAAAAAAAAAAAAGCTTGTACTGGCTTTTGATCCAGTTCTAACCTGATTGGCATGTTCATATTGAATAAGAAGTAATGGTTCACTAACACTTTGTAAGTTTAAATCCTGCTTATCCTGTTCGAGAAGGGAAAGGATGATTCTTTGCACGCTTTTGCTGGATCAAAATCTTAAGCTATGGTCTGTGTTTTTTACCAGATGAAAATGTGCAATCAAGTGATGAAGCAAGAGGCTGCTCTTTGGGGAGAAGGAATGAAGGGATGGTTTGACTTCACTCTGCTGGTCTCATTATTTGAGATTTGCCTCTCATGATGCCAGCCCCGCACATGGTGCTCATCCCAGTTAGTTTTATGTCTGAGAGGTGAGGTACTTCCAAATAACAGATGTATTGCTGCCTCTCTTCATCTCACTGCCGTAACAAGGAGTTCTTGGTTGTAATGTTGATCCTGCTGAACTGTGGCTGTTGCCAGGCTCTTAGCTGTCTTCTCACCTGGGACTTGCTAAGCGTGGCTCTTGCCTTCATCCCAACGACTGCAGTTCTGCCCGCGGAGAGACTGGATGTGCCACAGTTTCTGCTGGAGGTGGAACGAGTACAGGCAGATGCTGCTGAAATTGGAGAGAGACTTCTATGTTTAAGGGCAGAACCTGGTTATAAGATACAGTACTCTTTAATGGGGTTGCAGATGAGTCATCAAAGGCCTTTTAATCCCACCTTTGTATTCTGCAGCATTAAATAAGGTGATGTACGCCTGAGCCACTGACAGAGCTGTTTAGGCAGCGTGTTCTGCAAACTGCTCTTCCGTCACGTTTTTGTTGTTTAAAAGATGCCGTTAATTGGCGCTTTCTGTAATAGCAGATTCTGCTCTGAAAAGTGGAATGGCAGTATCACAAGATTGCCAGGAACTATCCCCAGGTATGGTAGCCCCCTTTCTCACACAAAGGGGCTTACACAAAGTAATACCAATTACTTACACAAAGTAATACTGATATTAAAATAAGTAATAATAATCGGCCTCTGCTGATTACCAGCAGGGTAAGGCACAGTGTGTGTCATGGAAGCAGCAGACAGCACAAATGTGGGAAAAGGCTCTCAAAAGCTTAATACTCTCTTAACCAGCACAATTCTTGACAACCAACAGACTTCAGAGACCTTCAGTGTGACGGTGTGGACAAGCGTTAGCCTCAGCGAGCCACTTCCTGAGGGAATCTGCCGGTTTCTGTCACTTCACAAAGATGTTTTCTTGGTTTTATCGCTTTGCCTGCTGAGTAACACTAGGAGGGACCTGACCAGCGCAGACTGCCTGAAAAAACAACGCCAGTGACTGCGCACAAAGCTGAAAAAGCCAGAAAAGAACAGGCTAAAGCACGTGTAGTACCTGAAACGGGTTTAGTTGCGAGCCTAGATCCTCCTTTACAAACTGTGGTTACTTCTGGTTCCCTCTTACAAGCGGTGTCGTGACAAGGGGAAACAAATGTACGAGAGCTGCTGCTTTTCCCTCTTGTTCTGTGCTCGACTTGGAATATTCTTCCCCTTTGAATTCTTCAGGCTCGAGCGTTTTATTTCATTAAATGACGGAGAGGATTAGTGGGTTTGCGAGTGGACTGGGGGGGGGGGCGGATCTCAAGAGAGGGGCGGTTTATTGTACTTATCGCTCTGCTTCAGGGACTAGCTTGCTGTTTCGTGACGTGGCGGATGACGCATTTCAGCCCCTGGGATTTTATTACTTTTATTTTCATTCGCAGACCGTCGTCTTTAACGTACCAACGTCCTGGCGCGTCTCTGTGGAGAGCGGCGGGGCGGGCGCCTCCCCGCATGCGCAGTCAGCAGGGGCGGGCCCTGCGCAACCGCCAATGGGAGCGGCGCCGCGCGGCGGGGGCGGCCAATGGGAGGCGGCGGCGGGGCCGTTGGGCGGTTGGACATGGCGGCGGCGGCGGGAAGCGGTTCTGAGGAGGCTGCGGCGGGCGGTGATGGCGGCTCAACCGTACTGGCCGCGCCGGGCCGCGCCCAGGTCTTCGCCACCGTGGTGGACACTTTCCTGGAGAAGCTGGTGGCAGCTGGGAGGTGAGGAGGAGAGCGGGGTGTCTCCAGGGCGGGCCGCTGTGTGAGAGCCGGGGCCTGGCCGAGCCCCGCTGTGAGGAGGCCCCGGCCGTGACACCCCGCTCCTCCGGTTTTGCAGCTACCAGAGGTTTGCAAACTGCTACCGCTGCTTCTACAAACTACAGCCCGAGATGACCAGGAGCATTTACGATCAGTTTATATCCCAGCTGCAGGCGTCCATCAAGGTGAAAGGGGAAGCAGGCCCTGAGGGGCAGGGGCTCGGGGATGTGCTTCAAGCCCTCGGTGTAAAAGCGCTGAACACGTTGGTGTTAAGGGTAGCAAATATCTTTCTTGAATGGCAAAAACAGAAAGTGAAGACTGCTCCCCAGAGATTCTTCCAGACCTCTTTGTCTTCCCCAGAAAGAGCTGTAGAATCATAGAATCATTTAGGTTGGAAAAGACCCTTAAGATCATTGAGTCTAACCATAAACCTAATGCCGCCAACCCCACCGCTAAACCGTGTCCCCAAGCGTCACGTCTCTCTACCTCTAGGGATGGTGACTCAATACCTGGTGATTTCCAGGATGTAGCCTTCCTTGGGGGAAAAGCAAGGGCTCACAAGCAGAATGATGCCCGTGTCAGCTCAGTTTGGGTTGTGCTGAATCCCTGTGGTGTCCGTCCTTTGCAGGAGGAGATCCAGGAGGTAAAGGATGAAGGGAATCTGGAGGTGCTCTTTAATTCACTGGATAAGATCGTGGAGGAGGCAAAGAACCAGGAAGAGCCTGCGTGGTATGGAGAGTCTTGCGGGATGCAGCCTGGGAAGCGTGTATGTGTGGAGGCGTGTTGCTTCAAGGGCGAAAGGCATTTCCTGTGCAAAGTTTTTTCGTTGTGTTGAAGTGTCCTATGGGCCTTGTGCTGCAAGGGAGTTTTTTAAACCTCATTTATCTTAACAGCAACGTCACTGCGGCTAAAACATCCCATTTTATCTATGTTTCTCTAGGTCATGTATCTATGTTTCCTCAGTGCATGGAGGAGGTTAGTGCTGCTGAGACCAGAGGGGAGGTAAACTCAATTCTGAATAATTCAAAAAGCTGATGGCGTGTTTTAGCCACAGCTGCTGTTCTCAGCAGAGCTCCCATCAACACTTCTTGTTGCGATGCCTTGCTCAGGGAGTCAGCACGCACTGCAAGTTGTACGCACTGCCTTTTGTTCGCTAGTTCTTTAATCAAAACCATCATCACGATTTCTTGTTTCGGTGTTTGGGGAAGTTAATTCCATCCTGCCTGCCTCCCGGCCTCAACTAATGGCAAAGTTTTGGGAAGGAATCATCCCGTTCCCTCACGTACAGCGTTAGGGGGCTGCGTAGTGGGGTGCCTGGTAGATGTGCATCCAGGCTCGGGCAGCACCAGAGGTAAATTGTTGGAGTCAGTGAGTTGATACGTTACGGCAGCAGCTCATTTTCAATTGAGGTGCGCGAGACTAATTGCTGTGCAAGATTGTTGCTTTCTGGTTGCTTCACAACGCAGTTTGTTCCCAGGCGTCCCAGTGGGATCCCGGAAGAGGACGTTCGCAGTGCTATGGTGCCATACCTCCTTAAGCACAGGTCATACTTGCGGAAAGTCCTAAAGGAGAAGGAGGAAGAGAACAGGAAGGTAGCAGAGTCTGTGCTTACGGGGAGGAACAGGATTGCAGAGCTGCAGCAGCTGATACAAGCTCGCAAACATGCCTGGCAGGTAAAAATAAAAAAAACCCAAACAAGTAAAACCCCCTTCTCTTTGCAGCACCAGCCTGAAAGAAACACTATTCTGTGGTTTGACTAGCAAATGCTGCACTGTATTTAAACCCTCCACTTATCAAAGTCCTCACCAGGAGCCAAGTACTGCTGAAAATGGGCATTTTCACTGGACGTCTTGGGTGTTTTTCCCTGTGCACTGGGTGGGATGTTTCTGTGGGTGAGCACGTGAGATTTGTGGGTTGTATTCCGTACGTGCTGGGGACGGCAGCGTATGTGATGCTCTGTTTTATATCAGCCCGCTTTGTATCCTGAACGCTGGCATCTGTGGGGAAGAGCACTTTGCTGAATTCAGTGGTGGTGGTTTTCCTTTCAGGCAATTAGTAAAGAGCAACAAGAACTCATCATGACATTCAAGGAGCCCCAGTGAGAACACCAGGAGATTCTGCATCTTTCACTGGGGGAGTTTATCCTTGTCTCAGAAGCGCTGACAACGTGGTGGGAAGCGGGACTCTGCACGTGGCGTATACAAAGCACGCAAACTCGCGTTCGTCTTGTCAGGCCAGAAGAAACTTGCAGTGGGACTGAAAAGCTCCCAGACTTGTACAATTTGATCAAAGTTTGTGAAGAAATAAACAAGAACACATCAGGATCTTTGGAAATAAGTGACAATTTCCTATTCCCTGCTCAGCTCAACAGGGAGGAGAATCCTATAGATCTGACAGCCAGAGCATGTCTGTACAGTTGCACACTTCTTTAGCACAGTGATGGGTGTGATTTGAGCTTACTAAAGCTAAATTTGTGGCCTATTTCAGATGTGTATTAGAGAAAAAGTGGTGCTTTATGCTGTGCACAGGAACGAGGAGCCAGGGAGCTGTAGCACACAATACCGTGGAGTGTAAATAGCCGCCTCGGACTCTTCCACCACATTTTTGCAGTGTTCATTTTCAGTATCCCTGTCTTTAAACAATTGTCCACCCATGTCCCATCAGAACAGACGTGTCAGCAGCTGCTTTATCACATCAAATTCCTCATTGCCATTTATTCTGGGGATGTGCCGTCCGTGTGTGTGTGGAGACGAGCAGAGGTTAGGATGGCCCTGCCTTGGCTTTGTGGGCTCGTGGCAAAGGGATTTAATGTTTTCCTGTGACACCTCCGTGTTGACTCCTGGAACCAAACTGGGTTTGGTTTTACCCATCCGGTGGTGGTCTCTACCGTCTCATCAGAAGTTTGCTGGCCAGGGAAGCAAGACTCGCTGGAGTCTGCCTGCCGGGGTGTTAGCGAAGCCCTGCAAGTGAGGTGTATCTTCAAAATGAAGGAAAGGTCCTTCCTCTGGGCTGGGCAGGTGAGGAGGAGAGTCTTAGCGAGCCTGACGAGGACTGATTGTGAGTCCGTTTCCAACAGACACCAGACCTGCCGAGGGCCTGTGGTCATCCTCACCTGTTGTGCATGCCGTCCCAAGGAGCGGCTGTGCCCTGTGTGGTGGGGAAATACTAATTCTGAGAACAATGGTGGCCATTTCCACCCAGAGCTAGCCTCTGTTTTCAATTAAAGGCAGCCAGAGCCTGCGATTGACTGACTTAGGCATATTTTCCTTCTGTCGTAAACAAGACTTCCCTCGCTGCATTATAATCTAAGTAAATTGGAGCTGTTGTTCCCCCGGTCTTGGCTCCCGCTGTGTGCGCTTGGCCTGCATACTCTATATTTTATGGGTTTGTTTGACAAAGGCTCTGGCTTCAGCATTTCTCTCCTCCTCCGCCCCAAAGCCTCCGGTTCCGCTTTTCAAGACAGGGATGGATTTATAGGATCTGATAGTCTGGAGAGTGGTCAGGATCCCAAAGAGGAATGTCACCCCAGGCGGCCCTGGGAGCTCCCACTGCTTGGAGCCCTCCTGGAGTTAACTAGGAGCAAACTCTGGAGGTGGGTGAGCACTCTGAGCACAGCTGGGGTCTTGTAGAGAGTAGGAAGTAAAAGGATGGAGGAACAAGAGATTCTACTTCTCCAGCTGCTCCCCTTCACCTCTGCTCGGTGCCTGAACCATGCCAGCAGCACGCTTTGTTCTTGCAAAGCCCTGTTTTGGGGTTTTAAGAAGTTCTGAGGTGCTGTTTCTGGGAACAGGCGCTGCCTGGGGCCCCAGCCCTGACAGGCAGCATCTGTCCGTGGGATGCGGCATGGGAGAGCTGGGGAGACCGAGGGAAAGGGCACCTGCTCGCCCTCACCCGCTGGGTCGTGGCAGTCAGCCACGGGGCAGACAGCGATGCCATGGAAGGAGCACACGCCGGTCCCCGAGGCAAAAATTGGCCAACAAGCCTCCATTGGCCCTGTGTGGAGAGGAGAACCCCACGGGTTTCATAGAATCCTAGAATGGTTTGGGTTGGAAGGGACCTCAAAGGTCATCTAGTTCCAACCCCCTGCTGCGGGCAGGGACACCCTCCTACCAGTTTTGGCAGGAAACTTTCCTAACCAGTACAGGTTAGGGGTTGACCTGCTGGGAAGCAGCGCTGCGGAGAAGGACCTGGGAGTCCTGGTGGACAACAAGCTCTCCATGAGCCAGCAGCATGCCCGCGTGGCCGAGAAGGCCAGTGGTATCCTGGGGCGCATTGAGAAGAGCGTGGCCAGCAGGTGGAGGGAGGTTCTCCTCTACTCTGCCCTGGTGAGGCCACAGCTGGAGTTGTGTGTCCAGTTCTGGGCTCCCCGGTTCCAGACAGACAGGGAACTACTGGAGAGAGTCCAGTTGGGGGCTATGAGGATGATGAGGGACCTGGAGCATCTCTGGAATGAGGAGAGGCTGAGAGAGCTGGGTCTGTTCAGTCTGGAGAAGGCTGAGAGGGGATCTGATCAAAGCTTCTAAATATGGAAAGGGTGGGCATCTAGAGGAAGGGGCCAGACTCTTCTCAGTGGTGCCCAGTGACAGGACACGGGGCAACGGGCACAAACTGGAACACGGGAAGTTCCATCTGAACACGAGGAGAAGCTTCTTCCCTCTGAGGGTGACCGAGCGCTGGGACAGGCTGCCCAGAGAGGTTGTGGAGTCTCCTTCTCTGGAGAGATTCCAAACCCGCCTGGATGTGACCCTGTGAAACCTGCTTGAGGTGATCCTGCTTTAGCAGGGGGGTTGGATCTCCAGAGGTCCCTTCCAACCCCGACCAGTCTGGGATTCTGTGATCCCAGTTAGGCGCTGGGGGACTGGGTGCTGCCAGGCCGGCAGGGTTGGGCCCACCAGCAAATCTCCACTGGCTCAGGACCACGTTTTCCCCCTGTGGGCTCTGGCTGGTCACAGGGGAACCAAGTTCATCCCAAACCACAATTGCTGCCTGTGCTGGCGGCTCCCAGCCCCAGCGGATGTGCCGGAAATAACCCTGGCGGGGCCGCAGGGCCCCTCCTTGACGGCGGTCGCAGCACCCTATAAATCCGCTCGGGGACCAGGAGTTGCACCGAGCACGGTGCCCGTGCAGAGAGGCACGATGAAGCACCTCATCCTGCTGACCCTCCTGGCTCTCCTCACCCTTGGCCTCTGCCGCAGAGGTACGTGGTGTCCGGGGGGTGCGGGGTGGAACCGTGCCCCAGGAAGGGCTCTGCTGTGAGCTGAAGGGAGCGAAAGGGCTCAGAGGGAGATTTGCTGAGCCTTGGGGTGGAGGGTGCAGGGGGACAGGGCTCAGGACACCCCTGGCCAGGTTGAGGGGGGGTCTGGGTGAGGAGCCGGGGGGGGTGGATGGGATGGGACCCCCAGAAGGAGGAGCAGGGTGAGGGCACAGCCTGCACGGGGCCTTCCCGAGCCCTCTGACCGCTCCGTGCCATGCCTCAGCTGCCGACCGCTCCATCAGCGCGGACGACTCGCCCAGCTCCGAAGGTGAGTGTCTGTGGCCCGATTCGGCCCTGCTGTCCTGGGGACGGGGGCACCCGGCTCTCCCTCACCCCTGCTAATGTCCCCGCAGCCTTCGTCTCCAAACGCGCCAGTGCCGAGGTGGTGCGGAGGCACAAGAGGAATTACATCTATGACAGGTAGTGCTTGACCCCATCGGGCCAGGGACCGCGTCTCCTGGGTGGCACCGAGGGGGGCACGCGTTCCCCATCCAGCACGTACCATGAAACCCTGTTTTCCGGAGGGGACGCGCTGGCTGGGCCCTTCCCCAGGAGCCTCCAGCCCCAACGGGGACCCTCCAGCATCCTCTGTCTTCCTCGTCTGTCCCCAGCAGCGTCTACGGTGTCGTGCGGGACCCGTTGGAGGCCAAGCGCGAGGTGTGCGAGCTCAACCCTAGCTGCGATGAGCTGGCCGACCACATCGGCTTCCAGGAGGCGTACCGGCGCTTCTATGGCCCCGTCTAACCCCCCCCAGCTGTGCTGCGGCGCTGCAGGTGCTGGATCTGAGCTCAGAGCACACCCACCCCCCAGCAGCCCTCCTTTTACACCCCTTTCTGTTAACCGTGGAAAGAAATAAATGCACAAATGGTATCGCCAGCTCCTTCCTAATCCGAGGGCGTGGGATGGGTGTGAGACTGCAGCAGAAGGACCCGGTGACACCCCCACGGGGCTGAGCACCCCAGGCCTCTTCGTCCCTCTCCCAAGGCCCAGAGGCTCCACGGCAGCGCAGCATCCATCACCATCCGGTGCCGGTCCCTGACAACGATGAGCCCAGCGCTTGCACCACCATTATTCCAGTTTAATTTAAAGCTGCTTGTCCCGAGTGTTGGGTTATAAGGTGGCAGCGGGGCCGCTCCATGTGCCCCCCAGTAGCAGGGTTTCCTTAGCAGAACACCATTTCATTAATGCCGGGGTTCAGGGGGAGACGGGGAGGGGGGATTAGGACCCTAGTCGTATGCGTGGTGCTCTGCCTGGCCACAGCCGTGGCATCCCATCCCTTCCTGCACACCAGCATGCACGCGTATACACACCCCCACCTCGTGTTGGGGGGCTGCTGGGCTCTGTCTCTCCTATCCCCCCCCCCGAACCACCTGCTGCGTTGTTGCTGGGTGCCCACACAGGGTAACAGCTCTCCTCTGCCCCAAATTCATCTCCCGTGCAGCCCTGGCCACAGCTCCTGGGGTCCCACGGCACAGGACCCCTGGTCCGTGCAGCCTGGCTCAGCCAGGGCTCTGGGGCCAACTCCATGCCAGGCGCTGACCCCTGCTCCCACCAAGCACGGCCTTTGCCAGCCCCCTGCACCCTCCCCTCGCGCCCAGATCCCTCCGCTCTGCCTCCAGCCCCAGCCCTGCAGCCCTCGGTTGCACCCAGTGCCTGACGCTCAGCGCTGGCTGTGCTGCAGCGAGACTGTGCACCATGCTGCAGCAGGGCTGTGCACCGTGCAACCCCTGTAGGGCTGTCACAGTCCTGGCTACACACACAGACACAGACGCGTCCCCAAGGTCACCACGCTGAACTTGCTGGGAAAGGGGCCGGTGTGGTGGGCCATGGATTTGGGGGTCCCATGCCCTGGGGCTGAAGCTGGGTGCCTCTGCGCAGGGCTGCTGCATGGGTTAGGTGCAACGTAAGTGCACTACAGGGCCCTTCCTGCAGTGATGAGTACGATTAGCCAGATTTAAAAGGTGGGGAAACTGAGGCATTGCGGGGGGGGGGCGGAGCTTGGCTGGCTGCAGAGGGACCAGGGCAGGGGGACACATCTCATGACACCCCAAGACGCCCAAGAGCAGGACCCAGGTGTCTGAGCCCCTCATCCTCGTCTCCCCACACTTGGAGAGGGGAGCGCTGGGGGTGGCAGGACACCTGGGGTCCCACAGACCCTGCAATCCTGCAGTGTCACAGGTCCCTCCAGTGCCCAGCCTGGGTGGGGACACTTGGGGGGCTGACAGAGCTGCCGGGTGCCCGGGGCAAGGCAGCAGTGAAGGCACCGATGATGGGGCATTGCCCAGAAGGGCCAGTCCGGCAGTGCCAAAGGTGCCAAGGAGCCCGGTGGTGGGCAGGCGGCCCCGCAGCCAAGCCCAGCGTGAGCCCACGTCACAGAGGATGGCCTCCAGCTGGAAGTGAGTGCCCAGCACGGCACAGATGTGGAAGAGCTGGTGGCTGTGTCCTTCCGGGGGTGAGAGGCCAGCGTCACCCCTGGGTGCTGGGGCTCTTTGCCCAGCTCCTGCTGCAAGGGGTTGCTTTGGGGGGGGGTGCAGGGGACCGGAGCCGCCGCACTGGGAGCAACTGGGGGCTGCTGCTTACCAAGGTAGTCAAAGCGGCCAGGTGCCAGGCGCTCAGGCAGGTGGGACGCGAAGAGGAAGCCGGTGAGCAGCGCGAAGAGGAGGTGGTAGCAGTACCCGGCCATGGCCTCGTTCCAGGCACCGTTACTCCAGAAGCAGAGGAGGAGCTGTGGGGAGGTGGGTGAGCAGCGGTGAGGGGGACCGGGATGGGGGGGGGAGACAGACAATGGATGACGGATGAGGGGGACCACCCCTGGAAGCACCCTAGGACCCCCATGGTGGTGGCACCCCACCCCTGCCCCGGGACACCCTGACTCACCCGGTAGAAGAGCGGGATGTTGTCGTAGAGGAAGGGGTACATGAACGCTGCCAACCGCAGCACCTTGCTCAGCCGGGGACACTCCAGCTCAGGGAAGCTGCGCAGGGCAGGGAGGGAGCACGGACCCCTGTCAGCCCCCACAGCGAGGACCCTGGCTTTGGGCCAGACCCACTGCTTGTCTCCCCCAGAGACACTCTGCAGATCCCCAAAGCTGAGAAGGAGGAAACCTCCAGCCCCAGTTTCCATCCAGTTGCAACACTGGCGCTTTTACCCAAAACATACCGGGAGTAGCAGGAGAGGCCGGTGCAGACAAAGGAGTTAAAAGCAGCCGCGGGGACAAAGTAACGGTGCAAAACGCTGCTGACCCAGTGGTCTGGCATTGCGTAGGCGCCATAGGCAAACGCACAGCCTGCGGGAGAAATGCAGCATCATGGGGCCGGTGACTCCCGGTCGCTGTCCCTGCCCCCCGTCCCCGTCCCTCTCTGCAGTGGCTCACCCAGGCTGTAGAGGCTGAGCACGCCATAGTCACAGAAGTAGCAGATATGGCGGGCGCGCACCGACATGGAGCTGAAGGTGTGGGCACAGCCAGAGACGAAGGGGTAGAGGCAGACGAGCAGCAGGTAGGTGAGCAGGGGCCAGTGGTAGGGCTCCTGGCAGAAGTCCAGCGAGGATGAGAGCACCAGGAAGCGCCAGACAAAATACCTGTGGGTGCCCCATGTGTTGCGGTGAGCTCCAGCCCTGCTCCTATCCCCATCCCTGCCTCTGTGCACATCCCCATCCTTGTCCCCGTCCCCATGCTTGTCCCCATCTCTGTCCCCATCTCCACACCTGTCCCTGCCCCCATTCCCACTGCCATCCTTTCATCATTCCCACCCTTGTCCCTGTCCCCATTCTTGTCTCTACCCTGTATCCCCATGCCCATCACCATTCCCACACACATCCTCATCTCTGTCCCTGTCCCCATCCCCACCAGGTCGGTAGGAAGTGTGTCCAGATGTTGACTGTCTCGTTAGTCATCTGGAAGGAGCTGAGGACACAGTCAAGGGCTGAGCTCTTGGGGTGCCGGTACCCTGACATGATCCCATCTTCCCAGAAGATCTGTGGGGACAGCAGGACAGGTCAGGGGACACACCAGGGTGAGTGGGGCAGCCCCACAGAGCTGCTCTGGCCTCGTGGTGGGTGGGGAAACTGAGGCAGGATGGGCTGGGAGCATCTCGCCAGCTGGAGCAAGGTCAGGTGGGTAGCCCAGGTCATTTTCCCACCTTGGATGAGGGAAACTGGGAGAGAAACCTGTGGGCAGAGACCCACCATCACCCAGCCACACGTACCTGAGGCACCTGATGTACCCTGAAGATCTGCGGTAGCTTTATTGTCAGCATGGCGGGGCCGTGTTGGACTAGTGGTGTTGGAGCACTGGGCCGCAGCCCATGCCCTGCGGAGATGGGACAGAGCCCACCGGGGGATGGGGCTGCAGGAGCCGGGACAGCCGCCCCCAGGTTGGCTCTTGGATTAGATCAGCGGCTTTTCCCAGGGATGCGCTCAGAAAAGGCTGCGGTCCGTTTGACTCCTCCAGAGAGCCACAGCGGGGTGGGGGGGCGGGGGGTGTGTGTCTCTAAGCAGGGTCAGACCAGGGTGAGCACGATGGGACCATGGGTGGGGGCTAGCAGCAGTCGGGAGGTGGGGGCTGCAGCAAAGAGCCAGATCCTGCCTTCATCCCCTGGCCCACCACACTCCCCCTCCCCGTGGAGGCTCCCGACTCCATTTACCCACTCTGGGGATGTCCCTGGCTTAGGACCATGCCATCATGGGGCGGGGGGAAAGCCCCCTGGATGCCCTGCGGGCCCCCCGAGTCCTGGCTCAGCCAGAGAGGTTGTGTTAACGCAGGGGCCAGAATGAAGCAGGACACCGACCTCAGCGGTTGGGGAAGGGTTTCCCCAGTGGGGAAACTGAGGAACGGCACAGAGAAAGCAGCCCAGCAGCATGAGCTGAGTCCTGAGTGTCCCCCACCCACCACCCCCCCCAGCCCAAAACTCACCCAGTGGTTTAGAAGGGGGGGGAGAAAAAGGAAAAAAACCCAAAACAACCCAAAAGCGTCCAGGGACACCACCCGCCACTCTGCGTGGAGCAGGAGAGTGGAGCCGGCAAGGAGCCTTGGCGGGATGGTGGGTGATGCTGTGCCGGGTGTCCTCTCCTCCAGCTGCCTCGCGCAGCCCGCTCCTCGCCACTGCGGGCCGGGGCGGGGGGGGGGTGTCTCGATCACACCACTGCTGCTTGTTGCCCTTCTCTCCGGGCGCATTCCTGGGCTGTAGCAGTGGAAAGCGGCCAGGCGCTATGTTGAGGCCTTGCGCGGCTAGATGAGCCCACGGGCCCAATGTGAGTGGTGCTGTGCGTGGGGGTCAGAGGGAGGTTTGAGGGCAGGGAAGGCTTTTGGGGCTGGCACCTTTGGCCTGGGAGCAGGGGCTCGACATTTCCAGTTTGGAGGATTTACAAAAGTTTTGGTCGCGAGTGACGTGAGGTGCTATGTTGAGGCCTTGCTCGGCTAGGCGAGCCCACAGCCCCAATGTGATTGTGTATATTGAAGTAGCATTTGGAAAAGTTTCTCCATAAAAACTTCTTCTCTATTGTTGTTTTTTCTGTTTTGCTTTAGGAGCAAATCTTTACAACTGTGTGCTGGGGCTGGGCAGCCCAGGTGGGTGTGATGAGGATGGGGGCTGGACTTAGTTCTTAAAAGGGATGCAGGTGCTGAAGGGTCAGAGCTGTCCTTTCTGTACACACTAGGGTTTAGCAGGGGGTTCTTCCAAGGACCATTTCCTGAGGACTTCTGCTGGGTTCACTCACGCCACTTCTGAGAACTTACGTGTCTGGATAGAACTGTTGGAGGAACAGAGACAGGTAGGAAACTGTTATATATTAAGGAGAGACCGCAGCCCCAATGAGACTGGGGCTGTGCGAGGGCTGCTGAGGTTTGAGGTTTGAGGGCAGGGAAGGCCTTTTAGGGCTGGCCCCTTTGTCCTGGGAGCAGGGGCTGGACGTTTAAAGTTTGGAGTCTGGCGGCTGATTTTGGGCGCGAGGGACGTCAGGCGCTATGTCGAGGCCTTGCGCGGCTAGGCGAGCCCGCAGGCCCACTGTGAGTGGTGCTGTGCGTGGGGGTCAGAGGGAGGTTTGAGGGCAGGGAAGGCTTTTAGGGCTGGCCCCTTTTGCCTGGGAGCAGGGGCTGGACGTTTAAAGTTTGGAGTCTGGCGGCTGATTTTGGGCGCGAGGGACGTCAGGCGCTATGTCGAGGCCTTGCGCGGCTAGGCGAGCCCGCAGGCCCACTGTGAGTGGTGCTGTGCGTGGGGGTCAGAGGGAGGTTTGAGGGCAGGGAAGGCTTTTGGGGCTGGCCCCTTTTTCCTGGGAGCAGGGGCTGGACGTTTAAAGTTTGGAGTCTGGCGGCTGATTTTGGGCGCGAGGGACGTCAGGCGCTATGTCGAGGCCTTGCGCGGCTAGGCGAGCCCGCAGGCCCACTGTGAGTGGTGCTGTGCGTGGGGGTCAGAGGGAGGTTTGAGGGCAGGGAAGGCTTTTGGGGCTGGCCCCTTTTTCCTGGGAGCAGGGGCTGGACGTTTAAAGTTTGGAGTCTGGCGGCTGATTTTGGGCGCGAGGGACGTCAGGCGCTATGTCGAGGCCTTGCGCGGCTAGGCGAGCCCGCAGGCCCACTGTGAGTGGTGCTGTGCGTGGGGGTCAGAGGGAGGTTTGAGGGCAGGGAAGGCTTTAGGGGCTGGCCCCTTTTGCCTGGGAGCAGGGGCTGGACGTTTAAAGTTTGGAGTCTGGCGGCTGATTTTGGGCGCGAGGGACGTCAGGCGCTATGTCGAGGCCTTGCGCGGCTAGGCGAGCCCGCAGGCCCACTGTGAGTGGTGCTGTGCGTGGGGGTCAGAGGGAGGTTTGAGGGCAGGGAAGGCTTTAGGGGCTGGCCCCTTTTGCCTGGGAGCAGGGGCTGGACGTTTAAAGTTTGGAGTCTGGCGGCTGATTTTGGGCGCGAGGGACGTCAGGCGCTATGTCGAGGCCTTGCGCGGCTAGGCGAGCCCGCAGGCCCACTGTGAGTGGTGCTGTGCGTGGGGGTCAGAGGGAGGTTTGAGGGCAGGGAAGGCTTTAGGGGCTGGCCCCTTTTTCCTGGGAGCAGGGGCTGGACGTTTAAAGTTTGGAGTCTGGCGGCTGATTTTGGGCGCGAGGGACGTCAGGCGCTATGTCGAGGCCTTGCGCGGCTAGGCGAGCCCGCAGGCCCACTGTGAGTGGTGCTGTGCGTGGGGGTCAGAGGGAGGTTTGAGGGCAGGGAAGGCTTTTGGGGCTGGCCCCTTTTGCCTGGGAGCAGGGGCTGGACGTTTAAAGTTTGGAGTCTGGCGGCTGATTTTGGGCGCGAGGGACGTCAGGCGCTATGTCGAGGCCTTGCGCGGCTAGGCGAGCCCGCAGGCCCACTGTGAGTGGTGCTGTGCGTGGGGGTCAGAGGGAGGTTTGAGGGCAGGGAAGGCTTTTAGGGCTGGCCCCTTTTGCCTGGGAGCAGGGGCTGGACGTTTAAAGTTTGGAGTCTGGCGGCTGATTTTGGGCGCGAGGGACGTCAGGCGCTATGTCGAGGCCTTGCGCGGCTAGGCGAGCCCGCAGGCCCACTGTGAGTGGTGCTGTGCGTGGGGGTCAGAGGGAGGTTTGAGGGCAGGGAAGGCTTTTAGGGCTGGCCCCTTTTGCCTGGGAGCAGGGGCTGGACGTTTAAAGTTTGGAGTCTGGCGGCTGATTTTGGGCGCGAGGGACGTCAGGCGCTATGTCGAGGCCTTGCGCGGCTAGGCGAGCCCGCAGGCCCACTGTGAGTGGTGCTGTGCGTGGGGGTCAGAGGGAGGTTTGAGGGCAGGGAAGGCTTTTAGGGCTGGCCCCTTTTGCCTGGGAGCAGGGGCTGGACGTTTAAAGTTTGGAGTCTGGCGGCTGATTTTGGGCGCGAGGGACGTCAGGCGCTATGTCGAGGCCTTGCGCGGCTAGGCGAGCCCGCAGGCCCACTGTGAGTGGTGCTGTGCGTGGGGGTCAGAGGGAGGTTTGAGGGCAGGGAAGGCTTTTAGGGCTGGCCCCTTTTGCCTGGGAGCAGGGGCTGGACGTTTAAAGTTTGGAGTCTGGCGGCTGATTTTGGGCGCGAGGGGCGTCAGGCGCTATGTCGAGGCCTTGCGCGGCTAGGCGAGCCCGCAGGCCCACTGTGAGTGGTGCTGTGCGTGGGGGTCAGAGGGAGGTTTGAGGGCAGGGAAGGCTTTTAGGGCTGGCCCCTTTTGCCTGGGAGCAGGGGCTGGACGTTTAAAGTTTGGAGTCTGGCGGCTGATTTTGGGCGAGAGGGGCGTCAGGCGCTATGTCGAGGCCTTGCGCGGCTAGGCGAGCCCGCAGGCCCACTGTGAGTGGTGCTGTGCGTGGGGGTCAGAGGGAGGTTTGAGGGCAGGGAAGGCTTTTAGGGCTGGCCCCTTTTGCCTGGGAGCAGGGGCTGGACGTTTAAAGTTTGGAGTCTGGCGGCTGATTTTGGGCGCGAGGGACGTCAGGCGCTATGTCGAGGCCTTGCGCGGCTAGGCGAGCCCGCAGGCCCACTGTGAGTGGTGCTGTGCGTGGGGGTCAGAGGGAGGTTTGAGGGCAGGGAAGGCTTTTAGGGCTGGCCCCTTTTGCCTGGGAGCAGGGGCTGGACGTTTAAAGTTTGGAGTCTGGCGGCTGATTTTGGGCGCGAGGGACGTCAGGCGCTATGTCGAGGCCTTGCGCGGCTAGGCGAGCCCGCAGGCCCACTGTGAGTGGTGCTGTGCGTGGGGGTCAGAGGGAGGTTTGAGGGCAGGGAAGGCTTTTAGGGCTGGCCCCTTTTGCCTGGGAGCAGGGGCTGGACGTTTAAAGTTTGGAGTCTGGCGGCTGATTTTGGGCGCGAGGGACGTCAGGCGCTATGTCGAGGCCTTGCGCGGCTAGGCGAGCCCGCAGGCCCACTGTGAGTGGTGCTGTGCGTGGGGGTCAGAGGGAGGTTTGAGGGCAGGGAAGGCTTTTAGGGCTGGCCCCTTTTGCCTGGGAGCAGGGGCTGGACGTTTAAAGTTTGGAGTCTGGCGGCTGATTTTGGGCGAGAGCGTCATAAGGCGCTATGTCGAGGCCTTGCGCGGCTAGGCGAGCCCGCAGGCCCACTGTGAGTGGTGCTGTGCGTGGGGGTCAGAGGGAGGTTTGAGGGCAGGGAAGGCTTTTGGGGCTGGCCCCTTTTGCCTGGGAGCAGGGGCTGGACGTTTAAAGTTTGGAGTCTGGCGGCTGATTTTGGGCGCGAGGGACGTCAGGCGCTATGTCGAGGCCTTGCGCGGCTAGGCGAGCCCGCAGGCCCACTGTGAGTGGTGCTGTGCGTGGGGGTCAGAGGGAGGTTTGAGGGCAGGGAAGGCTTTTGGGGCTGGCCCCTTTTGCCTGGGAGCAGGGGCTGGACGTTTAAAGTTTGGAGTCTGGCGGCTGATTTTGGGCGCGAGGGACGTCAGGCGCTATGTCGAGGCCTTGCGCGGCTAGGCGAGCCCGCAGGCCCACTGTGAGTGGTGCTGTGCGTGGGGGTCAGAGGGAGGTTTGAGGGCAGGGAAGGCTTTTGGGGCTGGCCCCTTTTTCCTGGGAGCAGGGGCTGGACGTTTAAAGTTTGGAGTCTGGCGGCTGATTTTGGGCGCGAGGGGACGTCAGGCGCTATGTCGAGGCCTTGCGCGGCTAGGCGAGCCCGCAGGCCCACTGTGAGTGGTGCTGTGCGTGGGGGTCAGAGGGAGGTTTGAGGGCAGGGAAGGCTTTTGGGGCTGGCCCCTTTTTCCTGGGAGCAGGGGCTGGACGTTTAAAGTTTGGAGTCTGGCGGCTGATTTTGGGCGCGAGGGGACGTCAGGCGCTATGTCGAGGCCTTGCGCGGCTAGGCGAGCCCGCAGGCCCACTGTGAGTGGTGCTGTGCGTGGGGGTCAGAGGGAGGTTTGAGGGCAGGGAAGGCTTTTGGGGCTGGCCCCTTTTTCCTGGGAGCAGGGGCTGGACGTTTAAAGTTTGGAGTCTGGCGGCTGATTTTGGGCGCGAGGGACGTCAGGCGCTATGTCGAGGCCTTGCGCGGCTAGGCGAGCCCGCAGGCCCACTGTGAGTGGTGCTGTGCGTGGGGGTCAGAGGGAGGTTTGAGGGCAGGGAAGGCTTTTGGGGCTGGCCCCTTTTTCCTGGGAGCAGGGGCTGGACGTTTAAAGTTTGGAGTCTGGCGGCTGATTTTGGGCGCGAGGGACGTCAGGCGCTATGTCGAGGCCTTGCGCGGCTAGGCGAGCCCGCAGGCCCACTGTGAGTGGTGCTGTGCGTGGGGGTCAGAGGGAGGTTTGAGGGCAGGGAAGGCTTTTGGGGCTGGCCCCTTTTTCCTGGGAGCAGGGGCTGGACGTTTAAAGTTTGGAGTCTGGCGGCTGATTTTGGGCGCGAGGGACGTCAGGCGCTATGTCGAGGCCTTGCGCGGCTAGGCGAGCCCGCAGGCCCACTGTGAGTGGTGCTGTGCGTGGGGGTCAGAGGGAGGTTTGAGGGCAGGGAAGGCTTTTGGGGCTGGCCCCTTTTTCCTGGGAGCAGGGGCTGGACGTTTAAAGTTTGGAGTCTGGCGGCTGATTTTGGGCGCGAGGGACGTCAGGCGCTATGTCGAGGCCTTGCGCGGCTAGGCGAGCCCGCAGGCCCACTGTGAGTGGTGCTGTGCGTGGGGGTCAGAGGGAGGTTTGAGGGCAGGGAAGGCTTTTAGGGCTGGCCCCTTTTGCCTGGGAGCAGGGGCTGGACGTTTAAAGTTTGGAGTCTGGCGGCTGATTTTGGGCGCGAGGGACGTCAGGCGCTATGTCGAGGCCTTGCGCGGCTAGGCGAGCCCGCAGGCCCACTGTGAGTGGTGCTGTGCGTGGGGGTCAGAGGGAGGTTTGAGGGCAGGGAAGGCTTTTAGGGCTGGCCCCTTTTGCCTGGGAGCAGGGGCTGGACGTTTAAAGTTTGGAGTCTGGCGGCTGATTTTGGGCGCGAGGGACGTCAGGCGCTATGTCGAGGCCTTGCGCGGCTAGGCGAGCCCGCAGGCCCACTGTGAGTGGTGCTGTGCGTGGGGGTCAGAGGGAGGTTTGAGGGCAGGGAAGGCTTTTAGGGCTGGCCCCTTTTGCCTGGGAGCAGGGGCTGGACGTTTAAAGTTTGGAGTCTGGCGGCTGATTTTGGGCGCGAGGGACGTCAGGCGCTATGTCGAGGCCTTGCGCGGCTAGGCGAGCCCGCAGGCCCACTGTGAGTGGTGCTGTGCGTGGGGGTCAGAGGGAGGTTTGAGGGCAGGGAAGGCTTTTAGGGCTGGCCCCTTTTGCCTGGGAGCAGGGGCTGGACGTTTAAAGTTTGGAGTCTGGCGGCTGATTTTGGGCGCGAGGGGACGTCAGGCGCTATGTCGAGGCCTTGCGCGGCTAGGCGAGCCCGCAGGCCCACTGTGAGTGGTGCTGTGCGTGGGGGTCAGAGGGAGGTTTGAGGGCAGGGAAGGCTTTTAGGGCTGGCCCCTTTTTCCTGGGAGCAGGGGCTGGACGTTTAAAGTTTGGAGTCTGGCGGCTGATTTTGGGCGCGAGGGACGTCAGGCGCTATGTCGAGGCCTTGCGCGGCTAGGCGAGCCCGCAGGCCCACTGTGAGTGGTGCTGTGCGTGGGGGTCAGAGGGAGGTTTGAGGGCAGGGAAGGCTTTTAGGGCTGGCCCCTTTTGCCTGGGAGCAGGGGCTGGACGTTTAAAGTTTGGAGTCTGGCGGCTGATTTTGGGCGCGAGGGACGTCAGGCGCTATGTCGAGGCCTTGCGCGGCTAGGCGAGCCCGCAGGCCCACTGTGAGTGGTGCTGTGCGTGGGGGTCAGAGGGAGGTTTGAGGGCAGGGAAGGCTTTTAGGGCTGGCCCCTTTTGCCTGGGAGCAGGGGCTGGACGTTTAAAGTTTGGAGTCTGGCGGCTGATTTTGGGCGAGAGGGGTCGTCAGGCGCTATGTCGAGGCCTTGCGCGGCTAGGCGAGCCCGCAGGCCCACTGTGAGTGGTGCTGTGCGTGGGGGTCAGAGGGAGGTTTGAGGGCAGGGAAGGCTTTTAGGGCTGGCCCCTTTTGCCTGGGAGCAGGGGCTGGACGTTTAAAGTTTGGAGTCTGGCGGCTGATTTTGGGCGCGAGGGACGTCAGGCGCTATGTCGAGGCCTTGCGCGGCTAGGCGAGCCCGCAGGCCCACTGTGAGTGGTGCTGTGCGTGGGGGTCAGAGGGAGGTTTGAGGGCAGGGAAGGCTTTTAGGGGCTGGCCCCTTTTGCCTGGGAGCAGGGGCTGGACGTTTAAAGTTTGGAGTCTGGCGGCTGATTTTGGGCGAGAGGGGACTCAGGCGCTATGTCGAGGCCTTGCGCGGCTAGGCGAGCCCGCAGGCCCACTGTGAGTGGTGCTGTGCGTGGGGGTCAGAGGGAGGTTTGAGGGCAGGGAAGGCTTTTGGGGCTGGCCCCTTTTGCCTGGGAGCAGGGGCTGGACGTTTAAAGTTTGGAGTCTGGCGGCTGATTTTGGGCGCGAGGGGAGTAAGGCGCTATGTCGAGGCCTTGCGCGGCTAGGCGAGCCCGCAGGCCCAGTGTGAGTGGTGCTGTGCGTGGGGGTCAGAGGGAGGTTTGAGGGCAGGGAAGGCTTTAGGGGCTGGCCCCTTTTTCCTGGGAGCAGGGGCTGGACGTTTAAAGTTTGGAGTCTGGCGGCTGATTTTGGGCGCGAGGGACGTCAGGCGCTATGTCGAGGCCTTGCGCGGCTAGGCGAGCCCGCAGGCCCACTGTGAGTGGTGCTGTGCGTGGGGGTCAGAGGGAGGTTTGAGGGCAGGGAAGGCTTTTGGGGCTGGCCCCTTTTTCCTGGGAGCAGGGGCTGGACGTTTAAAGTTTGGAGTCTGGCGGCTGATTTTGGGCGCGAGGGACGTCAGGCGCTATGTCGAGGCCTTGCGCGGCTAGGCGAGCCCGCAGGCCCACTGTGAGTGGTGCTGTGCGTGGGGGTCAGAGGGAGGTTTGAGGGCAGGGAAGGCTTTTGGGGCTGGCCCCTTTTTCCTGGGAGCAGGGGCTGGACGTTTAAAGTTTGGAGTCTGGCGGCTGATTTTGGGCGCGAGGGACGTCAGGCGCTATGTCGAGGCCTTGCGCGGCTAGGCGAGCCCGCAGGCCCACTGTGAGTGGTGCTGTGCGTGGGGGTCAGAGGGAGGTTTGAGGGCAGGGAAGGCTTTTGGGGCTGGCCCCTTTTTCCTGGGAGCAGGGGCTGGACGTTTAAAGTTTGGAGTCTGGCGGCTGATTTTGGGCGCGAGGGACGTCAGGCGCTATGTCGAGGCCTTGCGCGGCTAGGCGAGCCCGCAGGCCCACTGTGAGTGGTGCTGTGCGTGGGGGTCAGAGGGAGGTTTGAGGGCAGGGAAGGCTTTTGGGGCTGGCCCCTTTTTCCTGGGAGCAGGGGCTGGACGTTTAAAGTTTGGAGTCTGGCGGCTGATTTTGGGCGCGAGGGACGTCAGGCGCTATGTCGAGGCCTTGCGCGGCTAGGCGAGCCCGCAGGCCCACTGTGAGTGGTGCTGTGCGTGGGGGTCAGAGGGAGGTTTGAGGGCAGGGAAGGCTTTTGGGGCTGGCCCCTTTTTCCTGGGAGCAGGGGCTGGACGTTTAAAGTTTGGAGTCTGGCGGCTGATTTTGGGCGCGAGGGACGTCAGGCGCTATGTCGAGGCCTTGCGCGGCTAGGCGAGCCCGCAGGCCCACTGTGAGTGGTGCTGTGCGTGGGGGTCAGAGGGAGGTTTGAGGGCAGGGAAGGCTTTTGGGGCTGGCCCCTTTTTCCTGGGAGCAGGGGCTGGACGTTTAAAGTTTGGAGTCTGGCGGCTGATTTTGGGCGCGAGGGACGTCAGGCGCTATGTCGAGGCCTTGCGCGGCTAGGCGAGCCCGCAGGCCCACTGTGAGTGGTGCTGTGCGTGGGGGTCAGAGGGAGGTTTGAGGGCAGGGAAGGCTTTTGGGGCTGGCCCCTTTTTCCTGGGAGCAGGGGCTGGACGTTTAAAGTTTGGAGTCTGGCGGCTGATTTTGGGCGCGAGGGACGTCAGGCGCTATGTCGAGGCCTTGCGCGGCTAGGCGAGCCCGCAGGCCCACTGTGAGTGGTGCTGTGCGTGGGGGTCAGAGGGAGGTTTGAGGGCAGGGAAGGCTTTTGGGGCTGGCCCCTTTTTCCTGGGAGCAGGGGCTGGACGTTTAAAGTTTGGAGTCTGGCGGCTGATTTTGGGCGCGAGGGACGTCAGGCGCTATGTCGAGGCCTTGCGCGGCTAGGCGAGCCCGCAGGCCCACTGTGAGTGGTGCTGTGCGTGGGGGTCAGAGGGAGGTTTGAGGGCAGGGAAGGCTTTAGGGGCTGGCCCCTTTTTCCTGGGAGCAGGGGCTGGACGTTTAAAGTTTGGAGTCTGGCGGCTGATTTTGGGCGCGAGGGACGTCAGGCGCTATGTCGAGGCCTTGCGCGGCTAGGCGAGCCCGCAGGCCCACTGTGAGTGGTGCTGTGCGTGGGGGTCAGAGGGAGGTTTGAGGGCAGGGAAGGCTTTTGGGGGCTGGCCCCTTTTGCCTGGGAGCAGGGGCTGGACGTTTAAAGTTTGGAGTCTGGCGGCTGATTTTGGGCGCGAGGGACGTCAGGCGCTATGTCGAGGCCTTGCGCGGCTAGGCGAGCCCGCAGGCCCACTGTGAGTGGTGCTGTGCGTGGGGGTCAGAGGGAGGTTTGAGGGCAGGGAAGGCTTTTGGGGCTGGCCCCTTTTTCCTGGGAGCAGGGGCTGGACGTTTAAAGTTTGGAGTCTGGCGGCTGATTTTGGGCGCGAGGGACGTCAGGCGCTATGTCGAGGCCTTGCGCGGCTAGGCGAGCCCGCAGGCCCACTGTGAGTGGTGCTGTGCGTGGGGGTCAGAGGGAGGTTTGAGGGCAGGGAAGGCTTTTGGGGCTGGCCCCTTTTTCCTGGGAGCAGGGGCTGGACGTTTAAAGTTTGGAGTCTGGCGGCTGATTTTGGGCGCGAGGGGACGTCAGGCGCTATGTCGAGGCCTTGCGCGGCTAGGCGAGCCCGCAGGCCCACTGTGAGTGGTGCTGTGCGTGGGGGTCAGAGGGAGGTTTGAGGGCAGGGAAGGCTTTTGGGGCTGGCCCCTTTTTCCTGGGAGCAGGGGCTGGACGTTTAAAGTTTGGAGTCTGGCGGCTGATTTTGGGCGCGAGGGACGTCAGGCGCTATGTCGAGGCCTTGCGCGGCTAGGCGAGCCCGCAGGCCCACTGTGAGTGGTGCTGTGCGTGGGGGTCAGAGGGAGGTTTGAGGGCAGGGAAGGCTTTTAGGGCTGGCCCCTTTTGCCTGGGAGCAGGGGCTGGACGTTTAAAGTTTGGAGTCTGGCGGCTGATTTTGGGCGCGAGGGACGTCAGGCGCTATGTCGAGGCCTTGCGCGGCTAGGCGAGCCCGCAGGCCCACTGTGAGTGGTGCTGTGCGTGGGGGTCAGAGGGAGGTTTGAGGGCAGGGAAGGCTTTTAGGGGCTGGCCCCTTTTGCCTGGGAGCAGGGGCTGGACGTTTAAAGTTTGGAGTCTGGCGGCTGATTTTGGGCGCGAGGGACGTCAGGCGCTATGTCGAGGCCTTGCGCGGCTAGGCGAGCCCGCAGGCCCACTGTGAGTGGTGCTGTGCGTGGGGGTCAGAGGGAGGTTTGAGGGCAGGGAAGGCTTTTAGGGCTGGCCCCTTTTGCCTGGGAGCAGGGGCTGGACGTTTAAAGTTTGGAGTCTGGCGGCTGATTTTGGGCGCGAGGGGGCGTCAGGCGCTATGTCGAGGCCTTGCGCGGCTAGGCGAGCCCGCAGGCCCACTGTGAGTGGTGCTGTGCGTGGGGGTCAGAGGGAGGTTTGAGGGCAGGGAAGGCTTTTAGGGCTGGCCCCTTTTGCCTGGGAGCAGGGGCTGGACGTTTAAAGTTTGGAGTCTGGCGGCTGATTTTGGGCGCGAGGGGCGTCAGGCGCTATGTCGAGGCCTTGCGCGGCTAGGCGAGCCCGCAGGCCCACTGTGAGTGGTGCTGTGCGTGGGGGTCAGAGGGAGGTTTGAGGGCAGGGAAGGCTTTTAGGGCTGGCCCCTTTTGCCTGGGAGCAGGGGCTGGACGTTTAAAGTTTGGAGTCTGGCGGCTGATTTTGGGCGCGAGGGACGTCAGGCGCTATGTCGAGGCCTTGCGCGGCTAGGCGAGCCCGCAGGCCCACTGTGAGTGGTGCTGTGCGTGGGGGTCAGAGGGAGGTTTGAGGGCAGGGAAGGCTTTTAGGGCTGGCCCCTTTTTCCTGGGAGCAGGGGCTGGACGTTTAAAGTTTGGAGTCTGGCGGCTGATTTTGGGCGCGAGGGGGCGTCAGGCGCTATGTCGAGGCCTTGCGCGGCTAGGCGAGCCCGCAGGCCCACTGTGAGTGGTGCTGTGCGTGGGGGTCAGAGGGAGGTTTGAGGGCAGGGAAGGCTTTTAGGGCTGGCCCCTTTTGCCTGGGAGCAGGGGCTGGACGTTTAAAGTTTGGAGTCTGGCGGCTGATTTTGGGCGCGAGGGACGTCAGGCGCTATGTCGAGGCCTTGCGCGGCTAGGCGAGCCCGCAGGCCCACTGTGAGTGGTGCTGTGCGTGGGGGTCAGAGGGAGGTTTGAGGGCAGGGAAGGCTTTTAGGGCTGGCCCCTTTTGCCTGGGAGCAGGGGCTGGACGTTTAAAGTTTGGAGTCTGGCGGCTGATTTTGGGCGCGGGGGCGTCAGGCGCTATGTCGAGGCCTTGCGCGGCTAGGCGAGCCCGCAGGCCCACTGTGAGTGGTGCTGTGCGTGGGGGTCAGAGGGAGGTTTGAGGGCAGGGAAGGCTTTAGGGGCTGGCCCCTTTTTCCTGGGAGCAGGGGCTGGACGTTTAAAGTTTGGAGTCTGGCGGCTGATTTTGGGCGCGAGGGACGTCAGGCGCTATGTCGAGGCCTTGCGCGGCTAGGCGAGCCCGCAGGCCCACTGTGAGTGGTGCTGTGCGTGGGGGTCAGAGGGAGGTTTGAGGGCAGGGAAGGCTTTAGGGGCTGGCCCCTTTTTCCTGGGAGCAGGGGCTGGACGTTTAAAGTTTGGAGTCTGGCGGCTGATTTTGGGCGCGAGGGACGTCAGGCGCTATGTCGAGGCCTTGCGCGGCTAGGCGAGCCCGCAGGCCCACTGTGAGTGGTGCTGTGCGTGGGGGTCAGAGGGAGGTTTGAGGGCAGGGAAGGCTTTTAGGGGCTGGCCCCTTTTTCCTGGGAGCAGGGGCTGGACGTTTAAAGTTTGGAGTCTGGCGGCTGATTTTGGGCGCGAGGGGAGTAAGGCGCTATGTCGAGGCCTTGCGCGGCTAGGCGAGCCCGCAGGCCCACTGTGAGTGGTGCTGTGCGTGGGGGTCAGAGGGAGGTTTGAGGGCAGGGAAGGCTTTAGGGGCTGGCCCCTTTTTCCTGGGAGCAGGGGCTGGACGTTTAAAGTTTGGAGTCTGGCGGCTGATTTTGGGCGCGAGGGACGTCAGGCGCTATGTCGAGGCCTTGCGCGGCTAGGCGAGCCCGCAGGCCCACTGTGAGTGGTGCTGTGCGTGGGGGTCAGAGGGAGGTTTGAGGGCAGGGAAGGCTTTTGGGGCTGGCCCCTTTTTCCTGGGAGCAGGGGCTGGACGTTTAAAGTTTGGAGTCTGGCGGCTGATTTTGGGCGCGAGGGACGTCAGGCGCTATGTCGAGGCCTTGCGCGGCTAGGCGAGCCCGCAGGCCCACTGTGAGTGGTGCTGTGCGTGGGGGTCAGAGGGAGGTTTGAGGGCAGGGAAGGCTTTTGGGGCTGGCCCCTTTTTCCTGGGAGCAGGGGCTGGACGTTTAAAGTTTGGAGTCTGGCGGCTGATTTTGGGCGCGAGGGACGTCAGGCGCTATGTCGAGGCCTTGCGCGGCTAGGCGAGCCCGCAGGCCCACTGTGAGTGGTGCTGTGCGTGGGGGTCAGAGGGAGGTTTGAGGGCAGGGAAGGCTTTTGGGGCTGGCCCCTTTTTCCTGGGAGCAGGGGCTGGACGTTTAAAGTTTGGAGTCTGGCGGCTGATTTTGGGCGCGAGGGACGTCAGGCGCTATGTCGAGGCCTTGCGCGGCTAGGCGAGCCCGCAGGCCCACTGTGAGTGGTGCTGTGCGTGGGGGTCAGAGGGAGGTTTGAGGGCAGGGAAGGCTTTTGGGGCTGGCCCCTTTTTCCTGGGAGCAGGGGCTGGACGTTTAAAGTTTGGAGTCTGGCGGCTGATTTTGGGCGCGAGGGACGTCAGGCGCTATGTCGAGGCCTTGCGCGGCTAGGCGAGCCCGC
The DNA here is from genome assembly GCF_011004875.1 of Balearica regulorum gibbericeps. Taxonomy (NCBI): domain Eukaryota; kingdom Metazoa; phylum Chordata; class Aves; order Gruiformes; family Gruidae; genus Balearica; species Balearica regulorum. The sequence goes on from NC_046211.1 coordinate 2,836,866, forward strand.
AGGCCCACTGTGAGTGGTGCTGTGCGTGGGGGTCAGAGGGAGGTTTGAGGGCAGGGAAGGCTTTTGGGGCTGGCCCCTTTTTCCTGGGAGCAGGGGCTGGACGTTTAAAGTTTGGAGTCTGGCGGCTGATTTTGGGCGCGAGGGACGTCAGGCGCTATGTCGAGGCCTTGCGCGGCTAGGCGAGCCCGCAGGCCCACTGTGAGTGGTGCTGTGCGTGGGGGTCAGAGGGAGGTTTGAGGGCAGGGAAGGCTTTTGGGGCTGGCCCCTTTTTCCTGGGAGCAGGGGCTGGACGTTTAAAGTTTGGAGTCTGGCGGCTGATTTTGGGCGCGAGGGACGTCAGGCGCTATGTCGAGGCCTTGCGCGGCTAGGCGAGCCCGCAGGCCCACTGTGAGTGGTGCTGTGCGTGGGGGTCAGAGGGAGGTTTGAGGGCAGGGAAGGCTTTTGGGGCTGGCCCCTTTTTCCTGGGAGCAGGGGCTGGACGTTTAAAGTTTGGAGTCTGGCGGCTGATTTTGGGCGCGAGGGACGTCAGGCGCTATGTCGAGGCCTTGCGCGGCTAGGCGAGCCCGCAGGCCCACTGTGAGTGGTGCTGTGCGTGGGGGTCAGAGGGAGGTTTGAGGGCAGGGAAGGCTTTAGGGGCTGGCCCCTTTTTCCTGGGAGCAGGGGCTGGACGTTTAAAGTTTGGAGTCTGGCGGCTGATTTTGGGCGCGAGGGACGTCAGGCGCTATGTCGAGGCCTTGCGCGGCTAGGCGAGCCCGCAGGCCCACTGTGAGTGGTGCTGTGCGTGGGGGTCAGAGGGAGGTTTGAGGGCAGGGAAGGCTTTTGGGGCTGGCCCCTTTTGCCTGGGAGCAGGGGCTGGACGTTTAAAGTTTGGAGTCTGGCGGCTGATTTTGGGCGCGAGGGACGTCAGGCGCTATGTCGAGGCCTTGCGCGGCTAGGCGAGCCCGCAGGCCCACTGTGAGTGGTGCTGTGCGTGGGGGTCAGAGGGAGGTTTGAGGGCAGGGAAGGCTTTAGGGGCTGGCCCCTTTTTCCTGGGAGCAGGGGCTGGACGTTTAAAGTTTGGAGTCTGGCGGCTGATTTTGGGCGCGAGGGACGTCAGGCGCTATGTCGAGGCCTTGCGCGGCTAGGCGAGCCCGCAGGCCCACTGTGAGTGGTGCTGTGCGTGGGGGTCAGAGGGAGGTTTGAGGGCAGGGAAGGCTTTTGGGGCTGGCCCCTTTTTCCTGGGAGCAGGGGCTGGACGTTTAAAGTTTGGAGTCTGGCGGCTGATTTTGGGCGCGAGGGACGTCAGGCGCTATGTCGAGGCCTTGCGCGGCTAGGCGAGCCCGCAGGCCCACTGTGAGTGGTGCTGTGCGTGGGGGTCAGAGGGAGGTTTGAGGGCAGGGAAGGCTTTAGGGGCTGGCCCCTTTTGCCTGGGAGCAGGGGCTGGACGTTTAAAGTTTGGAGTCTGGCGGCTGATTTTGGGCGCGAGGGGAGTAAGGCGCTATGTCGAGGCCTTGCGCGGCTAGGCGAGCCCGCAGGCCCACTGTGAGTGGTGCTGTGCGTGGGGGTCAGAGGGAGGTTTGAGGGCAGGGAAGGCTTTTGGGGCTGGCCCCTTTTGCCTGGGAGCAGGGGCTGGACGTTTAAAGTTTGGAGTCTGGCGGCTGATTTTGGGCGCGAGGGACGTCAGGCGCTATGTCGAGGCCTTGCGCGGCTAGGCGAGCCCGCAGGCCCACTGTGAGTGGTGCTGTGCGTGGGGGTCAGAGGGAGGTTTGAGGGCAGGGAAGGCTTTAGGGGCTGGCCCCTTTTTCCTGGGAGCAGGGGCTGGACGTTTAAAGTTTGGAGTCTGGCGGCTGATTTTGGGCGCGAGGGACGTCAGGCGCTATGTCGAGGCCTTGCGCGGCTAGGCGAGCCCGCAGGCCCACTGTGAGTGGTGCTGTGCGTGGGGGTCAGAGGGAGGTTTGAGGGCAGGGAAGGCTTTAGGGGCTGGCCCCTTTTTCCTGGGAGCAGGGGCTGGACGTTTAAAGTTTGGAGTCTGGCGGCTGATTTTGGGCGCGAGGGACGTCAGGCGCTATGTCGAGGCCTTGCGCGGCTAGGCGAGCCCGCAGGCCCACTGTGAGTGGTGCTGTGCGTGGGGGTCAGAGGGAGGTTTGAGGGCAGGGAAGGCTTTTGGGGCTGGCCCCTTTTGCCTGGGAGCAGGGGCTGGACGTTTAAAGTTTGGAGTCTGGCGGCTGATTTTGGGCGCGAGGGACGTCAGGCGCTATGTCGAGGCCTTGCGCGGCTAGGCGAGCCCGCAGGCCCACTGTGAGTGGTGCTGTGCGTGGGGGTCAGAGGGAGGTTTGAGGGCAGGGAAGGCTTTTAGGGCTGGCCCCTTTTGCCTGGGAGCAGGGGCTGGACGTTTAAAGTTTGGAGTCTGGCGGCTGATTTTGGGCGAGAGCGTCTTAAGGCGCTATGTCGAGGCCTTGCGCGGCTAGGCGAGCCCGCAGGCCCACTGTGAGTGGTGCTGTGCGTGGGGGTCAGAGGGAGGTTTGAGGGCAGGGAAGGCTTTAGGGGCTGGCCCCTTTTGCCTGGGAGCAGGGGCTGGACGTTTAAAGTTTGGAGTCTGGCGGCTGATTTTGGGCGCGAGGGACGTCAGGCGCTATGTCGAGGCCTTGCGCGGCTAGGCGAGCCCGCAGGCCCACTGTGAGTGGTGCTGTGCGTGGGGGTCAGAGGGAGGTTTGAGGGCAGGGAAGGCTTTAGGGGCTGGCCCCTTTTGCCTGGGAGCAGGGGCTGGACGTTTAAAGTTTGGAGTCTGGCGGCTGATTTTGGGCGCGAGGGACGTCAGGCGCTATGTCGAGGCCTTGCGCGGCTAGGCGAGCCCGCAGGCCCACTGTGAGTGGTGCTGTGCGTGGGGGTCAGAGGGAGGTTTGAGGGCAGGGAAGGCTTTTGGGGCTGGCCCCTTTTGCCTGGGAGCAGGGGCTGGACGTTTAAAGTTTGGAGTCTGGCGGCTGATTTTGGGCGCGAGGGACGTCAGGCGCTATGTCGAGGCCTTGCGCGGCTAGGCGAGCCCGCAGGCCCACTGTGAGTGGTGCTGTGCGTGGGGGTCAGAGGGAGGTTTGAGGGCAGGGAAGGCTTTTAGGGCTGGCCCCTTTTGCCTGGGAGCAGGGGCTGGACGTTTAAAGTTTGGAGTCTGGCGGCTGATTTTGGGCGCGAGGGACGTCAGGCGCTATGTCGAGGCCTTGCGCGGCTAGGCGAGCCCGCAGGCCCACTGTGAGTGGTGCTGTGCGTGGGGGTCAGAGGGAGGTTTGAGGGCAGGGAAGGCTTTTAGGGCTGGCCCCTTTTGCCTGGGAGCAGGGGCTGGACGTTTAAAGTTTGGAGTCTGGCGGCTGATTTTGGGCGCGAGGGACGTCAGGCGCTATGTCGAGGCCTTGCGCGGCTAGGCGAGCCCGCAGGCCCACTGTGAGTGGTGCTGTGCGTGGGGGTCAGAGGGAGGTTTGAGGGCAGGGAAGGCTTTTAGGGGCTGGCCCCTTTTGCCTGGGAGCAGGGGCTGGACGTTTAAAGTTTGGAGTCTGGCGGCTGATTTTGGGCGAGAGCGTCAGGCGCTATGTCGAGGCCTTGCGCGGCTAGGCGAGCCCGCAGGCCCACTGTGAGTGGTGCTGTGCGTGGGGGTCAGAGGGAGGTTTGAGGGCAGGGAAGGCTTTTAGGGGCTGGCCCCTTTTGCCTGGGAGCAGGGGCTGGACGTTTAAAGTTTGGAGTCTGGCGGCTGATTTTGGGCGCGAGGGACGTCAGGCGCTATGTCGAGGCCTTGCGCGGCTAGGCGAGCCCGCAGGCCCACTGTGAGTGGTGCTGTGCGTGGGGGTCAGAGGGAGGTTTGAGGGCAGGGAAGGCTTTTGGGGCTGGCCCCTTTTTCCTGGGAGCAGGGGCTGGACGTTTAAAGTTTGGAGTCTGGCGGCTGATTTTGGGCGCGAGGGGACGTCAGGCGCTATGTCGAGGCCTTGCGC